>NW_024884586.1:34308628-34599140 GCF_019232065.1 Centrocercus urophasianus | reverse complement strand
AGTGACCTCTCTTATCTACTGTCATTCATCCAAACTGTTCTGTTGTAACAGAAAATGAAACAGTGCTATTTTCATGACTTCTCTCTAGATAAAATCACAGCAGTTGAGATAAAAGATTTGTGTTTTGTAATCAATATATCAGCTTCATTCTTCACTCAGAAAATAATGTGAATTTGTTCCCCCCCATACAACAGTTTTCTGTTCTATAGACTCTTGTAAGCATTTTGCTACAACTTGCAACATGATAGGCAAGGGATTAGTGGTGGTTCTGTAGAAAAAGCTGATGTGCTTATTTTAAATGTGTATGTTCTGTGTGGCCATTTAGCTAAACAGGTAATATATGCAAGGCCATCAGTACAAATGCAAGTTAAAATCTGCTTTACCCTACTGCTTCTCTTTGCCTACTCCCTATAGATTATTAAAGAGATTTTGAAACCACTGGGAAAATGAAAAAGAAACTGCATGTGTTATGGTAAGGAAATATGGAGGAACGTGGAACACAAATCTTCTTAAATTACAATTACATCAACATTCATAAAACATCACGAACATTAACTGTTCACAGAATAAATTATTCGCTGAAGCAACTAATACTTTAACACCATACAAATATCAACTTTTACGGTTACTGGTTGATTGATCTGGCCAGCTTGATTATGCTCAAAAAAGCATCATGAATGTATAGGAATAAATCACAAAAAATTACTTCTCTGAAATGGTCTGAACTTCGGTAAACCATTATTATTTGAAGCAGATATTATTTCTCGTGAAAAGCATTCTTATGTACAGATGAATAAAATTTAATGTTCTCACTCAAATACATAATTACTGCTTAATATAGAACTGTATGATACATTGTTTGATTGTTTGATTTTGAAGGCTCTAAATGCTTTTTTTTTTTTTTTTTTTTTTGAGTACTTTTCATGATAGGTTCCTGAGCTAATGAAATTTAACATTAATTTTGAAGTTTTAAGAATATAATTATGGGAATTGTGGACTGACACTTTTAGTGGCTCCAATACTAGCTATATCTCACATAGCAGTTTCATTTTCTGAATCACTGTTAGAACTACTAAATCTAGTCCTAACACAGGTTGCATAAGTCTGTGAAATACTATTATTGGATTAGGCATGAAATTATGATTAATACAGAACATACACATAAGGAATTGTGACCAGGTTAAAAAAAATATCTAATGAAATAGAATAGAAGTGATAATAAGAGCCTTTTAAAGCAGAGCATTGCAATTAGTTGTAATTGATCATCTGAGAGGAAACAGAGTATTCATACCAGAGAATACATGCCAGTTCAGGAACAGTGATTTCTCCTTAAAGTCTGTTTAGATTTGAATGGTTTGTTATTTCATTTGAGAAAGTTGTTCACTACATGAATGGTAGAAGGGGAGTTGCATTCCTCTGAGTTAATGATACATGGTCTGCTCTCAATTTCGATTCATGTGGTCCCTCGGGGGCAACATGGTTGTTTCTGCTGAACTCCCAAGAAAAAAAAAATCTCTGATTTCAACTGCATAATCCTGGTGTTTCCAAAGTTCCAAAGCAGTAGCATTAGACCATTAGTAGTCCCAGTAGTGGCTCTTTGAAGCAACAACCTAGTGTTGGTTAATGGAATGCTAAACAGGACTACTCAAAGTCATAGGGGGACATGTTAAACAAGCAACAGAAAATAAGACAAAACTTATAGTTCTAGGCATTGCTTAGGTTGCTGAACAACTATCTCTTTCAGCATGTAAACATAAAATCTTAAAGAAAGCATGAGATAATTAATCTTGTACTTTCCCTGTAAAAAGAGGGGCCATACATTGTGAATCTAATACATCTATTTCAAAGACAAAAGGAAAATAAAGGAATAAACAAGCAAGCCAAAACAACAACTGTAGTAGGCGACTGCGAGGTACCCCTCAGGATGTGACGAGGCGGGAGGCAATGCAACAAACAACAAACATAGCATTTTTCTGAACCTGCAGTTGTTTTTTTTTTTAAACTACAAACAACTGTTCTGGAAATAAAGTCTTATGGAAACTTCAGCAAGTGTAAAAAGGGTCTACTGTCACAAATGCAATATTAAATAGATTCTATCTAGATCACAAAGATTTGGTTGGACTACATAATCTTAGAGATCTTTTCCAATCTTAATGATTCTATGATCAGTCACCTCTTCAATACCATTGCATTTCACCTCAGAACCATCTGGTGGAAGAAAAATTCCTTCAAGAACATTTCTCTTCGTTTTCAATTTCTTGTTTTGGTTTGTTTTGTTATTGCTGTTCATGTTTGTTTGCTGCAAAACTAGTTGATATTTTATCAATAAAAACATTTTTCTTAACTTCAAAATCACTTCTATTTTAAACAAAACATTTATTTTCTGGAGTTTTTTTATGATAAAGACTGAATTCATTCTTGAAAATGTGTACAGAATGCATTCCTAGCTTTTCACCAGCAGAATTTGAAAACACGAATGTATAGAGATCTTTTGGGAAAACACCTATCCTCACAGCTCATCTCCAGCTAAGTGTTAGATCATCTGCCCTGTTCCGTACATCCACCTAGGCAGGAGCTCCATGGCTCCCAGATCAGTACTCCAGATCACACTTCAACATGACCTGATGAGTCAACACAGATTCCCAGTAAGTTGTTCTCCCATATAGCAGTGTCTGACAATCGGCTGTGCAGCGATATGTCTGCTTCAGTAACTTTTCCATGTTACAACTTTTCCTCCTAAGACTTAATAGATAAAAGAACACAGCAAAACTCCTACTGGAATCATGACTTTGAATACGTAACCTGGTTTTACCTTTTCTTACTGCAGGTACAGTGCCTTGCATGCTGACTCCATCTGCAGTCACTTGTAAAGAGAAAAAAAACAGTCCAAATCCCATAGAATCATTTCTCTCACTCTGCAACCTCTTCCAAATCATGAACAAAAGACAAATCACGAACTACATGAAATTGGTAGAAAAGGATTACTGCTTAGTTTCTAGATTATAAGCAAGTTTTGCACAGGCTGTTTGCAAACATGCTTTCTCCATTTCTATTGCACCCCTAATACTAATGAAATTTGTTAATTATAATGCATCTTTTCCAATGCTTTCAGCTACTTAATTAATCCCCTGGTTTACAAACTAGTTCTAAACTTGTTCAAAATAATCAGAAACTATAAACCTTGACAGCACTCAGCTGTTTGTTGACATTTTATCTTCTGGTGGACAGACTGTAAGTATAGCAGGCAGTAAAACAGCCAACAGTACTTTACTAGAGATCCATATCTCTACCTTTTTGATACTTGTCACTGTCTTATAAGCAGGGATGAAAATAAGGAAGCAATTGAACAAACACCTTTTAATCTAAACTAAATTTTCTTCAAAAGGTATCTTCAATAATGAAAGATTTGGCTGACTAACAATGTTTTAACGTAGGTTCTATGTACTTCTGAGAGGTTGACAAGGAAGACTGGAAGGCACCATGTGGAATTTCCTATCTCAGATGTCTGCTGATGTCCACTATGATGTGAACTAAGTCACTTTCCTTCTTCAAGTTTCAGTAACTGCTCTCTTTCGGATATTCAGACTGTAAATTCTCTAGAGAGAAGGGAACTGTTGTCAGTCAGGGTCTGTTAAACAGATCACTTTGACTATCAGTGAGTAAAAAAATCATGCAATTCAAAAGAACTGTTACAGGCATTCAAAGTTCCACTTTTAGCATTATCTGTCCATTCACCACCACTCTGAATTTGATCCACAGTGACCATTCTAACACTGACTAACCATAATGAAATTCTTTCAGTGCATCTCAGTCTTAAATTGCTACACCACTTCTCATATGCCACTTTATACACAGTACTGATTAATGGAGAAATACTGGAATTTGGAATTTCATCCCTATTGATCAGATGTCCAGCATATCTTCATCTTGCTTTTATCGCCTAATATGTTAAAAAGCCATTGAATGTGTCCTATTAGCAAAGTGAAAAGGCTGTCGCACATTAATGAGCACTAAGGACCGTGCATAAATCTGTTGATTTAGCACTTTCAGATGCTTTAATCCCACACTGAGAAGTTTGGAAGGCTTGACCTTCATCTACCACCTCCTCTCACTCCAGCAACATGCCCACAGGCACCGCATCTCAGAACTGGCAGGACAATTGTTGTCTGGGCTACGCAGACCATGATGATTTGAATAAGACAGCCAGAAGCAGTTTAGTTAATAACATCGAGCACACCATTTTTTTCTCTCTACCAGAGATGTACCAATATCATGGCCAATGTTAGTGCTGAAGAACTATTTCAATAACCAGCAAACACTGTCAAAAAGTAGATGGATTTATATTTAAGCCTCAAGACTGACTTAGGACATGACTGTCCTAAGTAGACAATTCTTTAGAAAACAGCCTTTTCCTTCCCAACCATATGAGTGAAATGATAGCAACAAATTCAGTAACTGTGTTACTTGTAATCACAACAGTGAACAAAATGCAAACCATAAAAATAAAAGAAAGTTTAGAAGTAAACAGCGTCTCTATATGTAAAGTAGATGCAGGTGAAAAACATAAGGAGCAGACAGAACCAGACATAGTCTGTATGTGGAGGTGGAAGGCACGGAGGGCAGATGAACAAAGAGAGAAACAGAGTGGAAAAAAAACTGTGTTACATATAAACACCTTCACATAGTCACACTGTCTGAAGTTTTTGTTTTTCTTGCTCCACTGCACTGATGCATTTTGACAGGATACTTTGTTCTGCCTCCAGGGCTTTCAGGGAGAAGGGACTCATGGGTTATTACTGTTCTGGTGAAGAGTTTGACTGAAATGTTTTGGCTCATTTCCTTGAGCTATGCATTAGCCAGATGGTTTGATGCATGTAGCATGCCATCCTGTTTGATCCTGTGGTTGGACTTCAGAGTCTGTTCCACTGTCAAAGGAAAGGATTATTATGAATGTTCTCATTGATATTCACAGGGAAGAGTGATCTAACTGCCACTTCCCTCATACTGCAGGTTAAGAGAGGGTATCCTGTCAAAACAGAGAAAGGTCTTCTAAATAAACCAGTCTGAGAGAAAATTTCAAGTAGAAAATTATATTCCAGTAGTTAGGATTTCTGTATTCTCAAGCACTGATTTACTATGTCAGAATCTCTTCCTCAATGGCAAGTAAGAGTAATATCTCACCTTTTCAAAAGAAACAAAAAAATGTATTTTACAAGATCTTAATATAAAATTATTGGATACAATTTTATAAATTGTGATTTATAGCACAAATAAGTGTGATATGCTATTTTTTTTAATTATTGTTTACACGCATTGATAGGGATAGAACAAGAGGGGAATGGTTATAAACTGAGGCACGGGAGATTCAGGTTAGATATTAGGATTAGTGGATTACTTACCACTCAGAGGGTGGTGATGCACTGGAACAGGTTGCCCAGGGAGGTTGTAGATGCCCCATTCCTGGAGGCATTCAAGGCCAGGCTGGATGTGGCTATGGGTAGCCTGGTCTAGTGGTTGGCAGCCCTGCACATGGCAGGGGGTTTGAAACTAAATGATCTTTGTGGTCATTTTCAACCCAGGCCATCCTATAAATTTAAATGCCGCCTTGTGCACAGGACCTCAACATGACATACATAACATAAGACAAAGATTCTCTCTGTGGCTATGGGAAGGAACAGCCAAAAGGTGGAGAGAAGTATGGAACACTCCAATTGGGTGGACTCTTGTCCACTTAATTCTGGCAGGGGGTACAGGTCACAAAACTGAGGGCAGCTACTATGTCATAGGGCCTGAAAAGGAAAAGTTTAACATTCTTGATAAAGGTTCTACAAGTTGGGCAGTATCCCTCTGGCTTCTGAACAGGAATCATCTCCTCAGATTTTGTCTACCAACATCTAATGAAAAACTGCTCTTCTTTCTTGCTGTGAGACAGGATAACAAACTCATACTCATGGCATAGTTCCTAAAACTAATCTTTTGAGGTTCTTGTGTAGTTCTGTACTGTCAATACAGAGCGCACTACATTTGTCTACTCCAAACACAACTACAATGGAATAGATCCATAAATATGCCAACAGATATAGAAAAAGTAGTACCAGTTTCAGCAATCATCAGCAAATTTGTTTATCTTATGATCAAGAATCACCTATCTGCTTGACTATATACTATCTTATAAAGCAGAAGTGGCTGCAGCACAACTAGCTGGTGACAACTCTCACAGAATGGCCAGGGTTGGAAGGGACCTCATGGATCACAAATCTCCAAACCCCCTGCCACATGCAGGGCCACCAACCTCCTCATTTAATACTAAACCAGGCTGCCCAGGGCCCCATCCAATCTGGCCTTGAACACCTCCAAGGATGGAGCATCCACAACCTCTCTGAGCAGCCTATTCCAGCTTCTCACCACTGTCTGTAAAGAATTCCCCCCTGACATCCAACCTAAATCTTTCCTCCCTCAGCTTAAAACTATTTTCCCTTGTCCTGCAGTTATCAACCCTTTCAAAGAGTTAATTCCACTCCTGTTTGTAGGAGTTTTCCTGTTTCAGTACCCTTTAGGCATTGAAAGGCTGCGGTGAGGTCACTCCACAGCTGTCTTTTCTCCAGGCTGAACAAGCCCAGCTCCCTCAGCCTGTCTTTGTAGGGGAGGCGTTCCAGTCCTCTGATCATCTCTGTGTCTCTCCTCTGGACCCTTTCCAACAGCTCTCTGTCTTTCTTGTACTGGGGGCTCCAGACCTGGACATAATACTCCAGATGGGGCCTCACAAGAGCAGAGTAGAGGGGGACAATCACCTCCCTGTCCCTGCTGGCTACCCCTCTGCTGATGGAGCCAATGATACCATTTTGCTTTCTGAGCTGAAAAAGCACGCTGCTGGCTCATGTTAAGTTTTTCATCTATCAAGACCCCCAGGTCCTTCTCCACAGGGCTGCTCTCAAGGACTGCTCCTTCCAGTCTGTATGGATGCCTGGGACTCCTCCGGCCCGAGTGCAAAACTCTGCGCTTTGTTGTGTTGAACCTCATTAAGTTCACCCACATCCACCTTTCTAGCCTGTCAAGGTCCCTCTGAACGACATGGTAGAAGGAAGAGATGCCAACCGCACCACTCAACTTGGTGTCATCAGCAAACTTGCTTAGGGTGCACTCGATTCCATCATCAATGTCACTGATAAAGATGTTAAAGAGCACTGGTCCCAAGACAGACCCCTGGGGGACGTTGCTCATTACCAGCCTCATTATCTAGACATAGAGCCACTGATGACTACCCTCTGCAGCCTTTTAATCAATTTCTTATCCATCGAGTGATCCACTCACCTCTCCTAATTACCTGAAAAAGGTACTGAAAAATATCCTGAAAAGAACATCCTTAGGATGAGGACTTGATCTGAAAGTGTATTTACAATAACTAAACCCAAATTTTTGCCTTCAAAAATTTAGCAGCCTTACAGAATAAAGAGCTGCTAAGAACTTACCTGTAAGTGATCCACCCTTTCTCTGCTGGTAACTGCTATGACTGTATTGGATACTTAACATTTTGAGTGTCCTAAGGAATTAATTACCCCGAGTAAGAAGAGTACTTACAAAAACAAATTATTTCATTCTTAAAATATATAGAATTTTGAAGCTTCAGAAGCATTCTGAGCAAAACATTTGTACAGGAGTTTGTCTTCATATGGTTTACAGGAATTGGTTACCTAATTGTCTTATTTCAAGCCTTCAATATTTTGAGATGTGAGTAGAGTTTGAAAGATTCAGACTGTGTTAGACACAGGCTGGCAGAAACAAACTACACTATTCTCAAAAAGCTTTTTGTGACATTAAGCCAAAATATTCCAATACTTCCTGACCACTGCACTTTGAAGATTACCTCTTTCAAAATTACACTGTGACAAAACACTAGGTATAAAAGACAGTCACAGTGTTATTTTTTGAAGCACTAGGTTTCCAGAGCAAGAAGAGTAGACAGAAAGATATTCTTCCAGTTCTACCTCTATTGCTCACATTATCAGCAACAAAGAGCTTTTCTGAACATGTAACAAGATGTGAATTTAATGTCAATGGCTTGTTCAGTCTTTTTGCCTCTCTGCCAATGCTTCCAACAAATGCCCAATTAGCAGTGACAGCAGCTGTGGTGTTTATGAGAAACTAACCTAAGACTGTCATTTCTTTAAATTTAAAGCTTCAGAACAGACACAGGCTAGTAAAGCTTTTAAGTCCCTATTGATGTGTGCCAGAATCTTGCTTTCAACTGGCGACTTAGAGGTGAAAAATCTTTCTTCGTATAAGTCAGCCTGTCTCCCATAGAATGAGTATGTAGCACACATTTCATTCCAGCCCACTGTATTTCTCCTGAGACAAAGGAAGCCTTGCCCTGTACAATATCTTGAACAGTCTCCCCCATACCCTACCTCTTCTCAGTCTAAACAAAGTAAGTTTTTGTGGGCATCAGGTCACTGAATCTCAGAACTGTAGGAGTTGGAAGGGACCTCTATAGATCATCAAATCCATCTTGCCTGCAAAGCAAGCTCCATAGAGCAGGCAGCACAGTATCTCTAGTAAGGAAGTGGGTTGGGACATCCAGCACTGGCAAGTGAACACAAAAAATGCCGCAAAAAATATAAAAGGTGTAAAGTTCAAACTTAATAAACACAAACTATCACAGGAGAAATTACCCAGCAATGATAATGAACATAATATTTCAGAAAAGTACATTCAGAAGCTACTATAAGGGATATGAATGAAAGAGAAGAAGGAAGAATATACAAGGGAGCCTTTGTAAAGGCTGATGAAAACATAAAATCTGGAAATTACTGGAATGTGCTCTTATGGAACAGTCTGTTAGTTTATTGTTGTGTTCTACCTATCATAAATTTCTACATACATTGATGAGCTATTCAGTAAATAATAGTACACATTAATTTTAAGCATATGGGCTAAAATGCAATCATAGTTTGCAATTTTCAAACATATTACAGTGCTGCTATTTCTATTTCAAAGTCTGAATCCCACTGCGCTAGAATTTTTTTTAAAAAATCTTATTCCTGTGTTGGGAATTCAGACCCTACACAAAGGTTTTTGGTTTACCTTAGTACTCAGAGCTAGATTCTCTCTTGGTCACTGTTTGCTTTGAACACCTGGACAAATTATTGCTATTTGAATCTCTTCTATTCTTTTTCTTAACACTTCTGTTACTGCCTTCTGAAATAGAATGAATCCCGTATTACGCTATTTTTGATCTGACCTCGTAAAACCCTTCTTCTCTAATGCAGTGTGGAAAGCTATTCTCTTTTTATTATTAAAGGAAGACAGACTTCCTATCTGACATTATGGCTTGCTTTACAATCTCTTTCTGTGGGTGTAAAAGACAAAATGAGTTACAAAATTCTGGGGAATGGAACTTGCACAGTGTGCCTGAATTGTAGACCCAAGGTTATTGTTTGTGATTGTTCTCCTTTTTGGCTTAGCTGTATGGCAGAAAGCCATCTACATGCTATTCCTTTCCAGCTCCTGATCTGCTGATAATAAAGGACATGTTGAGAGGTGATACGGCTGAGCTCCTGCCAGCCAAAGCTGGCATAACGGTGCCTTTGCCAGCTAAAATGAATCAGAGCAATCTACAAAAATAATCTAACATATTCTGGGACCAAGGTAGCCTTGGAGATTAGATCATCACCAAGTTATTATAAAAACATTTTTGACAGCTCTCCCACCGTTCAGAATTATGGGTTGAACGAAGCAAAGCTTAGCAAGACTAAAGAACTGAATCTTTCAATTAGAGACTCATGAAACTTTGAACTGAAGTAAGCCCCAACAATACAGTCCATGTATTATTTTTTAAGAATATAGGAGAGGTAGAATATATCATGTTGGCATAATAGAGACAAGGTAGGTGATGCTTCACTCATCCGTACCTGGCTGGTTATATCTCCTATGCTTCAGACAACAAAGCCTTGCCTCCCATCACATCTGTGATTTTACTGCGCTCAATTGGAAGTCCCCAGCTCAGCTTTTACACTTTCAGAGACTCATCTCATACCTCATCTGACCCAACTGCTAGAAAACATTTTCTATTATTCTCATTCAGCTGTTTCCTTCAACTAATTCACGCTCTCGTATTTGTAATCGCTACAGAATTATTACAAAATTCCTCTCATGTACACACCTTCCAGACAACTACAAAATTCTAAGTAATTAGCTTTAGGGTGTCTCTACATGCACAATATAAAATCTGTGGACGGCTGATCACCTCTGTTTTTATTTTTGATCTTCTCTGTAATGGAAACTTCGGAGTCTTTCCATTTATCCACACTGCAAAAAAAGTGATTACTGGAGTGTCTTTCTTGTTAAAATAGTTTGAAATTCAATAATCATACACAGAATTATTCTGATTTTTAAGTGTATATATATATATATATATATATACAGTATATATATTATTAAGTATATATATAATCATTAGCTAAAAACCCATCTTGTCACATTGAGCATATTTGAGGAAGAAAGTGACATCCATTGTGAAACCAATATAATTAGGACAAATACGTAATACTACAAACTTAGTCCTACTATCGCTTCAGGCATTTATTTCTTCTTGGAAGAGCTGTTTTCTCTTTCCCTCCACTCTGGATTAGAGCTTCTAAATTTTTGGTTGATACCAAAAGTATCCTGTCATCCCTCCTTGAGTGGAAGGATAGAGAAGACAGCAATTCCAAGAAAAAATAGATACCTAAGGCAATAGTAGGACTAATGGAAATTGGACATCTGTGAAGGAGACTAGTAAGGTATAGAGAAATGTGGGGCAACCAGCTTCGGAGTAATGAAATGTTCAAACAAACAAACTTAAAGATGCCCGGCCTCTCAAAGGAAAATTCAGAAGATACACTGTGCTTCACAGCATACTTTTCTTGCACCCAGGGACACTGCATTGATGATAAATTCCTTTCCAAGGAATGTTGCAAGCCCTGGCTCCCAGCTACTCGGAGATTTACAATGCCAAGTGGATTAAAAACAACAACAACAACCATTAAAGTTTAAAAACACAAAATACTTGTATCTTATATTATTCTTATAAGCAGCAAGAAGCAATAAGGACTCTTTAATGAAAAAAAAAAATAATAAATTAAAATAAACTTATATTTTAAGCCAAAGTAGAGCTTGGGGGGAAGGGAGGGATAATAAATTACATTTGCATAGTTTTTTTGTTTTTAACCTTTATTTCATATTTTATATTAATCTTTTAAAAATTATTTTAACTAGAACTGTATAAATAAAGCTCCCAAACATCCATTTCCATTTTGTTTCTTTATCTCTGCAGAAAACAAGATTTGTAGCAAGATTCACTGATGTCTGACAGCTGTCCTCAGCCAATCTAAGGTAGTCCCCATATTCAGCAAGGCTCCTGGATGATTGAACTGAGCCAAACAATCGGCCACAAATGCCATTAAGGAATCTTACCACCCATGAGAGAGCAAATTGCTACACCATATCACAAACCTAGAAGAACTAAAAGGATCCACAAAATAAGCAAGCACAGTGATGCTCCATGGTTACCTTACTCTACAAGAGTCCTTTTATCAGTAAAGTATTTGACCCACCAGATGTGCTCCACTCCTTGAAATACACAAAAATGAACCTAACGCAATTCTCCAATATTTTTTCCCTTTCTCTCACAAGTACAAATCTCCCTACTGTACATTGGGAAAACCAAGATAGTGTTCTCTGCTTGTACAGTCTACTGCTATAAAAACAACTTCAGAAGAAAATAAGAAATAATATACATCTTTGTATTTATTTGCAATGACATGAAAACGGGCATCATGTCTGTACTTTTCATCAAGATAAGGCAACAGCAGTTGCCTATTAGATGAAACCCATCACCCACTTACACCCACTAGAACCAAGTATTTCTCCACAGTGTTTCTTTTCTTTATGTCATTACTAGCCCTTGTACATTCTTGCTCTTTGCTGTAATTTGCTCTTTGCTGTAATAGAAAATGTCACACTGCCTAAACTGTTCTCTGTAGCAAGTACATCAAAGACAATTTGACATACAACAGAATTCTGTGTTCCACAAAGCCTCAGAATTTCTGGCCTTCTAGTACCCTTGAGGCTTTGAAAGGACATGCGTGGGTCATATGCAATAGCCTTAGAAGAACAGTTCTAGGGATGACAGATACCTAACTTCAGCTGCTTACGGCTGTAGAGATGATTTATAGAAGTCAAAATGAATAGCTTACCCAAATGCCATACAAAGGAGCAATTGAATATAAAATGTGACCATTTCAAAAGTGCCAGAGTTGTTCTAGTTGCCTTTCCAACAATTCCATCTCATCTCAAATAAAAGCACTTTAAAGACTGAATATGGCAGCCACTGCCCAATAGACAAGTTGGGAAGAAATAAATTTTTAAAGTGTTGTAAAAACAAGCCAGGAGTATGATTCCATTAAGTAAATGGGACTCAATAAATGGCTATCATTACTCATTGTTACTATCCTACTGAAAGAGGGGAAGACTAATTATGAATGGATTTGTTTGGGTCTATAGTTCTTTCATTTACAGGCTTCTGCCTCTATCAGAATAATTGCAAACTCAGAGTAGGTCTTCCTGAAATGCATTACTCACAAGGACAAAAAACAGTCCAGAATTCCAGCTAATGACAAAGTGTTCCTCAGAATTAAAAGCCAAGTTAACAGGCTTACAGTTATTTGTCTCAGATTATTGATTAATCTTACATTTGGTATTACTTTTCACAGCGAAATCAATCCCATTTCTCAAATCAGACAGCTTATGCCTTGTCACTCCAATGTAATGAAATCAGCTATTAGATTCTGCAAGCTCAGTTCTGATATTGATTTTTGATAGCTCTACAGGTTGCCCTTCATCCAGAGACTCAAGAGGATAGTGACACCTGCAGGGAAGCGGGTGCCCTACAACCTTCACCAAAGTACCACTGAACAAGGCATTCCTTACTAACATGAAAGGCTTATAAAAAAAAAAAAAAAAAAAAAAAAAAAAAACAACACAGCAGGAACAAAGCTCTGCTGGTGATTTCTAACCTGCAACCTATTCTGAGGCATATGAATACATTGCAATAGGCGCTAATTTTACTTTCCTGCATCTGGACCAAAAAGCTCCTTTTTAGCTATTTTGAGCTAGATGTTTGGATTTCACATTATTTTTCACTCCGATAGAGAGTGTGTTTTTTGGCAGAGTCATCAGTGAGAAAACAGGATGAGAAATGGAAAATGTTAATAAAAGCCTTGGAGGCAGCTGTGTGAAGTGCAGGGTGCAGCCACCAGGAGTGGCTCCAGCTGCTACAGCATTGAGAAAACAGGAAATAATCCAAGAATTGGATGCCAAAAGTGGGACGTAATTCTGGAAGCTGTGCACTTTTCAGTGACAGTT
The DNA here is from genome assembly GCF_019232065.1 of Centrocercus urophasianus. Taxonomy (NCBI): domain Eukaryota; kingdom Metazoa; phylum Chordata; class Aves; order Galliformes; family Phasianidae; genus Centrocercus; species Centrocercus urophasianus. The sequence continues at coordinate 34,585,739 of NW_024884586.1, read as the reverse complement.
TCCTGAGCTAAGAGTGAAAACTGAGCCCAGTTAACACTTTCTCAGAGTTCAGGGATATTCAGTTGAAGGGGATTTGATGTTTCACAATTATTCACAGGGGATAAAATAAGAATACTGACTATTGGTCCATCTTTTCAAGCGGAATGGACAACTACATTTGGGTGTATCTCACACCGTCATCATGGTCTGTAAAAGGGATGTGAAAATGGCATAAAAGATTGACCGTGACTTGTGTATGATGTAGGTGGATTCTTAACAAAAATTCAGAACTGGATCTGAGCTAGTCTACAAATCCTGTTGCTATTATCTAGCATTATTATTTTATTATTAATATTGTTATTTTTCCTATTAGTATTTGTAAAAATGGATTACATAAAGTGAGAGTCAGCCTCCATTACTTCTGCCCAATTCAGTTTGTACACGCTTTATCAAAAAGTAGTTGGAGGAGAAACGTAAAAGCATAAGATACTAACTTCAGTGGCTGGATATGGCTTGACTAGACTGTCCCTAGACACAAGGTGAAGACAATTGTGATTTTCATACAGACAGAAGAGAAATTGCAAAAGAGAATTGTTTTATTTCAAATTCATTAATTGCCTCCATCTTTATAATCCTGCTATCCCTTGGTCACCTTACACTAAGATCAGAACAAGTGACCACAAAGTCTACAAAGATCACTCACTCAGTATAAGCACGTGTACATTTAGTAACATTTTAAGTATTTGTAGCCTATAATTCAATCATGATTTTAACTTTTTAAACTCTCTCTACTCTTCTATGATAACACAATATAGTCTCTGCTTATCTTTCACATTACCTCTTGCTGCAGGAAAATATCCCTCTGTGGCTTTTTGGTTTGTGTTTTTTTTTGTGTTTTTTTTTTTTTTTGTGTGTGTGTGGGTTTTTTTTTTTTTTTTTTTTTTTTTGTGGCAGCTGGTTTGCAGAGCAGATGGCAGCACACTTAGGTCAATTGCAAACTACTGATGACTGGACTTTTAGATTCATTTGCTTCCCTGTAGCTGTGGGCTCTTATGCTCCTACAGTACTCCAAGAAGGAATAACTTGCTTAAAAACTAAAAAGAACAGAAAACATGAACAGTTGTTCAAAAGATTTTCTGTAAATTTGATTTTCAATGGTGCAAATTTTTATGTCATTCAGCTTACTTTTATTAATAATTTCACATTTCCACTAATGTGACCAAAATCAGAATCTGACTTCAAGGCTTAAAATTTCCTACAGAAACTACTTTTGTATACAAGTCAGTGCAGGAACTTTCACAGGCCACAGAGTAGCTGAAATAAAAGGAAGGAAAGAATACAGAATGTCACACAGAATTGCTAGTAGATGAAGAGTCTGGATGATCAGAACACACGGAATAATGTTGCAGTCAATCCTTTAGGGAAGGAAAAGGGCTTTGCTTGCTACAGAAAATTGCAGAGCACTATACACAGTTATAGATTGTCACTGATCATGGTGCCAAATCACTCCCCAAGGTAACTTGAGCACTTTCAGATGATTTACTCTAACAGTGAAATTGACCCCCAAACAAATAGAAACCTTCTCACAGAGACAAGCACCAAACCAGATCAAGAAACATAACCCTTAAGCTACCAAACTACCAAGGTGTGGCTCCTAGCAGGATAATTTTTCATGCAAAAGGTTTGCTCCTTGCAAGTATTTCTTCTGCCTCCACACTGTTTCTGTTCAACTCAGCAGTGCTCAGTACACCTTCACAAGCACTACTGCCAGAAGCCCCTCCAGCTCCCACATCCAGTGCCCTGGGCAAGTTTGTGTCATCTGCTTCTGTCTTTTTTTTTCAGCTTGGTTCCCACTGCAGCTGATTGCAGGCAGCAGAGAGACCTAGACTACAACCAGCGCTGGAAGCACTACTGTCACCTCCAAACTGTCTTACTCTTCTCCTAGGTAAACCTCCAGGTTGTCTGCTGCTCCAACACATGCTGGTTTGGGGATGTTCCTCCATCCTTCTAGTCCAGACCCCTGACAATTTAGCAGGAGCTCCTGTGCAAATATCTGAGACAGTCCTACGCTCTGTAAGCAGCTCCTGGTGAGCATCTGGAACATTTTGCCCAGGGCGATTTCCTTCAAAAACAGCTGCCTGGCTTCCCAAGCATTGAAAGGTTTGTTAATACATGTTTTCAAAGCTTTCTGGAAACAGGAAACATTCCGAAGCCATACGATTCCACAGCGGCCATCTTAAGCATATTTTTAAAACACTCACCTTCCTATTGAAAACACACTTCGTTACAAAATAACTTTAGAAAGAAAGCAGCCCAAAGATAAGGCTCTTCTGAATTCAAGATAATAAATTATGGCAGCACTACAAATAAGTTTATCTGCCCAAACTATAAGCTCAACAAATTTGCAGAGTACATTCTGCTATGTTTTTGAGATACGAGATGCGTTTTATTGATTTTTGTTTTAAATTATACTAAATTTGGCACTGAAACAGTCATTATATTTTAACATCTCAGCAGGGTACATTGCTGCCTGCAGCACTGTTGTGGTAAATCAAGCTTAGCACTGACAATTAGTTGTGCTGTTTGTTTAGTTGTCCAAGAGCACATATGGAGGTACACAAGTTATTTTGAAACTAGTAGGAACAACCTCCTTGCAGCCTCAGAAAAAATGTATCACAAGTTAGACTAGATGCTACTTCGCTTCTCACAGAAAGATCCACTAATGAGAACTCCAGCCACCTAAACAAAGCTGTTCTGTGAATATGACTATTTCACCAGTTGTTATGAAGTAAAATAAAAGAGGAAACAAAAGAGAAAACAAAAGAGAAAACAGTTGCTCACATAATTTTGTTTTACTTTCCCTTGCTTTCCTATGAAAAGTCTTGGGTCACTGGAAGCCCAAGATATTCATTATATTGTTTCCCCTAGGTAATTCTGAAAAGGTTACAGAATGTCAGTAATCATCCCTTTTATGTCTTACTGGAAGTTTATGATTGAAGGATTACCTTGCTAATACATGTTTAAATGAGGCTCTGACAATGTTAGTGGTATTTAAAAGAGCCCTGGCATTTGAAATGGTTGACAACAATAGATTGTGCTGATACACAGAACTACATTGGTATTAGCCTGGTTCTGAGAGCAAAGATTCTAACATCAGCTTTGCTTTTTTAACCCACAGTAAAAATGTTTCCAACCAAATGCTGAACAAAACATCAAAAAAGCTGAACATAAGAGCGATTCAAAACTGTTGCCAATATGAAAAAACGTAATAATTAGCTCATTCATACTTAACAGCTGGTACTGTTATCATTACATACAAAAGATTAAATTTAAACAACTTTTTATTTATTACTATTACACATTAAATAATAAATTTGACAATTTTTTTCTATGAATTCTTTGAAACTGGCAGCAAGAAATACAAATACAAGTAGAACAGTATCTGGTCATTTTCTTTTACATTTTTAATTACTCTTGCAAGAATAACAGATTTGTAGCTAAGTTTTTAAGTCATGGGCAGGATAATATGTAATGTCTACCTCTACTAAGTAGGTCTCTCCAAAAGTAACACCTCCTATTTATTTTCATGGAAACTGCAATACATTCAAAGAGCACAAGAACACTGCTCAATAGAGTAAATGCTTCATTTGTATTAGGTTGTTAAACCATATATAGTAACTGCAAAAAGCTGCATTTCTTTCCATTACAACTAAACTTTATAATAAAAACTGACCATTTCAGAAATTCAAGTCAGTCTTCATTACGGCTTCCTCAATTCTTATATCCTCAGACAGTACTCCAATATGTATGTGGCACACAGATGAGAACAAAAGTTGTGTCTAATGTTAGCCATAAATAAACAAAACTATGAATGGTTTCTTGAAAGCATTGTCAAAGGCAAATTTTGAACCCCAGGAATTTTGGACTATCCAACAAGAATTGAGAGAATGCTACACTCTGTCATATCCCAGCATGCTATGTCAGGTCTGGAATCTCAAAGTCACACATTATAGCACAGAAGAAACATAAAATCTCATATAAAATACAAGTTTGAATACACGATAATTTATCAGTTTACTTCATCATTATAATCAGTAAGAAATATTTTTCTCTTTTGAGTGGGAATTCTGTAGCCTAGCACCATCTGAACGCTAATAACTGATAAGAGATCCCAAAATTTAATTAGACCCTTAGGTTACTAGGAATAGAAGGTTACAAATGAATTATACAGTATTTTCTATAAAACTGTCCATTAGCTTCCATTTGACAGATGCTCCTGAGAAAAATGCAAGCTTGGCAGTGCAGTAAGTGTGGTATCTAGTTTTTGCCAGCTTTTGATTTGCAAGTAAAATGGCACTTGAAGACTGCTTTGGTCAAGATCTTACATGTTTGTAAGTGTTTCTTAAAGTAATTTCATATCTTTAAGATGATTGAGCACAGTCAAAAAGTTCAATGTTTTTCAATTTAAGAAATGAAGGGACATATAACTACAATTTGCTTCAGGATATGGAGTCCAATCCAGCCTCACCAAACTATACAATTTTGGCTGGGGTAGACACACCACAGGCTGCTTGCCTCCACTCTGGAAGGATTAGCTACTATTCCCTATGAACAAGAAACTCTCAGACCTATTGGATGAATTGTTCTGGTGTTGTCTTTTGTTTTTCCTTTGTTTTGGTTGGGTTGTTAGTTTAGTTTATTTTTGTTTTTGCAAGGACATTCTTAAAGCAACAATGCCTGAAACATCTCATTTTTTAATAAAGGATACAGGTGAATCCATATACCTATTCCCGCCCGCCCCCCCCCCCCATTAAACCTACTTAGTTTTCTTGCTCTATTTTCAGTTATTCAGAGGCAAACACTTTACTTGCCCTTCCAAATTAAAAAGATAGTAGGAAAACATCAATACTGCAATTGACACATAATAAGTTTACTGTAGCATCTAGTGGATAAAGAAGTTATAGGACTAGGAAACAAGTATAAAATGATGGTATCTTTTAAAATTACTTTTGAACAAATGTGTCTATTTAATGAGATTTCTCTGCTGATTTCAAATGCTTCATGATAAATCCTGAAATTAATTGCAGAATTACAATATAACTTTTAAAAAAGCAAGAACATAGAAGTGTGATCTTGTATTACAATGACTTCTGCTTGTACAATTTACACACATGAACATGCTTTTAAACTGAGTACTGCTTGAACCATTTCTAAAAGTGACATTCTCTCCTGATAGTAATATTAACAGGACAGTACCTCAAGCAAACAAAGTAAGTTAGAAGATAGCGTCCCTAAAAGACTATGAATATCTTTCCCTGAACTCACCATTCCATGCTGAATGAATCTTTTCTGGTTCATACTAAGAAATTTGGTAAAGCAAAAATCAAAAGCTGCTAACTCATGAAGTGGCAGTAGCAATTATTGCTTGAAGATTATATACAGTTGACCAGTTCTCACATCCACTGCAAGAGGCTAATTGAGACAAATTTTTAGGCTGACTCACAAAACGAGTGTATGCTCAAGCTACCATTTGCTTATGACTTAATTCTAATGTCATTTAAATTTAATAGAAGATATTATTCATGTCAAATAGCTCAAGATGAAGGTTAGTGAAAGCTGAGCTATCAAAGAAATTGCTATTAAAAATAAAATTTAAAAAATGCACTGTACCCTTGATTTTTCTCTAAAGTTGTAACTATAAATGATGCAACTAAATTACACTTCCAATATCTTAAGTACATGAGTCACTTCCACCACGTTGCATGATGTAAAGCAGAGAATATAGCTGCCAGTGACCACTTTTCAGACTACACAAGGAAGGCATTGGCCAACTCTCAGTAAAAAGAAGGAATAGCTTATTATCTTCTGTGAATCAGGATTTGCTGGAAAACTCGCAAAGGAAATGACCTCCGAGTAGAAATGTTCCCCTTCTAGCTACTTAATCTCTGCTTAAATGAGATTCTGTCATACAGGTGAATTGTTTGCAGGGATGGCCAAACCCCTTCACCGGGTACTCAGTCACTGCTACAGGCTATGACCTAACAATTCCCATACACTTGCTAATACAAACAAACTGGAAAAAAATACAGCAGTCTAGAACAATTAAAGAATAACTAAAGAATTTGCGGTAGTGTCATACCTTTTGTGTCAAACAGTAGAATTGAGAGAGTTTAGCTGCTATTCCCTGTATTTCTCCATTTCTCTTGGTTAACAAAGTTAAATTCAGGAGACCATGATTAAAAAAAAAAAAAAGGGAGAAAAATAAGAAAAAAATCCCATCTGGAAAATAGTATTTTGGTTAAATTGGCATGCACAATCTAAACACGTAGAATCTAAGATTACGGGGAAAAAAAACTACTATACTGACTCCACAGACAATAAGCTTGTTTTACTTACCCTGAAATCAGCTACCATGTTCACAGGAAATAAATAAATAAATAAATAAAAGGAAGAAAAAAAAGAGAAAGAGAAAAGTTTTAGAGTCATATGTATACTCCATAATAAATTGTTCAGGTCAGGCTGGTTATCATTGAGCTGGAGAATGAACACAACCCTTGGTATTTGTTTTCTGTATGAAAGTGTAAAGCCCCTCAGTGCCTGATGCAATTATCCAGTTAGATTTGCTTTCATTCCTGTGTTGTCCTATGCAAAAGGCATATCTCTGAAAAAGTCCGTATACATAATTCCTCTGGTCACTGGCAGAATAAGATGAATAGGATTTGATCGCAATCCAGTGTTGGGCTCTGGCTCCCTTACACTCACAATATATCATGATTCCTGACTGGCATTCCTGACTGTAGGGGAAAATAGACTCATATCACCTCAGCCAGCATAACAGAAGCTGGCACAAAGCATTGGGTAGAGTACCTAACAACACACCATTCATAGGCTATGGGCGAGTAACTTCAGTCTCTGGGCATGGTGGTTGCTAACCGTTTTTGTAGGACATCTTGCACTTTCATTAGGCACATCACATATTTATTACATCAGTCAAGATGGGGGCGAGTTAAACAGCGGTAAGTGGGTGTGATTGAGTCCTAGTGAGCATGAAAAAGCCTGAAGTCAGCACTTATTTGGCAAAGGTGCAGGTTAATATGGGAGACTTAACTTACACCTTCATGCTTTCTCACATCCTGTTGTGTGTAGCAAAAGAGCATCTTCTACAACTCTTTCAACTCACATTCTGCCTACAATCAAGTAATTCACACTGGTTCAGACACTAAGTCTGGACCCCATAGTATGTAGAGTCAGGGCAGAGCATGGCCAGTCCATCACTCTCAGTTCACCCATGATGGCTCCTATACACAGAAACATCCTCTGAACTCCAACATACACAGTAATGAGATGACGTTAATTTCATAAGGTATAAAGTTCCTTTTTTCTTATGTTCCTCATAAGCTACAGAAGTGGTAGCTGACTTGCAGCAATATTGTGCTGGGCAGCCAATAACTGATCTCCCTGAGTCTCCGGCCACAGCAATGTGAAGGTGAGAGTTAAAACAAAGGTGAAATCATGACAATTTACTCTTAGTTCCTAATGAAACACGGAGTTAATATATTTCTTCCACCACATCCCGTTTTAAATTTTCCATTCCTACCACAGAAGGTGGAGAAAAAAAAAAAAAAAATAATAAAAAAAAAAATAATAAAAAAAAAATCATCCTGACAATCACAATCCAAACCATTATCAACAAATAGGTCTTCTGTTAGTGTTGCTCAAGAGAACACTATTAGGTTCAGAAATGACAGACTGCTTAGGACAGCAAGGAGATGGATATTTTTTATCTTTTTACTGTTCAGAAACAGTTTTCTTTGGATAGATCTCCACAAAGTGTAAAGATGTACCAGCACAGAAAGACACTGCTTCAGTTCATCTACTACGTTAGCATGGTATTAATAAGTTTTTTCTGTCATAGATTCACAAGGCAGTAGAAAAAAATTCAAACTAGAGCATGTGAATTTCAGAGACTACTGCAGTGCATTACAGTACCATTGGAGGGGAAAAAATTTGTTACAAGATAGAGAGATGGAGGAGCTGCAAGGTGAAGGATAATCTGTTCAGAAGTAACAGCAATAGGTGTATAAAAAGGGGAAAAGTTTGCTTACTTCAGGAAGGCCCATGCAGCCCTTAGATAAACAGACATCTCCAAACAATCCACTCATCTCCACAGACAACCCTTAAATGAGGTCTGCTTGCACCTGAGCTCACCTGACTTGGCCCTGCCTTCTCACTAGGTACTCAATTAGCATTTCCCCACAAAGAGTAAACATGAAATACTCTAAAAGTAATTATTTCATTTCGGAAAATGATAGTTTTTTCTGATACTAAGTAAGCATAATTACAGCTCCTACCTACTTTTAAAAATGTATTCACTTTTATAGGGATAATAAAATGTTAAACTTACTGCACTTTTTGTACCAGAATCTCAAGATATTTTGTAAACACAAAATAAGCATGCTTATGCAGTCTTCTGAGATAGTTAGTTTTCAGCATTCACCTTTGAAGATAAATTGAAACACAAAATTATTTAAAAATTTTCCTAATCACACATCAAGAAAGTCCCAGATCTCAAAATAAGACCCAGAGGCCTTGCGTGGCATGGCGTAACTATTAGATTTCCTTCTTTTTGCTTTTTAAAATAATCAAAAACACATACAGCATAATGAAATCCTGAATCATGTTTCAGCAAATTCATTAATAAAGAGCTGATAATGAATAACATTTTTCTCTTTGCTCTACTGAATTATTTTCAGTGTTTGCTCCATTTGTACTTCTATCATTCTGACAGCAAGTTCTTTGGAAAGCAATCACTCTAATCCAATTTACATCATTCATTTGATGTGCCTTTCTTTGTCCATCAAATCTGTGCATTCTGATTCACTTCCTGACTCACTGCAGTTTTACACTGGTGTCACTCTACTGAAATAAATTTTGTCTGGGCGGGATTTGCTGCCTTTCAGTGAAAAGCTGCATTTACTTGCCTAAAATAGAGCTTAAGGAGGCAGGAAGGTAGAGAAAAGGAGGGGGATAAGGAAGGGAGCATCAGTTGGTTGGTGGAGTACAGGAAATGGTGAAAGGTTCTTGTATCAGATGCAAACATTTTTAATCATTTGTTAACACAGAAGTATTTTTAGACTATAACTTAGTTTCTCCGACGAGCTGGCTTCGAATTCAGGTCAGGTTAAGGTTAAAACTGACTGGATGGACATCTTGAACAAATGATTGTTTACATTATACAAGCACAAAAGCTCCAAGAATCCATGGTTCCTGCTAATACATTGTAGATAGACCCTGTTCCCAGGAGCCTGATTCTACGAGTAGGACACAGAAAAAAGAAGAGGATGCCTCACTCCAGAGGGCTGAAATTTGTATCTCAGTTTAGATATCAATTAAAGTTATGACAAAAACAAGAGGAATAAAGAATGGAACAAAAGAAATATCACCCCAGATTGAAGAATGAGAACTACAATCAGATGAAGTTCTGCTTTATCCAAAACATTTTAAAAGATGCTTATTTCAAGACACAGATCCTCTGAAACCCACTGTGTTGATCTGACAAGGTCTCCACGGATCTTTGTACAATTCCTGTGACAACTCCGCTTGTAAGAATTCTATGGTTACATTCGCATAAGAGAACACTGTAAGTGATGATTTCAAAACCAATAATAAACTTGCACAGCCTGTGGGCTCATCCCTACTTTGTTCCTTTCTCCAACTACATTCAATTTTTGCTGATTCCATAGTGCTAACATATTCAGCTTGCAAGAACCAACATACCTCTGCTCTACTCATCTTCGCCAGCTTTTCCTTTAAAAGGTCAGCAGCTACAGAAGTGAGCCCCTGTACTTGTCAAAGGTCTACTTGGAAGGAATGATCCTTAGCTTTGAGCTGGGATCCTGCTGTGGCTCACGGTGAAGTTATAAAAGGAAAATGAACAACTGCTGGCTAGGTGTTACCTTACTGGTCATTCCAGTGCTGAGACTCTTAAAATTAAAGTTAACCCAGTCCTTTTCAGTGGTGATGGAAAGGGAGACTCCAATCTCCTGCTAGTATAGATTTAAGATCTTCTTTGCAACCACAGAATTCACCTGTGATACCATTTTGCAGCACCTCCTAAATTAAAACTGTGGAACCAGCTATCTCTGAACACAGTTTTCAGTTCCCTTGAAGGTAGCCTAAGTAGAAAAGTGCTTTTTTTTTTAGACTGAAGTCTGAAAAACAAGGAAAGATGTTCAAGAAACATGAGATGGAAGAGAAGGATCAATTTTATCAAGTATTTTCCAATCTATAGAGCTTTGCTGTATAGGGTTCTTCATCTCTATCTTTCAGGAAATTATTTGATTTACTTACTATAAATACTTTTGAGGAGAGATTTGTAATTGGTAAATCCAGAAATGGGGAAAATTATGTCATTCTCATTTACATTACTTGAACTCTTTTCTAACTCCAAAAAAATAATTAAAAAAATCTACTAGTGAGAGATAGCCTGAGCCATCCACAGAAGAAATCTGCTAATGCCACTACACATCACTTTAATATCACACTCCCTAAACTAGAATTCCAGTTCTTGCTTATAATACCCGATTTGTAGTAAGACTGTAAGCAGAACTGCTCAAGTCCCATCAACCTGTTCTTTCTCACTCTCACGATCAAAAGGAAAATGTGCCACAAAACATAACAAAATGAAAAAATACTAATTAGAATCATGATATCTTCCTTAAAAGGCACAGCTATGAGCAAAAGTGATAAAGAGCGTGCAACACTACAAACATGTTTACCACCAAGATGTGAGACTAATTCAGGTTCTTAGATTAAACATTAATGGAAAGCCTTACTCTAAAGAGAGCTAGGATCTCTCACCACCAAAAGCACAAGGTAAAGGGGCTTTTTTGTAAAAGAAAAATAAAATGTCTGATGACATAATACTAACCAAAAATTTATGAACCAGGAGACATGTACAGCTGAGTACTAAGAAAATGAAAATATTTGTAAATATTCATACAGCACATTGGATCTCTGCTACTACCATGATGACAGTAACAATTAAATGAAATGAAAAATCACTGTGCGGTGAGTCAGTCGTATCAGCAGCCACACAAGACTCTCAAAAAAAACCCAAAAACCAAACCTTTCCCCTCCCCCCACCAAAAAGAAAAACACAACCAAATGCTGAGCATTGGTGGAAAAAATTCCTAAGCTCTTGATTCACAACAAATTATAGCACCAAGTTGCTGATCTTTTTCATGTTATTCAGTACATTATCAATTAAGCGCCACTAAAAATGAATGGAAACTGGTGGTGGTAATGATAACGAATTTCAATATTTTTGCTCTTAAGCAAACATTTAAATTTTCATCAAATATCTTGCATTTTCAGTTAACTCAAAATGATTCATAATGACTATTTGCCATCATTTTGCTGTCTTAACTATGCAAAAAAAAAAAAAAAAAAAAAAAAAAAAACAAAAAACCCAGAAATAACACAATCTTTTCCTTAAGGCCTATGATGAACCAAGGATAGTTAAAATGAATAATTCAACAGCTACGCATCTCAAAAAGTGTCTGAAGTCCACAAAAGAGTTCCAAGTTACAAAACAAACAAGCAAAAAACCCACCAGCAATAACCATATTAGCTCAAGTGTCTTCAGTAATTTTTGTCAGTCCTGAGTAATTATTAAAATTATGAGAATCTTCATGAAAATCTTAGTTCTTTTTAAAATAATAAATCTCTTGTTGTTACAACAGCACTTAAAAGTGGATCCAGCAGGATTCCCTTCACTGTAAAAGTTGCAGAGCGTTTTCTGTGAGTTTTCCATGAAACAACTCTCCACTGTGGTTTGAGTATTCTAAATTTAGCAATATTGCAATGATAATATAAAGGCAGTGAGAAATTTTGTTAAGGGCTAACATGATGAAGGCAACAGTAAGAAATCTCTATAAGCTAATGGCTTTTTTATTTTCAGTTGAAATGGGTACATACATTGCTACTGAGGATTTCATTACTGTTTCCTTAAAGATAATCTCTACATGCTCAGAAAGTTATCTGTTAGTACTTCATATCTTAATAAAGAACATTAAAATACAGTATACCATGAACTGAGGCATGCAAAACAAGTAAGAACTTTTTCAAAGGGATCAGATGCTTATGGGCTTCAGCTTTGTGTGGGTACACAGGTTTCTAAATCCTTCTGCATGTTCTGTGGGCTTTATATGTAGTAGGAATATGTTTAAATAATATCAAGCTTAATTCTGAACTTAATTGCACAAAGGATCAGTGATAGCATTCTCTCAGAAGAGCAAACAAGGAATATAGTATCTTTTTCTTACATGCACTTACTATTAGAAGGAATTTCAGCATGATAGAACCTATCTATCTTAGAATTTACATTCTGAATCAGTCAGCTTAAAAAGAAAAAATGAGTGAAAACTTCTTACAGAAGCAAATATCAGAAGAAAAAAGAATTACTGCACATTATTCTGCATCCTGCCTATACAACCCAGTTAACCTGTAACACCATAACTGTAAAGTTTTCCCATGAGATTAAATTAACTGTGTAAAAATTTATAAGCAACAAGCTATTTATTTATTTGCTAGTTATTTAACTAGCAAGAGGTAATTATGTCTACTGTCACAAATGCGATACCACATTGGGTCTGTAACCTTGTCATCTTCTTGCACCCTACTCCTAATCAATACAGGAATTAGATGCGTATGTTTTGCAGTTCACAAGAGGAAAGGTAATAGCAACTAATTGCCCCCTACCATTGTCCAACATTAGCACAACTCCACATAAAAATGCCAATTACATAGCTGTCCACGAGGCACAAACCTCATGCAAGCATTTCTGTAACCAGCTGGTATTTCTAGACAGTAGTCATGATGATGTGATTGCTGGAGAGCAGGGAAGCATCTGTAGGGTTACTAGTTCATCCCTACATTTTGGCTTTTGGATATGATTCTGTCACAGCTGGCTCCTTTGGCATGAAAAAAGGAGGCTGTTATGTGATTGCAATGGCTGCAACCATCCTCACTTGTGTGCCTAGCAAAGTCATCACAGCTTTTCAGTTAGCGACAACAGAAAGTGCCTTCATACCAAAGGAAAAAAAAAAAAAAAAAAGAAAAAAAAGAAAAAAGAAAAAAAACACATTTTGTTGTTCTTGCTACCATATAAATCAGAAATCCCAGCTGAACACACAAAGAAAAAATATTAATAGGTTGTTAATAATGTGGTTTGAGGGACTTGACCCAGGAACTCCACAGCATATGCAAAAGATAGCAAACAGTTTAACACAGCTTCCTAGTGCAAAAATCATGAAAGCCAAGCTCTGCAGTCCCCCATAGAAACATACCATCATTTGTTCTTCAATAATCTTCCATCTTTTTGTATTACATTATTTTCAGTCTTTTTCACCCAATTTTTTTGTGTGCTCTAGAAGTAATAACTGCAGATGCCATGGTACGGGTATGGGTACTTAATTCTCAACAGCTGCTAGGAAATAAGCACCTGAAGCCTTAATCAAGAAGGTACTGAAGTACCATGGTAAGCTCTATAATTGTCTAACAGTGAGGTCAGGAGAAATGCAGCACTGAAAAAAACAAACTGAAAAATCCTTTTTAAAACCCAGAAAACACCTCTATCCTTTATGGTTTTAGCTTTAGGTGAAAGGCATGGGAAAGAAGGAAAGATGGGAAGGAAAAAAACAAGTCTGATAGCCAAAACAGGTGGAACCTAGGTAAAACTAAGTAAATTTTTTATTTCAGATTTCCTCAGCCTTATAGTTCACTAGCAAAGGATTTAACTGCTATGTATAAAGGTCAGTAATAAATGGTTATAAAAAGCTTTACAACATCATTACCACAAACCATGGAAATTGGTTTGTTTCATGTTCCTTCAATTTTTAACTCTTTTTTTCCTCTTGCCAAAGATTTCCCCCGGTCCTTGATGATTTATTTCCTTTCAATATTACCTCACTAGAAGCTCATGCGTGGATTTCGAAAAACAGTATCAGTAGATGTTTACTCTTCTCTATTTGATTTCACAGTTTGATCATTGCAAACAGAAAGTTATAAAACAAAAACAACAACAAAAAAAGCACAGCCTACAAACAACAAAGACTATTCTATTTACGTAGAAGTGAGGCATGAGGGTTGCTTTTGCATTGTACTTCTCCAGGGCAATATTATTTCAAGGCCATTTTATTCTATGGGTACCTAGATTTAAATTCTTAGAGGCAGAGAGTAGATTATTTTCTTTACCAATCTGAGGTCTTACCTATCTATCAGTGCCCTTAATTTGGATCCTAAGCAGGGTGGCCCATGTTGTCTGTAACATTTTCCAGGGCACTGTGTCTGCCATCTCAGGGTCCATAGAAAAGACATGATGTAAATTTTAGTATATTTGGCCTGCTAGCTCACCAAGTGTGCAATAAATGAATATATAGATGCTATAATTAAGAAATATACAGGAAAGTTAGACTAAACAGATTATCACGCTAAAGAAGAATGGATAGAAAGCTTACCCTTGTCCTGAGCTTACTGAGAAGACTCCAAGAGGCCCTTCCCCCTCATAGTCAGTTCCTAATAGGGTTTAGGAGAGGTGGAGCCAGGCTCTACCCCTTCTGGTAGTACAGGAGAATTTTCTTCACCTGTGCTCCCAGGGCTGAGTCACTGCTTGTCTCAGGTGGTCAATCAGAAGTTCAGGCTGTGATTCAGCAATTCCCATACACCACAAGATATCCAAACAAATAGAATCTAAGACAAAATGGCCAGGTCTAGATTTGAGACCTATATTATAAGAAGAAAACAGTAAATTATGGCATGTTATAGGGAAATACGTGAAGAAAGACAATTCTCAACTCTTCCTTTAGAAACATACTCTATACACAATTATATAATTTTAAGAAAGAAAGCCTTCATCAACTTCCGTCTTTTATCAAACCTTTGCTACTAGTAATTTTTATTATTATTATTATTATTAATTCTATCCTACCACACCACAGCCTTTGTAATCTAAGATAATGGTCTCTTTTAATTTTTAGTCCCATATGTCTTCCTGGCAAAGATGTTGATCTTACCCTTTCATCTCAGTTACTGTTATTACAACCTGCCACTCATTAATTGACACATAATTGCCTAGCTGACTGTCAGCTCTACCTTACCCACTTCAAGACAACTAGGTCAATTTAAATTTTGCTGCAGAAAAAAATAGAACAAAATCTTTTTCAAGTTCAGAGCTTCAAATTTCCTAGAGCACAGCTCTTAAGGAGTACATGGAGAAAATACCTTTCACTTTTAAAGATGTTTCTGTGTTCCCCAGTTCTGTTTTCCTTCAAAGGCAATTCACTTTTAGCTTAGCAGCTAGCCTCCTGCAGTTTAGATTGAAGGATGGGGACCAGCTCTATTTCTTAGCTATATTCTTAAGACTCCCAGGTGCTTGAGGTGTTCTGTAGGGAAAGCAAAGTACAAAGATTGAGACCTGGGTTCTATCAGCATTCAATTCCACTTCTTTCTGAAACAGGGCTAAGATCTTATGCATAACTACCCCTGTGATGTTAGAGCTGAAGAAGAGTTGCTTTATATGTGCACTTAGAAAAGAGCACTGAACACCAGAAAGCTTGTGCAAGCTGGAATTTGGCTGGAAGAAATTATGTCTCTGTAAACATAATTAGTAGCTCAGCAGTCTTCTGATTATTAATGTGCCCCAGAAATCTGCAGGGGCTGATTAGACACAAACAGTGAAACACCAACAGCCTACTCAGGTTTCCATTTCTCGGGAGACTGGACATTCTTTACCTCTGGAATTGTCCAGCCTTCAGCACTTGGTGAAAGCAAAACAAATGTAATGTGCATACAACCAGAATCACGTGACAAGGTTATGCCTCTTCAGACTATCTCATCAAATACTCAGAAATCATCAACCCTCATTGTTAGCTGAAGGTAGAGGGACTGTATTTTGCAAAGGTTTGTTGAATGCTGAGGTTACTGGAGTATGAGAATTTTACTGCCAGGAGTTTTTTGTAAAAACATGTTGACAATTTTATTCTTATTCCTTGCTTTAAAACACCATCAATGTTTTGTTACCCTCTCTAACTGCCTGTAGCTTCATCCTCCTTTTTTCGGAGCTCAGAAGTCCAGCCTGTTGGGTCTTTTTTCTAAGCACAGAAGACAAATTTCAGAGCAGATCTGAGAGGCCTCTCAGGGCTTTTTCCTTTTGCTTGGGCATATCCAACCACAGCCTGGCATAGCTCAGAATGAGCTGTAGAGGCAGTAGTTCTTCCCTGCAGAGTGACCCTCAGCAACATTGCTCAGCAACACCCAAACCACTGCGGAGGGCAGTGCTGTGCAGTGTTGACTCAAATGGTGGCAAATAGTAGTATGCAGTTTCATACATTGGCTAAAGACAGTGCTCTAAACAGTGAAGAATATGCAGCCGTGTTTTCCATTCTGATAAAAGAATTTAAGAACAGGTTTGAAGATTGCAAAACAAAATCATCAATTTATGTTTGTGACACATTTTCGGTTAATACAAATACATGACCTGTAAATTTTCAAATGAAATGTATAGAGTTGCAATTAGATACTCAACTCATAAATCTGATCATGTTTGTTTACCAGACTTTCTTATCAGAAAAATACATCCTTCTCTTCACAGTCACACTATATCCATGTCATTGCTTTTTGACAGCAGGCACATTTGTGAACACTTGTCAAGGATGAAGTACAGGAAAAGTAAAATTTCATCAAAAATCTCTGATGAACACCTTGAGATCACACTAAGAATCGCAACTACTGCCATCAAATCAGGGTGATGCACTTGTTTTATGAAAACAAGCTCAAATAGCCTACCAGTTTTATGTTTTTGTTCCACTCACTTCAAAAAATATGTATATTTCTGGAAAAAGTAATAAAAATTAATTTTTTTTAATACAGTATCAATATTGTATATTTTATGAAGCCTGCTCCAAAAGTAATGTCTCCTGTTTTATTATGTTGACCCATGACATCAGAAGTAGATGTTTGTGCTATGGCAGCAGAGGTTGAACCTTTCCACAAATATTCCATTATATTTTGTTGCTGTGAGACAGATGGCAGCAAAACGTTAGTCTGACAAAACAGCATCTGACATGGTAGTGCAGATGAAGCAAAGGTGTGTCATGTAATTACTACACTGATATTCATTGACACTTGCTGAATGTTTATGGAGACCAAGCAGTGGATGTGAGCAGTGAGGCTTTAGGTGGTGCAGACTTTTGTGAGTATGGCATGCAGTCTCTTGCTCATCACAGCTGAAAACATATAGCTAATAAGAAAAACAGGGAATCCTAATATACTCATCCAAAGGAGATCAGCCTTCAATTATTACAGACTTAATGGCTATGCAATACAGCTCAGTAATTCTTATTATTTTCTGTAGAATTCAGTGGTGAACATAAAAAATAAAAAATTAAAAAAAAAAAATTAAGCATATTTTGTTTGGTTGACAATTTTGGTTTTTAACAATTTTTTTTTAACACTGTGAGTTATCCTCTATACTTAAAGACAGGGGGTGAGCAAAGGAGGGTTAGAAAAGATCCATAGCTAAGTTTTATCTGTAGCTAAATTTTTACCATGGGTTAATTTAGTATAATTTTCTCAATGGGATTTCCATCTCAAATGACCATCCCAATATAACAACAGATGTTTGTTAGGCTGAAAAGCTTTACTAGTATAAAATCATATGAAATGAAAATAAAACCCCTAGAGGATCAAGAAAAGGATTGCATATGTTTTTCTTTCTAATTTTTTTTCCCAGAGACCACTATCATGTTGAAAAGTGATTGGAAAGAATTATGTGCTTCTCAGCTAAAGGTCAGCTTAAAGTCCAAAATCCCAGTCAGAGCTGAATTGCTGGCTGATTTCAACATATTGCAGTGAGATTAAGGAAGGACATCCATGGACAGAAGGACAAAAGCAGAGTTTGCCTATTGGTGGAGGAGCTATTTCAATTGGAGAGAAAAAATATAATAACTTTTGGTTAGAAGTCAAATGCAGAGTATTTTTTCAGAACAGAAATCAGTTTTCTGATTTGGGAGGTTGTTTTTTTTTTATTTTGATTAGTTTGTGTTAAAAATACTATGAGACCAAGTCTCAGGACAGACACTCTGTGCAGGTAGAAACACTTAAACACTTCTGTGAAGATGGTAAGGAAGGGCTAGTTTCAGACCTGTCCTATCAGGGAAACTGCTCTGACTGCAGATGGTAAAAGGCCAAGTATTGAAGCAAAAATACTGAAAACAATTCTAACCCAGACTTCACTAAAACATTATTTGCATACAAAGTATTAGAAGAAAACTTTTTTGTTTTACATGCAACAGGTGGGAAGGAAAGAGAGACTACAGAACAGAAAGTCAACTCTACAATCCTAGAAAACTGTTGATGAGGGGTGAGTTTTCATTGTGGCTTTGCATAATCTCATAATGTTCCCATCAGCTTAACTTTACTTTTCCCTGCTGACTTTTTCATTCCCTTTTTCCTTCTCACTTCATCTTTTATCTGAGAAAATTTCATCTGAAAAATTCTCTCTCCTGGATTTATTTTTTTTCCTAACAAGTAGTAAATGTAAGATCATCACTTCCCTTCCACCAAAGTTTCTCTCTCACAGTGAAATTCTGCCATGCTACATTTTAATAAATATGATTGTACAGGCAGTGTAAAGAAGGAGAACAAGGCGAGGAAAGAAAGTAAAAAACACTCACTGATGGAATTAAACACAAGTATAGGAATCTTATTCTGCTTCCTATGTTAGCTTTAGTGGAAATTCCTCCTGCACATTCGTTGCTTCCACATTGCACTTATATTGGGCATAATCCATATCAAAATGCAACCTGATTAAAAAGAAAGCATTATTTATTTGTAGAATTGTGAGGTAGTGGATTATGAATGATTTTGAATTAAAAGAAGCGAGATTCAGAATAGATGTGGGGAGAACATTCTTCACTGAGAGGATAGTGAGGCAGTGGCACAGGCTACCCAAAGAAGCTGTGGATGCCCCATCCCTGAAGGCACTCAAGCACCTGAGCTGGTGGGTTGCAACCAGCCTGCAGAAGGGATTTGAAATTGGGTGGGTTTTAAGGTCCATTCTAACCCAAACCATTTCATGATTCTATGATATCAGAGACAGAAATTCTGAGATTCTCTTTTTCATCCCTGTACAAAGGCAAGCCTTTTATTAGAAAGAAAGCTCAGTGCATAATAATGGAAGAAGCAAATATTTTTCCAACAGGTCTCACCTCACACCTTTGCTCATATTGAATTTGAGCTGCAGTGAGGGCACCTTGCTGCATTGTGCTAATACAGTGCTATATTTTGTTTACTCAGATGGAAGGAGTTGAGCCATGGAAAATGTTAGACACCTATCAGGGTTTATTCCTCTTCTTTCTCTCTTTCTAATGCAACATAGAGTGAAGGAATTAATATATCAGTGCCCTTTAGTGCCCACTCCCCTGCCATTCAGTATGTCTGCTACCTCCCAATTCCAGAGATGTCTGACTGCACACCATGTGCTGCTTCACCTCCTTCCCAAATCTCCAGCTGCCACCTACATCCTTCTTCCCTCCCCGTTTTCTTCTCATTCCAATTATTTCTTGCAGGTATATCATGCTTCCTTGCACAGATTTCTTATCCCTCCCCCCTTCCTTCATGATAAAAGCATAGTTTGATAGAAGTCAGTGAAATCAGAAAAGTAACACAAAGGCCTGCTTCACAATTTTCCATTATGAGATTGAGTAGAGGACATAAACATTTAGGAAACGCAGACAACAAATTTATAAAGCATAATTCTAGGTTTAAAATGAGATAAAAAGAATACTAGGAATGTGGCATTAATTAAAAGTAACATGAGATAAGCAGAGAACAGTATTCATTTCTGAATTAAAAAAAAAAAAAAGAATGAAAAAAGAATAAAAAGAGAGAAAAGATTATTAAAATTATTATTAAATTCAAAATCTCACAATGTAATTACTTGGAAAGAGGACCAGAATAAATAGTGAAGTTACATAAAGTGTCACCAAGATTTCTGAGACAAAAATCCGACCAGCGGTTTTCTGGATTATTATGACCTAAAGGAAGAACATTTTAAATCCACTTCCATCACCAAAACAAACTTCTTCAGACACATTTTCCTATTTTTCCTTGCATAATGTCTCAGATTAGAGTATGCAAAATAGAAGTGACAAGTATGAGCTGGGGCTTGCTCACTGACATAAGAGAGGAGTAGATCTCTGGGTGAGTGGAGGTTTTTTGAAGGCAAGATCTGAATCAGCCACTTCACCTGAGGGAGGCAGGTATTTAAGGTGCTGTTGTTTGATGGAATAGTTACCAAGTTACGATAAAGGTGAGTAATGATTTTTATGTCATTCTTCACAGAGTGTCTTCATATCTTCTTTTGTACCATACAAGCAAGAGATCTGCTATTCCACAAAACACCCAAATACTTCAATGCTTTTTATAACAAAGTGATGTGAACCCGTACTACCCCTATCAGCTCATGAAAGACTCAGCACAGGCGTTGGTTTCTCTGGTAGAGCTCTTGGCCACTGTGAATAACAGTAGCAGGAAGCCATGAATTGTGTGTTTTGTCAACAGCAGGGCTTTAGCAATCTCAAAGGGTTTTTACCCCTTCCTCACTTGCCATGTTTTATGTGGACTAACAGGAAGAAATCACTTCTTTGACCTTCTCTCATGATCTAAATAGTTATGAGTGATTAAAATATTCATGAAAAAGAGATGCTTAAGTTATAATAATGTTAATAAAATTGTCAAAAGAATAGAATTCAAGGAAGGTAGAGATAACAGACTGGTGGAGAATGAAGGAATAGTGCTTAGTACAGTCAAGCTCTGTGCCACAGGGTGTTAAACAGAAATAAAACACTGGGTCAGTGACAGTACCTCTGAAACTGCCTCCATCCCATTCCTGAACCTTTTACAGAGGACATAAACTTAGACAATTTGCTACACAATTAAATATTGCAGTTACTCATTTACAAACTTCCCAGTTGCTAAAGCTGCAGAGTGGGAAATGATGAACAGAAATCTATAGTAAAGTGACAATGTGATGTAAACCTCCACTTTACTGGTAGATCTCAGATAAAAAACTGTTTCCAAATCCCCAATGAAAGGCACATATATGACATATGTTGCAAAGTAAATCTCTCCTTTATCAGTCAGTAAGTTGATGTTAACATCAGTGCTATACTGCAGTTAATAAGTACACTGAAAGATTAGATGCCCTGCATGTACTATGTGAGTTTATTTATTTATTCATTCATTCATTCACACAGTATTTGCAGATTAACACATTTCTCTTTCCTAAATCAACCACGTAACACTTCAGATCTTTAGTTTCTTTACAGTCTATCTACAAATAATTGCTTCTTAGTGCAAATCTGCATTTTGAAGACACTTGAAAGTTGGCACTGTGATGTCAGAAGAGGTGCTGATACAACTTTGATATAGATCTTGCTAGGAAACTTATCAGAACCCTACAGCAATGAAGCTTCCTGTTGAAATTGCATTTGGTAAGAATTCAGTGGCTAAATATTTCAAATTTTTCACTGTACCAAGCACCTTTTGTCGGCTCACAAATCCTCCTTCACTACAGACAGTAGGGAAAAGTTTAGGTTTTTAGAGAGCAGCTAATCCTCTTTCAGAGGTGAGCAGAACTTCCCCTCTAATTCTGCTTCCATATTGTTGGAAACTGTTATGATGTAAGGTGCTGGATTTGAAAGAGAAAGCTGTTTCTCCTTACTCTCGTTATTTCTCTTCTAGAAGCCCATGTCTTCCTGGAGGGGAAGGAACAATGCAATTACTCTGTGAGAGCTTTGATATCTTACATGGACTGGATGTTGGAGAAAGGGTGAAAGGAAAGCAGCTGCTGGAGGAGTCAGTAATAGAAGGAAAAGGAAAGAGTGGAGGCTTTGTAACTATTCAGGCTCCTCAGCGGTGCTTTGCTATGAGCAATAGCTTTGAAAGCCACACTCAGAATGAGTCTCAGAAATGACAAAACCATTTAGCAGATAATAATGATACCAGAAGATACAAAGACGTCCATACTATGAGTGTGAAGGATCTAGTTGGGCATTTATGGTTGATTTTGTTTTCCTGACAAAGGCCAATTTGTTGAATATATCTTACACAGCAAGAGGGCTTTCAGAGGGTTTCCACAAAGCAAAAAAGTTTGAGGAAAAGAGCTACAGAATGGTAAGTGCTCACAGTGACATTTTCAAAATTGAAAATCTTGGTTTTATGGCATGTCACAAGCTTTCATTTGAAAATGCAAGCTAACTGATAAAAAAAAAGAAATTAAAATGATCAGAAACAAAAGGGAAAAGTTCAAAATATACAGAAGACCTTCTTCAATTCAATAAGAATCATGCATTTAACTTTCAGGCTAAGAAAAGTGTGACATTTCAACTTCTAAACCCTATTTGTGCTGAATATTTTATTTCATGTAACTGGGATAATTTTCTTAAGAGAGAAAAAAACATCTGTTTCCCCCTCCTTCCAGCTGCAGCTTTGCTCTTTTACATTTCTGTGTGTCAGATCCTTATACAATGGGTAGCATTTCAATGAGAAATAAGGGAGATGGAACTCAAGGGTTTCATTTGCTCTTTTAGCAGAAAAATTCCTCTAAAAATCTATTAAATGTTATGGTCATAAAATCAGAGACCCAGAATACATGAAATGCCAGAATTTGAATGTCCTTTCAACCTTAACTTAGCCATTTTCTGCTTATAAACTACAATACAGCTTTTTCATTTTTATGATCACCTTCTTCTTTCCCATAGCCTCATAGTACGTAAATAGGTATTTTCTGAGTGAGTAGTTTTTCACTACTGTGCATTATCACCATCATTTAACATGTTTGCTTTGATGCATTGTCTGGATTGATGCCACAAGGTCCTATTTATGCAGTCTTTCCTTTGAAAGATGTCTATTTGCTATTATTTTTTTTTACTTTTACTTTTAGTAAAGTGTTTGTTTTTTTCAGTCCTATCCTTTTTAGGACTCTAAAATCAAAAGATAATATTCTGAAAGAAAAAAAAATTCCCTATCAATTTGCAATATACAGTCATCAAATTTACTTTGAATTATTTGAATTATATATTCTAATCTAACCATTTATGTTTGCATCTCATGCATTTAAAGGCATAAGCCCACAAATTAACTAACTCCATAATAAAAAGACTTGGGTTTGCCTGCTAAAGAAAGTAGCCACAACACTGTGGCTTTCATGGTGGTATTGTGGTACTCTCACTATGGTACCTGAAGTCAGCAGCACACAAATTTTTGCTTTGAACTTCATTTTTTCTTTTCTTGGCCAGTACTGTCAGGAAATTTCACCTTCATTTTATAGTCTGAAAGGATGAAATATCCAAGAAGAATTCCATAAGGCATGCATCCAAGAGAAGCAAAGACGTTTTTCAAGCAACAATAAACCAGAGTATTTCAAATAAAACAAAATTCACAGAAATGTGTCTTGATGGTGGGAAAGACTTTACATACCATTCTCAGAATGTGTATATACACCCACCTCCTTTTTAACCAGTTCCTCTTTCCAAAACTAAGCTGTATTTCATTCAAGTTGTTTTAGAGGTTTCCAGATAATGTTGCTCTCAAATCTGTCATATTTGGAATGCAGTGGTTCATGAATGACCTTTTTGTTATGTTCACTAAGCAAGAAAGATCTCAATCCAAGCAGATTCTTTGGCTTTGGCTCACTCCGCCCTCCGCTGTGCTCTAAACAAACCACTTCCCTGGGCTCAGAGGGCCATAACTTTGGTTGTTTGAAAAACTCATTTAACACAATTGATTATAACATTTTCTCTTTTCCTCCAGCCATAACTTCCTGATTGCTGTTCATCTGTACCAGATGTGTGCTTTACATTTCCAAACTATACAAATGTGTTGCCCCAAATGGCTCTCTCTCTTCCCATGTGCTGTATATTTATATTTACAGTAGCAAGTTAACTTGTATACTACAGCATCCATTTAACTTCAGATCTGGAAAAGAAACGGGAAATTCCTCTCTGAGAGGTGCAATTTATGCTGCTGGTAGCCATATCGATCTTCAAAAACATCTGAGTACATACATTACATAAGGAGGAGTTAGAGTGATCTCCAAGGAAAAACCGAGGTATGTAGAGAGTAATTGTGCTTAAGTAGCAGATGTTACTCTTCGCTTCCAATCAGTACTAAAGCCATACACAACCATGGTGCAGAGGTGACAGTGTTGACCTGGGTGTCATTCTTCTAATGAGCTAATCAACAAAGACAGTTAAAACTTTTCAGTGCAATCTGCTGCTCAGTGGGAGTTCAAAGCGGCTTATGTGCGTGCATTTCTACTTTCTACAGCATTTCTTCTGAGAAATAAGCAGAAGCTAAAAATGGTACATTAATAGAAATAAGGACAAATTCTGCAAAATCCACTTTCTTCATTTTCCAGTCTAGTAAGAAGGGAATGGTGACTACTTCTTTCATCAGAAGACATATTTGAATATATTTCCATGTGTAGAAAAGTGATGTGACCCTTCCTATGGCAGGGGGGTTGAAACTAGATGAACTCTGAAGTCCTTTTCAACCCAGGCCATTCTATGATTCTATGAAGATGTAGCCTGCCCATGCACAGAGATGCCATGTGAGTACAAGGAGATTTTGTCCATTATATAGACGTTAGAATATATCCTTAAATTCATCCTGGTGTTTTTTACAAGTGCAAGGGAAAATTTCAGCTTGTATTTATAACTCTGATCCCTACACATACACAGATGGAATTTCCATCAGGTTGTAAGTTATTTTAGATTTTAAAAAGATCAGATATTTCCCTTTAACAAAACATATGCTGTGACTGCAGTTGCCAAATCTTCTGGTTTTAATGTACATCTCCTTTTCTGAAAATTCTAGCTCTAGGAATTATGCCAGTATGTTAAATACTGGACTAAAACATACAAGCACTGATTTATCTCCTTATACATTCACTTCATCTGAAACATCTCTTTTGCATGTTTCTGAGACCTAGTGTATCACATGGCACCAATGCAAGAAAATGTGGTGGCTCATCAACTCAAGAGCAACAGTATTCAAGGGTCTTGACTAACCCAGCCATACACCTTTAACTCTTAAGGAGGAACAGAGTAGATGATGTTAAAAACTTGACTGTGATAATTTTTTCCTGAGAACATCCATACTAAGCTGCATTTCCTCCACTTACGGTTTCTTTTGTTTTCTTAATTTTTGTGTCTCTTTTAAAAGCAATCATATTAATGACTCAGAACTGAAAAAATAACCATGTACTATTTAAAAATGCTTAACAAAATAACAATTTAATAATTTAACAATTATTATCAGAAAAGAGTCTCAAAATGTTTTTAAAACATTTGTTCTGAAAATAAATAAGCAAGCATAACAAGACAAAACAAAACCCTTGCATTTCAATTTCTAGTTAAATTATATCCATTTTCACTTGAATAATTTAACTTATTTTCAGTTTCGGCATCAGTGCTGTTATAGTATTGAGCATACTGGGGTATCATCTCAAGCCCCAAGGCTGTGACAACATATTACAATAACAGGGCTGTGATAACACTTACAGCTTTGCAGGTCCACTTATGCCATCAATATTCATGTGGTATTGTGTATACCCCTGTGTGTGGCTGTATTTCTGTGCCTATATCTCTTGGATCCATTAAGCTGCTCTGATTTGAAAGTCAAATGTGGCAGCTGCAAAGAGAATGTAGATAGTATGGAAGAGAAAATCATGTAAAAAATGCATTCCAAAACACCACATCTCAAGAAAGCCATATTATCTCATGAGCATTCTGCAGTTTTGAATGCATTCTCGTCATCTCCTGACCTTGCTTGCGATAGAGTTTACAGTTTTTAAGTAGGTGTCCTATTTCATTATTAATAATGTATTTTGTTAGTAAGTAATGAGACTACCATGGAAATCAAATAATTCACTTCAGATTTATCAATCTCCCTACCTGTAGACAGAGTGAGGGCATTGGTTTGCTGTTGTTGACATTTTTATAGCTTATTCAATTTGTAGAAATATTTCTGAGAAATACTACAAAATGAAAAATATGAGGGTAAGAAACCCCATGAACATTTCTGCTTGTCCCAATGGCTCTACTGACCCCCACTTTGTGACAGTATGCTCTCCCTGACCCACCCAGCCCCTTCCCTGGCTCCCTCTTCACACTTTTTTTCCCTCATTTCCCTCCTTTGACCTGCCCCCATAGACAAGGCCTTACACAGTGGATAATGAACAACAGTACTGATAACACTCCTGCTAAGACATATTAATGACCACAAATCTGCCTCAAACCTAGGGGCTGAAAGAACTATTAACATACACCTTATTCAACAGTTGAATTGAGCTGCATCTAAACCAATTGAGCATGCATCTAAAAAAAGTTATAGAAGTTATTTCACTATGAGTCAATCATCTTACCCCATAAATAATGAGCAGCCCAAGAATCCCCTCTGAGCTCCCTGCGAGGCAGTGGGTTGCATGACAAGATCTCTCTTTGAATAGGGACACCTATCAAGGTTACACCTGTGTAAAGATTCAGTACTTCTTGATGTCAAAATGTCTTGCCAATACAGATCCTTTGTAACTGACTAATCATTTCAAGCTTTGTTAGCCTTGCTAAGATCACATATCTTAGATTGATTGTCTCTTAGATATAAACCATTGACAAGTTTGGGACTAGGAATGGATTGATCCAGCTGCACCTGGTCTCCATACATTCATGATTGAAGGAGTCTGGAAAGCAAGGGGATCCACTCCAAACCTCATAATTCATATAAGGGAGGGCTTCATTTACAAGTGTGTTTACCATACTCTGTATGCAGTAAATAACCAAGTGTATCCAGCCATCTCCTAGAATCATAGCATCCTTAGAGTTGGAAGGGATGTTTAAAGGGCACATCTCCAAGCAATCTGTTCCCGTGTCTCAGCACCCTCATTATGAAAGACTTTTTCCTTATATGTAATCAAAATCTTCTCTCTTTAAACTTGAAACCATTTCCCCTTGTTCTGTAACCACAGACACTGCATAAGAGTCTGTCCCATTCTTCCTGTAGCTCCCCTTTTTACATACTAAGAAGCCACCGTTTGGTCACATCACAGCCTTCTCTTCTACAGGCTGAAAAGCCCCAGTTCTCTCAGCCTGCCCTCATAGGAGAGGTGTTCCATCCCTTCGATCATTTTTATGGCCCTCCTTTAGAAGCACCCCAAAAGGTCTGTCTCTCCTGTACTGAGGACTCCACATCTGGACGCAGTACTCCAGGTAAAGCCTCACCAGCACAGAGTAGAGAGGCAGGATCACCTCATCTCGACCTGCTGGCCATGCTTCTTTTGATGTATCCCAGGATACAGTTGGCTTTCTGGGCTGTGAAGGCACACTGTGGGTTCATGTTCAGCCTCCCATCCACCGGTACCCCCAAATCTTTTTCAGCAGGGTTGCATTCAATCTTTTCATTCCCCAGTTTGTGTTGGTAGTGAGGGCTTCCTTGAGCCAGGTGCAAAATCGTGCATTTGGATTTGTTGAACCTCATGAGGCTCACCTGGGCCCACTACTCAAGTTTGTCTAAGTCTCTCTGGATGGCACCCCATCCCTTTGATATGTTGATCACAACTCACAGCTTGGTATCATCAGCAAGCCTGCTGAGGGCGCACTCAACCCCACTGTCAATGTCATTGATCAAGATATAAAGATATCTCTATCTCCCTCTCTCCCCTCAGACAGCTCAAAGAGTCCTGAAAAGATTCAGAATTTAGGACTATGTCTGGAGTTATCCCCCAAATCTGTGGGTGATATTTGACTAGAAGGATGGAAGAAGACCTAGCTGCTATTTTCCTAGCCCCTTCATCCACATTTGCGCACCTCCAACAATCAGAGTAGACCATTCCAAAGAATAACTGGAATTCTCAGCTTCTTAAGGAAACTCCAGAGGCATTTTTACTTTCAGTAATTTTTATTTTAACTATTATTGGTATATATTTTCCTCAAAGCTAAAGATTCTGTGGTATTGGTGGAGACAGAAGCTGAGGTTCAATCCTGTGCCTTTATTTTTATACTCCTCAGCAGTATAAAACATCTGTATACTTTGTATATAGAGATGAGTAATAATTTATTCTAAGTACTTCACCTCCTCTTCTATTTCTGAACTGTGAGTAAGTTAGCATTCAAGTGGCTCTAGCAAATAAATCTGGCAATCATTTCACGAAGAGACGTGCAAACGTGGAATCTTTGGAAAGCAAATGTGTTAATATTTTGCCAGCATCACAAAGAGGTATGTGATCTGGGTCACTTCATTTTAGTTCCTCTGGTGTTGCTCATGAGCAAAATTATGAAAAAAAAAAAAAAGACAGACCACAGTAAGCAGAATGATAGAATACTCTCTGGTTTTCAACCTGTTTTCTTGAAAGCTGAAAAAAAGAATGATTTTGTTGGGAAAGAGATAGCTTCTTTGGATAATAAATGTAAATACATAGATATATGTTATATAATTCTCTAAGAGAGTTGCTTTAGTACAATGTGGTCTTCTGATTTAAAAACTCACAATTTTCAATATCAGCAGAGCACACAGCAGATCAATAATTAGCTAAGTGACATACCAAAATATAACTGGTTAATAAAGTATTCTGTAGGTCACATTGCCAAGCCAAATGTTATCCAATGTTTTACTGATGGTCCAGGAGGAAACATGAAGCTGATGACTAAATATTAAGATGACACAATGACAGGAAATGTAAGAAATAATGAGAAAGTGTTTGTATCATAAAGTAAAATGAACATGGTCTGACAGAGTAGACTGTGGAAAGTCTGAAGTCCATAGATGAACAGAATATGCTATTTCTGTAATTTATTCAGGGAAGCAACATCAAAGCCATTAGGAAACCACCCGTCTTATTTTCTCTTTAAATATTCAGGTTTTAGAGCATTCTATTCTGATAAGAACAGATTCGTATAACCTGCCTATTTTTTTGCAAGTCCCTAAAACTGCAAAATCAGTTAAAGCAATCTGTTTCATTTCTGTTCATATCATAACACTTTCTTTAGCTGCCTAATTATCCTTTCTAGCTGGGCTTACTACTGCCGTTAAATGTTAGAGGTTTTTTAAACTAAATTTTATGTACACAACTGCCGCTTCAAACTCAGTTTGTCCTTCTTGAATTAAATAATGTTTTAGAAGAGTGAATTTTTCATAACTGATTTTTTGCTAAAGGTCAGGCATCTACTGAAATGTTTTACTACTCTGTCCACATCTTCTGTGGATGTAAATTATTTAATTCCACCTTTTTTTTTTTTTTTTTTTTTACTACCAAAAATAAATCATTCAGTTAACACTGGATAAATACTGGAAAGTGATCCAAACTAAAAAGATTCCTTTTTTTTTAATTGCAGAAAATTTTGTTACTTCATTAAAAAAAATTATAATACATCTCTGTAACTATTGCTTCAAGCACTTCAGAACAAGATTACACTGGTTTCATACAACTGAGAAAAAAATGCTTCCATGTCCCTTCTTCTAGTGTTCTCAAGCAATCCTTTATTATTTATAGTCCTTCAAGGACTATCATGGAATTCAACGCATTCTGGCATGTTTCAACTAAGCTATTTGCTCTTCTTCCATAACCTGGAGACTTCCTGTTACTGGCCACATATTGTGAAAACAAATGGCAATTCTGCTTTACAATTATTCTTTGGGTCATAATACTCAAAGTTAATGTGTGCTGTAATAACTTATTTATGAAAAACATTTACAATTCTTGAAAGTGTCAGAAATTTTAATACATATAATTTGCTCACAAATTCATACCATAAAGCATGGTTGTTCTTTATTCACTCTTCATCATGCATTTCTCTTTTAAAATCTTTCATTCTGCCAATGAGGAAAAAAACAAAACAGGATTTGCCAGTGACCAGTCACATGTTTAAGACTACATAAAAAGTTAAACTCTTCTATAACACTATCAACAAATATTTTCTACCCCTACAGAATAGAATTAATATTTGCAAATTATTAATTAGCAATGCAGCTCATTTTGAAAATCATTCTACAATAAGGCTAAGTGTATAATACCATTTATTCCAAGAAAATAATTTATATGATTCTATTTAACATATCTCAAGAAGTAGAAGGTAAGTAGAAATATGCATTAAAATTCCTGACTACAGTCATGGGAGCTGTAACTCTTACAAAGACCGCAAACTTGATAGTCATTTCAATTTCCTGTATAAACCTGTACACATCAAACATATTATTCCCTCTTAATCATCACAGTAAGTGCCTTACTGGTAGAGAATTTTATCTTGATTCTGATCACCACTACTGAAAATGTTTTCTTTTTAAGCCTTGTCCTTGCTGTTTCCTGAAATGAAATATTAATACATAAGTTTTGAAGTTTTTCACTTGCCTTAAGGTGGGATCTTCAAGTGGCAGCTAAGTACTCCTAGAGTATTATTCAAACTAAGACAATCTCAGATTGTCAACTAACCTATTTTGTGACTCTCCTACTTTTATTTTCCTTAGGTATCTATTGTTTGAAAACTTCTATAAGGTGGGAAATTATCCTTCATTTGCCTAAGAAAATGCTGTATTACCAAAACCTGATTCATTTTTCCAAGAAGATAGACACCTTTGCTTTGAATCACAATGCATTCATGATGTCCAGAAAGGGCAGAACTTCTGTAACAGCCAAACACTTAAAGCCGCTGCCACTTATTCAGGTTCACTTAACGTACTACTGAGTTATTGTTTCTTCTTTTAATTTACGTGGTGCCTATCTTGGCAAACTCTTTTGCATACTCAAGCAGTAGTGCTTATGTATGAATACATTTGCAAAGACCTGTAGACCACACACTTGAAATTGCTTACCATTTGTTTGCTTCCTCTTCCATTAAAATCAATGATGAATCCTTTCAAAAATATCCACCCACCAGTTCAGTGTGTTTTGCATTTTTCTAATTGGCAAATCAATAACAGAAAAAACAACCTTCTGCTGCATCCATCTAGTGCAGTCTACTCCTCTGTCAAACCAAATGGCTGAAGCCTCTGCTCTGTTGTTTGAGGTTCTGGGTTCAGCTGCCAGCAAATTACTTATTATGAGGCTCATTAGTTGCAAGATTATTTTTCTGAGATGAAGACAAAATAAAATATATCTGTTCAAACTCATTAACTCAATTACATTTTTAGAGAATTGTACTTTGGCAGATGAGCTGTGAAAAAAAAAAAAAGATAGTGTTTTCAGAAGCTAGGCCACTTGCTTTTAAAAGAGACAGAGACCCCTGGAAATACTACACCAGATATCTCCAGAGGGAAGTCAACTCTACAGAAGACCATAGGCAGGCACATTATCTTCAAAAAATCAGGAGACCAACTCAGTGGCAACTTCCTTTTCAACAGATAATACGGAAAATTTTGTATATTACAACCAACTGTAGTGGGATGTTTCTCACTGTCATAGAAATCTGCCTGATTTCTCAGTAATATATTTTATCTGTTCACTGAGAAACTTTCTAAAAGAGTAGCTTTATAGCAAAAATATCTGTACAAAACCAGAACAATCAACTACTAGGATAAATTTATAATGCACAAATGCTAATTATCACCTCCCTAACACTCTCCTGTCATTCATCTTTCACTTTTTCATCTGCAGTTGCTTATGTGCAATATTTTATTTCATCTAGACACTTTAAGTCAACATGATTGCCCTTCAGAAGGTCATAGAAGAACATAAGCTGGTGCTTCAAGCTGTAATTTTGAATTCTACCTCAGTAATAGACTGGCTAAAGTACATAATACTAGAGTACTTTGTTCAGAATAGGATTGTCAAAACAGTAGTAATAGTGACCTTAACAAGGTCAGCTTTACTTCAGAACCCAAGAAAATGGTATGCATACTAAACACAGTAGAAATATAAGGCATATAAAACATTATTTCTATCAGATCTCTACAAATCCTTTCTGCTGTGCCCTTTTCTAATTAATAAATGTTTATCTTCATTGATGGTATAAAGGGACATTTTCATCAAAAGTCAGTTATAAATAAAGTAACAATCCAATTGTATTTTAAGAAAGGCTTAAATTTAAAAATGCCTATATATTATACTCATCAATGTAATGTTAGCCATCTTGCTTGCAGATGAAAAGTGCAAAAACTATAGGAGACATACAAAATTAGAAGTGCTCGTTTCTATCAGGAAACTTATAGAATTCATGAAAGTGGGCATGTTGAAATCAGTGCAGTATACTGAAAAGTACTAAAGCAGACACATTTTTAAGAATAAGTTGACATAAAAGGGAAAATACTAAGTGGTCACTTTTTCCTTCAGTTCTTGGTTACTCTTGATGTGTAAGTTTGACAGCATATTCTTCAATTCCTCTGTAACTGATGTGCAACATAAACATGCCAAAGTGTGAGCACATATGATTGTCATTTTTGACCTTTTCCTCCTCCCTTATGATATTCTTCATTCCCATGATATCATCAATATTCAAAGGAATGAAGCAGAAACCCACAGTCTACATATCCCTGTATTCACAGTTTGGCACTTCAGCATCTGCCTTCCACAGCACTAGCAGATGGATTCATTTACCAAAATCATTGTTGGTTTCAGTTCTCAACCATTCTGTCAAAACATATTCAGCTTTCTGGAAAGGGTGGCCTGTATATTTTGTTCGTGTAACAGGGAAGAAAGGGCATTTAGAATTCTATCACAAAAATCCAAATGTTTTTCCCTAGCAACGACCACAATGATGTGAGACATCATATAGCTCCACCCCTTGTCCTGTTTATTTGTGGATTAGGGAGTTAGAGAGAAAAATGTTCACAGTTACTCTCCCAAAATCACACATAACTATTCGTAGAATCATAGAATCACTAAGGCTGGAAGAGATCTCCAAGACCATCTAGTTTAGCAGTCAACCCATCTGTCCATGATCATTAAACCATGCCCCTCAGTTCTATATCTACTTTTTTTTTTTTTTTTTTTTGCACACTTGCAGAGACAGTAACTGGGCAACCTTTTTGAGTCTATCACCACAACCTGATATAAAATTTTTTCCTAATACCCAACCTGAACCTTCCCTTGTGCCACTAAAGGCTTAATTAAGTTAAATTAATCAAGATAAATAATTACTTCTCATTATATTGCTGTTATCTGTGAGAAGAGATCCTCCTCACCACAACCTTCTTCTACAGGCAGCTGTAGAGAGCAATAAGGTCTCCCCTGAGCCTCCGTATTTCTAGACTTAACAATCTCAGTTCCCTCAACCACTCCTCATAAAACTTGTGCTCCAGAATCCTCACCAACTTTGTTGTCCTTTTCTGGGAACACTCCAGGGCCTGAATGTTTTTCTTGTAGTGAGAGGCCCAAAATTGAACACAATACTCAAGGTGCAGACTCACCAATGCCAAGTACAGAGGGATAACCACCCCTCTGGTCCTGCTGACTACATTATTTTTGGTACAAGCCAGGATGCCATTGGCCTGGCACTTGGGCACACTGCTGGCTGATGTTCAGCTGATTGTCTTCCATTGAGTGCAAGAGACTTACATGCGCCAAAAATTAGATGGGGTTACAAAGGAGGAGTACAAAATTACAGTAGAGACATATGCGTAAATTTAGAAGAGTCAAGACAGAAGAAGTTACTGCCAAGGAACACTAAAAGATTCAAGAAATTTTCTACATGTTTATTAATATTACATGGAAGACCTAGGAACAGATTACTCTTCCTTTCCAAGGACAGAAATCAAAATATACACTGCTTCATGAGTTTTAACGTCTATTTTTCTCTCATAGATAATTGCTATGAGGCAACTATCATTAAACCAATGATAAAAGGGTAGTAACTCAAATATGCAAAGGAGTTATTTAGATAATAATTAGATATGTTAGAAGTTTTATCAGTTGCACTTGAAAAAAATGACAAAGATAAAATATGGAGATTTCTAAAGCATTACCATGGAAATTACACGTTGAAAGTACTGAAGACCACACGAGCTCTCAAAACCCTGAAAAATTGCATGTTACATTGGTTTGGGCTTTTTGAACTGAAAACAAAACAACAATGGAGGAGGACAGAGATTTATAGAATAGTCAGCTTGATTTTGACTCCCAGAAAATTTAGCAAAGCTAAAAACTCATGAATATGTAGACGACAGTAAGCACAGCGTTAATGGTCAATGTGGATTTGCAAAGAGTAAATCATATGCAGAGAATTTAATTTTCTTTCCAAAATAAAACAAAACAAAAAGGAGCAGCGTGTTCTTTATTCCAATAAGAAACCATTACAGGTTACTCCTGTAAAAATAAGCGACGTCTTTAGCAAAGATTGAGTCACTGAACACACAAAGACCAACGCAGCAACTTAGCAGGAGCAGAATGCTTGACCATATGTTTAGCAAACTGGTAAATTCAGCTTCAGCAGAAGCAACCATTAGTATGGATGGACAAATGGAGAGAGTTTGAACATATCTTCCCTCCACAACAGGCAAACCCAACAGTAACAGAAATCTCAAGAGAAACCAAGATATTTCTAAATAAAAGCATAGTTTAATTCTATAAGTAAAAGACTTGATTCATAGAAAAATCACACATGATCAAAGTCAGTAGAATTATACTTGTATGAAAATACTAAATATCCAACAAAAAAATCAAGTCTAAGCCAAACTGTAGCTGAAATAGAAATATGTGAAACATATGGATTCAAAATAGTAGTAAGTAGTAATTAGAATATGATTCACCTGCATTATTAAAAAAGTGTAGCGTTTATGAATAACAATTAAACCAGAATATGTTTCAATATTGAGTATTTTCCATTTCTATCTGTGGTTTTGCATCTGGATTTTTACACATTTCTCATCCTCTTGTTTGCTGTGGCCCATAGCATAGAACAAAGTTTTGTGCCTCTTCACAAATACACAAGGAAGCACCAAATTTGCTTCCATCTCCAGCTGAACTATCAGTTCCAGTCTGTGCTCATCATTATCCTCAGAAGCTGTGACTGACAGACTAGGCTGATGTTTCACAGAAAAGCTATAGTGAAAACAGGCAGATTGATATACAGGGTGGGAACTCTCCATGTGGCAATTTCTCAGATGGTCAGGTCTGCACATTCTCCCTGAAGAGAGCTAACTGGAATTAAAAATAAATAAAGCCAAGAATCTACTTCATGTACAACTCCAGGCTCATCAAAGCCAATACCTCCTGTCAGATTACTACACTTTCTCTCATTAGCTTGCCACTGACTGAGAAGCTCAGCAGCAATATACAAACTGTACCTACTGCTTCTGTTTATTTTCCTTTTGTTTGAACAATGAGAGAATATATATTACACCAAGACTTGATTTTGTAGCACTGCTAAATCACACTTGAGGGAGCGATGAAAACAGTGCCTGTTTAATAAATATACGTTGATATTTCATATCTAATTGCTTCCGATGGGATCCTAAATGCATCCCATGAAAGAGAGGGAGTATATAAGTCACAAAAGCTAGAGAACATCTGACTGATGTATATAACTCTCATGTGTCATGGTTTAAGCTCTGGAGCAACAGTTCTTCCTGTCACTTTGCTACTGTCCCAGTTTCAGCTGGGACAGAGTTGATTTTGCTTGTGGTATGTGATATGATGCTATGCTTTGACTTCAGGAGAAAAACAATGCTGATATCACATTGATGTTTTAGCTGCTAAGCAGTGCTGTACAGAGCCAAGGACATTTCAGTTTCTCAGCTTCTCCTGTTGTATTGCTCATGAGAGGGCTGGGGGGGCACAAGAGTTGTGAGGGGACAGAACTAGGAAAGCTGATCCAAACTGGACAAAGGAATAATCTATACCAAATGACATTGTGTGAAAAAAATATGAAACTGAAGGGAGTTGGCCAGGCAGGCAGCCACTGCTCATGGACTGTCTGGACACTGGTCAGTAGGTGGTGACGAATTGCTTGTACATTGCTTGTTTTGTGTATAAATATACATACACATATAAAAATATATATAATTATCATATATGTAATTATCATTACCATTGTTCCTCCCCTCTTTTTGTTAGTAAAAAGTTTTTATTTCAACCCACAAATTCTATCTTCTTTTTCTATTCTCTCCATCACAGTGGAGGGGTGAGAGTGAGCAAAAGGCTGTGTGGTGTTTAACTTTGCTGGGTTAAATCACAACAGCTACCAACTGCTGCTCCCAGATAGATGAGGGAATGAGAGGAAAAAAAGGACAAGCCCAAGGAGCATCTGGCAAAAAGAAACATACGACGCAATAAAAATGATACAAAATTAAAGCATAAAGGAGTTTTACATTTCCAAACTACTTGACAAATGACTCATGTGGATAAACATATACAGACACAAAAGGTAATAAATCCCACAGTTCTTACAGGAACACATCTTATTCATGCTAGGCACGCTCAGCTTTTTATTTACTTATACACAAAAATGCCAATTTATAAACTCTCACTTTCTACATCTGCATTCTACAGACAAGGCTCTGTCACAGGCTTCTGCAAATGTACTAAGTCCCAGGTGGTTGGTCTTATTTCAAGGCTAACACATACAGTTTTTTGACTGTTTAATGCCATTTATATTTCCCTCTGTCAAAATCTTTAAAATCTCTGCTACTTTCCCCATTTCCAGTTTAACTGATAGGGCCTCAGACTTGTGTAGTTCATAGAATCATACAATCACCAAACTTTGAAACGACCTCCAAGACCATCCACTTACCATCAATATTTCCCCACTAAACCATGTCCCTTAGTATAAAATCTAAATGTTCCTTGAACACATCTAGGGATTGTGACTCAATCATTTCCCTGGGAAGCCCATTCCAGCATCCACCCACTCTTTCAAAAAAGAAATTTTTCCTAACATCCAGCCTGAATCTCCCCTGGCACGACTTGAGGCCATTCCCTCCAGTCCTATTGCTAGTTATACGGCAGAAGAAACCAATTCCCACCTCACCACAGCCTCCATTCAGGGAGTTGTAGGGAGCAATAAGGTATCCGTAGAGCCTCCTCCAGACTAAACAATCCCAGTTTTCTCAGCTGCACCTCATAAGAATTGTGCTCCAGAACCCTGATCAGTTTCATTGCCCTTCTCTGGGCAGTCCACAGAAGCAATAAATATAAGCCCTTTACCACTCCCCAACTTCAGCAGCTGTACAAAAAAGGCTTGTAATGCGAGCTGAATCACGGAATAGTTTG
Source organism: Centrocercus urophasianus (assembly GCF_019232065.1). Taxonomy (NCBI): domain Eukaryota; kingdom Metazoa; phylum Chordata; class Aves; order Galliformes; family Phasianidae; genus Centrocercus; species Centrocercus urophasianus. The sequence continues at coordinate 34,548,505 of NW_024884586.1, read as the reverse complement.
GGTTGGAAGGAACCTTTAAGATCAACTAGTTCTAACCTCCCCAGCTATAGGCAAGGACACCTTCCTCCAGACCAGTTGCTCAAAGTCCCCATCCAGCCCAGCTTTGAATACATCCAGGGAGGAGGCATTCACACCCTCCCTAGGAAACCTGTTCCACTGAGGAACAAGGAGAAAGATTTGGACAGATTTTATATTTTAAAAGGAAAGAGGTTCATATTCATTTTGAATTATTCCAAGAATGTCACACTTTGGCCATATGAAGATAAGCCAAACTTCAGTCTCTCATCTTTAGCAGAAGTCTTTTCAAGAGACAGTGCACTCCTAGCATCCTGCATGGCCCTGTATAAGTGTACTGGATTCTGGATGAGTCATTTTAAGGTTTATCAGTGATATTCCTAGAAAGAACCTTTGCTGCAAATAGAAATGCTCAGGCTAAGTGCGTGTGTCTTGCCCTAATGCTGAGATCCGCCATGAAAGAAATTGAATACTAATGACATGCAACCTTTACATAAAAATTTTCATTTTTCTGAGGAAAGTTAAAAAAGGGAATCTTCAAGGGAAAAAGAAAACTGTCATAATCAGTGTTCTCAGCTTCTGAGGATTCCTATTTCCTTACATCAGGGTCTTAAGACTCTCTTTGGACAATAAAAAACAATCAGTCCGAAGTAATTTCTTCTTTCTGTTATTGTTTTAATTTCCTTCCTCACTTAATGTGCACCATTTGCTATTTGCCAGAATTAATGAGCACAAGTCCAGTAGCAGGACTTCTTCACCAGGAGGCTTTTTTCCCCAAGACCTCTCAAATCAGGTCACATAGACATGCTTTGTTGAACAAATATATAGTTTGGTACTCCATTTATCTTCATTTGACAACAACCAAATTCTACCATAGGAATAAAGTTTTACACTGATCAGTATGAATGATGCTTTCATTATGTTGTTCTAGTGGCTACAAGATAATTAATGTTTTGTGACAGACGCATTCAAAATAACATTAATTATATTATTAATTATTTTAATTAACTTAAAATGCTTCTATGTTTTCCAATAAGATCCCCACAACTAAGCCTTTTCAGCTGACAGCTTTTTCCTGCTCTTTGTTTACTTCAAAGATTTAGTCTGATCCACAAAAATGCACCTTTGGAAGTTAATTTGAGGTCTGTTTTATTAATGATCTGATTCTTTTTATTTTTGTTTGTTTCATTCATTTTAAGTAAGTATATAACTGTAGAATGTTAATAACAAGATACTTGCATGCATTTATTTCAATATGTTTCGCCATATGTCATTTCCTGCATAAAGTCAGCTTTGAACTGAATTTTACCACAAGCAGAGAACAAAGCTGAATGGTGCCTCTCTAATAGTTATAAAAACACATGCAATGGTCTTGAGGAATTTTTTTTTTTTTCTAGTGTTGCAAGAATCAGGTTGAAATTGCAGCATCAATATGTTATCTGCCTCTTGGGAAAGAAACTAGAGAGAAATTTTCTTTTTGTCTTCTCACTGTTTCTCATTTAAAAGTAATGCTCCTAACAAAAACTCAAGCAAAGACTAGAGTTGATGAAAACAACTCTGCTCACAACACTGTGGAGGTTTTTAATCAATGCACAAAGAAGAAAAGAGCTCCTCAGTAGTCCAAGCCTTATTAAAACATATATTTCAAATATGAGAGAAAATTCCTATTACTCTCTCTTCTGATTATGGCTTTTCTTGTAGAAATGATATAAAAAAAAAGACAATTTGGAATCAATTAAGGCAAATTTTGCCCTCCTTGCTCTCACTCGATTTTTCAGTGCTCTAGAAATGTTTCTATCTAGGCACAGAACCCAAGACCTAAAACTATATTCCACACAAAGCAGGTAATTATACAAATAAAGATAACATCAGTAGAAAAAATGAAGTCATTTTTCCAAAGCAGGTTAAAGTTGACAGTGAGAGATATCAGGGACGTGTTTATTGCAGCAAGTAACAATGCTCTTGAAGAGCCCTGACCAGATCCCAGTTATTCAAAGTATGTGTGCAGTCACTAACTGTGCTCAGAACAAAGAAAGACTCAACTGAAATCTGATTCTCCAATTAGAAACGTTCTGAAATCTAAATGAAGACTAAAACAGCGGCTTGTTTCTTGACTTCACTTCGGTGCAGATATGTACTATATCACAGGCTGCCTGGTTTGTCAAATCAAAAAGGTACTGTACCAGCAAAGCAAGAATTTCAAGTGCCACAAAATCATTGTCTGTAGCATCTGTAGTATTTACAAGACATGAATGTATTTCAGGGCACTTAGAAAGTAATAAACACAGTTTTGGAAAAGGGTATCTAAAATAGCCTTTATAGGGTAAGGGCAGTGCTCATGTCCTTCATGGACAGACAGTAGGTCAATTTCAGTATAAGGCTAAAGTTCTCAAAAAAAAAGTTTCTGTTCTGTTCCAGTATAGCACTAATTTCAAACTAAACAAAACAAAATACTGGAAACCATTCCACAAGGAACAGAACTGTGTCGGCAAAGACTTAAACTATTATACAAGGTTTCCTTCTTCACAGTTCTTGCTCTAGGAAACTACAATGCCAGACTTCACCCAGGCTTGGACTATTGTTTCTTACATAAAATAGAAACTGCTGCAGTAAGAAGCTGCTTCCATTTTTCGGAATGTCATCAGAGTACGAGGAAGGAAAAAACATAAAAGAAAACTAAACTGCTGCCACCTCAAAGCAGTTCAGAAATCACAAGCACAGAGGCCCTAGAAATGCTATTATCTCTTTTTTTAAACTCATCTTCCAAAAATCTAAGCAGGATACTACTTTTCGCTTGTGTATAATCAATGAATATACAGATGTTATAATTATGAAATAGAAGAGAGCTTGGCTAAGCAGGTTATTACACCAATGAAAGAATACCCTTGTCCTGGGCTCACAATAAAACTCCAAAGGAGGGATCTCCAGAAAGAAATCCTTCCCCACTGGCAGTCAGCTCTTAAATGGGTCTATGAGAGGTGGAGCCAAGATCCACCACTTCCAGCAGCACAGGTGAATTGCCTTCACCTGTGCTCCCAGGGCTGACTCATAGCTCGCCTCAGGTGATCAATCAGAGGTTCAGGCTGTGATTCAGCAGTTCCCATACACCCTGTGTCTACCTAAATACGAAAACTTTGTAAGTACAGCTGTCTAGCATCACCTTGATCATTTCAGATGCAAGTTACAAGTGCTCTTCAACACACAGTCCAGAGCCAAACAGACACTCTAGAGGTACCTTTCTTATACCCAGCAGAAAAATTCAACAAGCCTCAGACTGAAGTACCTGACCTATACCTATTAATTTAATGATCTTGGATATAGAGATGAAAACCAGAGGTGAAATCCCAAAAGGAGAACATTAGACATGAAATCTATCACCTTTCACTTTTTGTTGTGATGATTGTTTTATACTCCAGCACAATCTAAAATTTGCCACTCTACACAGCTAACACAGCTGTGTTAGGGAAACTTCAAATTTTATTACTTTCGTTACAGCCTCTTTTCCCTCATTGGTTTCTATAGCTATTCCTCACGTTCTTTCTTACGTCAGGTCCTGAATCTTCAAATTGTCTCCTGTAAATGTTGACCTCCATGGAATTCCAATGAAATTGAATTCACTTAGTAAAATGAAGAGGCAAGATCTCCAACACTTCACTGCTTGCAGGCAAAATCCTTGTTATCAGACTGATTTGCATAAGGGCACACGGTGAACAGCAAATATGTTTAAAAACTTTATCAATGTTGGCTGGGTATTTACATTTTGCAGGTTAGCCCTGTGCTTGCTTTTCTCTCTAATATATTTATTCCTAGTATTTTATTTTGGTAGAAGGAATAGAGTGTGTAAATCCACTCTGACGCATGTTCAATATTATTTTAATGTGACTATTTCAGTGCTATCAACTTTAATATGATCAGTTTTTAGAAACTTTAGTTTTGCTTCAACATTACAAAAAGCAACACTGATGTTCTTCTGAACACTGAAAAACATGCTCATGTGTTTCAGTTCAATAGATGAAACTCATAAGTCCGTTCGTAGTTTCAGCAAACCTAGGTTTTCCTCTAATGTAAGTAGATATTTTACATTTCCCATAGAACTAACACCGCACTTAGCTGCCCTTCCATAGATTTGCTGTCTACACAAACCTTCGGACTCCTAACAACTCTATCAAATGTTATATCCTACACCCACAAACGCTGAGTTAGTGATGCAACTTCCCATGCTTCCTCTTAAACCATACTGCTCTGCTATGAGAACATAAATTGATTTTCATGGCAAAATCCTTTGCTGTTCTAATCCTGGGGCTCTGTAAGAGATTATTTCTTGAATACGGTAAAATTCTCAATGATTATTTTACCAGTCCAAGACAAAGCCAAACGTAGATCCTTACTGAATTACTAAGTGAATCTCATAATCTCTAGTTCCTCTAAGAACTTCTTTCCCCTCCAGGTTCCAAGGCATTCCTTCACCTATCTCTGATTAAGGTCCACATTAAGTTGCTTTGCTAAAGTTAGTGCATAAACTCATGCAGTCTGGCCTGGTATACTACACACACCACTGTTTGGATAATTATGTCTGTATCACAGAGGGATTAATTTTCATTACATCTTTCAAATTATCCATGCCTCCATTGTCTATCACTAGGAAATTCATAATTCCCAATTAGAAGCCATGATGTTTCTTCAGCACAGTATGTTTTGAGAATGGCATTATTCATAACACATTCTCCCACAGCATTTGGCTAGCAAACATCTGGATCTCAGGGGAGACAAAATTGACAGGGTTGAAACCTAGATAATAAAAGTTTAACTATTGTAAGCAATGTTGGTATTTAATAACTGTGATCTCACTAGGAACAATTTCCAGGAAGAATCACTTTTGCTGCACTGCAACACATGAACAGTGATACTAACAAAGGCTCATATGAGGAAGCCAACAGTTCCCAAATTGCTTCCCTCAGTGATAATTACTGGTCCACAAAACACTGAAATGGAAAACCAGAGAGTAAGAATTTCAGTTGTGCTTGGCAGGATCAACTACTTGCTGTAATATATATGTAATATATAAAGAAGAAAATCAGATGTCACTGCCTACAGGATGAGGGAGAGACATGGTCAATGCTTTCTCAGCTAGGAAAGCAAAAGCAACCTAAACAAACCTGTCTGCTGGAGGTGAAGAAAGCAACAGATTTAGGAAATGTTCTGCCTTTAAAATGAACAACTTCAGATTTCCTTCCTCCCTTTTCCTTTCCTTCCAGCTGAGTGCACATGTGACTAATGCTCCTTTCTCTCCCATCAAGTGGGAGAACAAACATATGAGTCCACTCAATGTGAAATATAGTCTGGAAAATGAATCCTGGTGTTGAGACTCCAGAACATTGGGAAAGGAGCCAAATGGGAACAGACCAGGCCTACACTTACTTCAAGGACTGACTCAGATGTCCTGTTCAGTAAAGTGGAATCAGTCTTATTTTCTTGAGCCTAAGTAAATTTGCCTTTCTAGATACATAGCAGTACCGGGCTGCTGTGATTGGACTAAAAGATTTTAGGTGTGGTTGTCTAAGAAGACGTTGCATGGATATGTACTATTGGTCTTGTTCTTATTGAAATATTTGGCTGATGTTTTGCATATTTTTGAACTCCTTTGTGGAAAAAGACTGATGTGAAATCCTGTGCCAAAGCATTTTAAATGAGAACAAAATATGTTAATCAACATCTAGCCTGCAGGATTTCACCTCAAAGAGAAAAAGTGAAGCACTGCTATTGATCTGACTGGGTAAAGTTTTTCCGAGGCTTTTATGAGAACAGGCTGGTCTAGACACTAACAACTGTGAAAAATAACTGATATTTAAGAATGAATTTGGCCTGAGGAAACAAACAAACAAACAAAGTATATAAGCTGTGACACTGGCATCAAATTTATATTCCCAACCAAATTCTGTTGCTTATTGGAACTGGACTTTTTGTCCAGGCTATTGTAAAAATAAACAGTATTGTCAAGAGAGGATGGCCCAGTCTGAAGGAGGGCTACCTTCACAGATGAACTGAGTGGGAGAAAGGCACTTTTCTTCAGAGAATACAGGCTGGGAGAAATGGGTAATGAAGAAGTTGTTCTGAATGGAAATGAACAATGAATGAAATTCTATGAGATCCAGAACAAAAAAAATCACATTTTTTAGCAAGTACATAAGGCAGGCTGCAGCACAGGATAAAAACATTTACATGCAGAAGAGTTTTTTTCAGATGCCATAAAATAGATGTTCTTTGCACAGAGAAGCTATTTCACACATTCTGAATACATGCTGCATGTTGGCAATTTTACTATCAGCCTTCTCAGCACAAGCTGTGAGGGGAGACATTTAGGAAGTGACCAGGCACATTTGGAGTCAAAAAACCTGATGACAGGACTATGTCCTATGTTTATGCCCATACTTCAGTTTCAAAAAGAACAAAAAAGTAAAGCACATTATCCTCAGAAAGCCACATGGAGACATTTAGTCATTTTTCTAAGGACTGTGAAAAAAGCAAAACAGTAAATGAGGGCTCACCACTGGCTCACAGGCATTCTCAAAAGGAGCTTTGTTGGTGGTTTGACTTTTTTTTCCCAAGGATAAGGAGCAACTATGATAAATTTCTTCACTGACAGAAGTATATGCAGTGAGTACTGCCAGTAGTTCTTTGAGACAAAACAAAGCAAAACAAACTCTTATAAAATGAATGGATTTTCTTCCGATTTGGAGAAACACTGAAATGATAGAAGACCAATTACCCTAGAGTGAATGAAAAATGTGTAATTTCACAGTTCAAGGAAAAAGTTGCCCAAAAAGGCAGTTGATAAATGGAAAAAGAAAAAAAAAAAAAAAGAAAAAAAAAAAAGGAGTTGAGTCATTATGACATCCACAATCAAGGCTTTCATTTTGAAGACCGTATGGGCTTGTGTGCAATGCATGTCTCTTTTCTTTTTCATTTCTCTTCTTACTACTCTTATTCAGCTGTTTGGTTAATTCCCAGATGTTCACAGCACATCCCTCACGTGCTTCAGAAACACATCCAGGTCATTTTTCAATTCCCGTTTTCTTCATCAGACAATGAACTAAAGGACTAGATCTCATTTTTTTTTGCTGTTGTTTTTTGAGAATTGTTAGCTTGCATTGATAGCTGTATTTTCAGCAGTATAATGTAGATAAGGTGATATATATATATATATGAAATAATTCTTAAATTACAGCACTGCAAAGATGTGATCTGTCTGACTCCATAAGCAGTACTCTGTGTAGATCTTTACTTTTTTAAAATCATTATCTGTAAAATAGAAAATAATCTAAATTAACTGAAATTAACAGAGGGTAATGTATTAGATGCATTGCAATACATTCTCAAGATCATGAAAGACCAGCTTTGGTTTCAGTGGCTCATGAAATCTCTTCATTGCTCTGGATTAGAAGCACTTTTTTATGTATTGGAAACAGGAAGAAAGGCCATTAACAAAGGTCAGTGAGAACAGCAGATAAACAGCAGTACATCACAGTGAGATGGATAGGTCTAGCAATTACTTCATTGATTACTATTAGCTCTGTTCTCATTTAACAACTTCATCAGCACAGTGAAAACAAAGCCAGGTATTTGCTGTATTTGTTTTCATTTCTAAGTAGTCTTACCTGGACACTTCTCACGAACCTGTTGCATTTGCCTCCTGCAGATACTCTAGAAAATGAGTTTACAATAAGCAAATTCATGGGAATTTTAAATGAAGATAAGTTTTTACAGAAGGTAAATCAGAATAAAAATTCTGAACATTTGCACCATCAAACAATTTCTAAAATCATTCAATCCAGTAAAAATTTAAAAATAAGATAACCTCTGAAAACAGCTTGTCAAATAATTTATTGAAATAAAAGGAATCTGATATTTGACCAGTTTAGTCCTTCTCAAATAACTTCAGGAAAATAATCACTGGAAATTTAGATCTGAGAAAATATTGTCCTGCTGGTTCCAAACAGTGGATTTGTGGATTCTGCTAAGTCATTCTTAATCACATGAAAAAATAGAAAATATCTCAGAGATATAATTAAATACTGACCTGTTTCTTTAAAACATTCCTGTTTTCATGAGGTTTGAAAGCAGGAATTGCACATAGTTTTACAAATTCAAGTCTGTACACTAATAAACTCGGGCAGAAATTACTTTTATTCCCTCATCAATTCCCTCATCATTTTGCGTCCAGTTCTGGGCTCCCCAGTACAAAAAAGACAGGGACATCTTGGAAAGAGTCCAGCGAAGGGCCACAAAGATGGTGAAGGGCCTGGAGCATCTCTCCTATGAGGAAAGGCTGAGTGAACTGGGTCTGTTCAGTCTTGAGAAAAGAAGACTGAGAGGGGACCTGATCCAGGTCTATAAATATCTAAGGTGTGGGGGGCAGAATGGCGAGGCCGGACTCTTCAGTGGTGAGTGGAGACAGGACAAGGGGAAATGGCTGGAAACTGCAGCATAGGAAGTTCTGCACAAACATGCGCAAGAACTTCTTTACAGTGAGGGTGATGGAGCACTGGAACAGGCTGCCCAGGGAGGTGGTGGAGTCTCCTTCTCTGGAGATGTTCAAGACCTGCCTGGATGCCTACCTGTGCAACCTGGTGTAGGGAACCTGCTTTGGCAGGAGGGTTGGACTCGATGATCTCTGGAGGTCCCTTCCAACCCCTACAATTCTGTGTGATTCTGTGTGATCAAAAGCACACTATTTTTGCCTTTAAATTCCAGTAAACTAACTTCTTGCAATACTCTTTTCCATAGCATTATCAAACATTGCACACCACCTAAGTCTGGACAATTGTTTCTTACTTTGTGGTACCCAAATTTAATTGTTCCTCCAATGATCCTGAAAGAAAGCTGTCTGCAACATTTTTCAGTTTTAACCAAGTCTGTAACGGTGAATAAATCAAAGGCCGATGCTGTGACAGTCACTAACATCTTCTAGAACAATGTTATGCTCATGGATAATTCAGAGCAGAGAAAAAGACAGAAACCATCCAATAAATTATTCACTTCAAGTTATTCTCCTAGATCTTATTTCTATCAGTGACTAAATAGATCTGTCTACATAAGGCTTTTTTTCTAAACCTGTCAATGTAGTACTTAACTACAACAAATAATGATAGTCTAGAATAGTAAAGAACAAATTGTGCCACATGTGATCATGCTGAATCTTACCTGTCTGAACACAATGGCCTAGATTCATCCCATTTTACTTGCCTTTTTAGTAGAATATATATATGAGAAGACTAACCTATCTCTATAATCAATTGGAGGTGAAATAGCAGTTTCAGATTACTATTACCTGAGTATATGCAGAAATGCTCACTAAAGCCTCCTCAACTTAAAATGTCCACATTGCTTTGCATTGTAAGGGGTCTCAATAACATGAAAAAAATTAATGGTCTACTCAGAAAGGCTGGATTCAATGTACCACTATATTTTTTTCCTAAGCAAGTTCAAACTGAGATCATTGTCTATATTTAGTCAAAAGCAGATTTTCTTTCTTAGGCACAGACTTTCATAGACTTGATCCTATATATTGAGGCCAATGGTGACTTTTGATTGAACACTTTAGCTACAGAATACTCCATTAAAACGAACATGGGCTCATCACACAGTGTCATCTCTTCCGCTCAGTATTACAACTTGGTTCCATTCATAGTTGCCTATCAGCTTTAGTTCTTCTGATCTTTGCTAAATACAGTAGGAATTTGTCTTCAGACATGTTTGGAAACACCACATTATTTGTGAGTCATGCATAGTAAAGAAGAACACAGTTTTGACACGTACAGCAAGAATTTTAATTGGGCATTCAACAACAGGGATTAATATTGTGATATTTACTTTCTGAATTGAGGCAGAAGCATCTGACTTTTGGTTTGCCATTAATACTTTAGCAATGTGAGAATTCAGATATAGCCAAACCAGATACTTTCTTTTGGTAATTCAATATCAGCTTCCACTTGGAATGAAATGCATTTGTCAGTAAAAATTTATTTGAAATATTTATCTGCTAATAAGTCTGTTTTCAAAGCAAAATCCACACTAAATTCTTTTGCAGCTGTCTTATTTCCCTTTTCATTCCAACAATTTTGTCTTTGTTTCTAAACAGAGCCAAGTTTTTCCATAGTTAAGGTTAGATCTGCTTAAACAATCTATTCTCAGTCCTTTACCCATCACTCTAGGTGTTCTGTAAAATTTTCAAAAGAACCTCTACAGAAAAGAATATCCTTTCACTAACAGTTGTTATTAAAAACTATTCAACAAATAGTTTCTATTTTCACTGCTAAGGCCGAATATAATCCCTACAAACAATTCCATGAGCTACTAGAAAACAAATTCATATTTTTTGTTCATTTTGAAGGTCCCATATTTCTTTTCTGCGTTACTCTGAATTGGGATAAAACAATCTGTCCACAGGTCAACTTTTACCCCTCCATGTAGCATATGCACTAGAAAAGTAACCTTCGATTTTACATACACAAAGAATACATTGTTTTAACTACACCAGTTGGTTAAATGGCAATATCCTCACTTTTAGGATGGGTATAGCTGAAATGGTCTGCAGATGGGTATCCCTCCATAACATTTTCCCCATGGGAAGCAGAATATATTGCAGCAGCATGAGAAACTTTTCCACTGTAGTGCATCCACAGTGATCTAGTAATTTTAGCAGGTAACACACAAAATTGAAATCTATCTCAGTTATCAACTAGTGAATTCTAAATATTCATGAATATTGGGTCCTTAAAAAAAAAAATCCATTAAATAAATCAGAAGATCCTTCAAATTAGAACAGGGAAAGAGAGAAGCTGTGACAATACTTTGTCTCTTTGGCCGTTGAAGGATCCAACAGTTTCCAAACCGTTCTCACCACAAGTTTGTTTAACTTGTTCATAATTACATCTTACATTCAATTTCACAGCCTCCTTAAGGAATCCCTTCTGACCTCAAGCCTAGAAGTTATAGAAGTCTCACATAAACTACTATTTAAGATTCAACTCTACAGTAGACTGAAAGACCATTCTTCCTTGCTTCTGAACCTCTGCCTCATTTCTCTCTGGACTCTGTCAGCTGTTCTATCATCTAGAATTAAAACTCCTGAAAGTAGGCATTGTCATGTACTTTACAGTGTTATAAATACCATCATAATACTCTTTAAGACTCTCTGTGATACTCTTCACATAAACGTACAGCATCCATTGGTATAGTTTACTTGGGTACATGTTAGATTAAGCACTGCTAGTATAAACATCTTTTACAGATTAGGGTGAATTTCTTTACTATAGTCAATTTTTCTTTACTAAAGTCAAGCTTTTGAGTGCAGCAATAGGAGGGGGAAGAAAGAATCTGCCAAATAAAATACATGCATATGTCTATTAAACATGACTTATGGTCTGGAAAGCATCTGAAAACACTAGTAAAGTCTTTCAGAATCAATTCAGAACATTTGAAGCTAAATATTCGCCTTGTGTGAACATGGACCTACAAATTCAATACCTAGAGGTATTATTTCTGTCTTTGATATTAAGAGACTGAGAAGAAAGCTTGTTCCAGTGCCTTCTAAATGTCATAAAATAATGTCAGAAACTGGTTGGAGCTGCTTTACTTAAGCAATTTAGAACAAAACATTAGTCTCTATACATTACTGGCAGTTGGCAGATAGACATACCTTATGTCCTAAATGATTGTTTCTAGCTCTTGGACACATGTATAAGCACCATAATTAATAATAAATGAATGAAAAATCTAATTCCAGCTAACAGTTATGTGAAAGACAAGCAGCATAGCTTAAACTAATAATTAAATCTGGCTTTAAAAAGCAGTTGATTTGTTAGAAAAAGGTTTCCCAAAATGATACCTGTGCACAAGTTTTTCTCATAGCTTGATGCTTCAGGTGTTCAGTTCTAGAATCTGAAAACTTTATTTTGTGATCCAGATCACTAGTCCTTTAACAAAGGCTTAACTTTGCTGAAGCCTAGCAGCAGACTCTGCCAAGAGAGAGTCTAATTTTCAGCTGTCATTCTGCCTAAGCAAGATTGATAGTATCATCGATAAATCTGTAAGGTAAAAGTAAATATGTGCCAATCAGTAGTTCCTGTGGCAAAAAGGCAGAGGTGAGAACTACAAGCAAGAGCCACTAAGGCATCATTTGAATGAAACTGCTGATAAATGTTATCTCTGGCACTAAAGAGAGAACTCTAAGCTATAACAAACAAAAAAAAAAAGTGGATGTCAGTGACGGCTCTTCTTGTGAAAACCAGAAGGGTGCATGGATTTGACTTCACACATAATAAATTTAGACTTTTAAAATTGAGAAAAGAGTATTAAAATCTCCCATTCACACAAATTTCCAGCTGCTGAAAAGGAACGACTGGACTTGCCTATAAATTTAAAAGATGTCACTACACAAGGAAGCAGCATTATCTGCACAAGTTCGGGATCTGAAAACAACTACATTTATGGCAAACTAGCCTTGAGTTAACCAGATCTGTTGACAGCCTAGCCTTGCTAGTTTACACATAAGGAGTTTCCACTAATACGTTTGACTTCTAGCACAAAAAATATTTTCTGTTGCAAAGGATGTGGATGTAACAGACCATTGTAAATGGATCACCGCACCAAGCTGGAGATGCAGCACGTTAGCTGTGCCTACAAATTAGAAAAGCTTTAGTCCCATCTAGGGATAGAGATCTTAAACTTTATCTCTTTTGCTAAAAATTCTGTTTAAAACACCTCATAGTAGTAGATACTCCACATAAAGTCTACAAAGACTTCAGCTTCACATCTAAATAGAGTTTCGACTTGTCAGCACCTTCAGGGCACTTTCTCACTCTTGCTCTCAGAAGAGCAAATTGAATGTTGCCCTTCTTTAAATGTGTATTCATTTGCAAATCCATACACATGCACACACACTTATCATGCCTGGCAAGTGATCTGTGTGCATCTTCCCTTCATTAACATTTCTCTTCCCTTTCTCTAATTTACTCATGATGTCTTACTCATATTTTTAAAACTATGAAATTAAAAAGAATAGGAATGATCGTTACTGAAAAAAGAATAAAAAATATACAAGAAACTGACTGTTCATCACTTTCCTTTTCTTATCAATATAGGAGCTGCTTCAAAGACTGAGACTCCAGTCAATACATGACAGAAACTCTGTATGTGTGACTAATAATGCCAAGAGCAATAGGATCTATGATGACATGAGCTCCTAAAAGTTATATATGTTGGGGAGCAAATGATGTAGAAAAATGCTAAATGGTAAGCCCATCATTTAGAAAGCTGGTGTCATGTAATTTACATGAAAGTCTACCTGTTATGACAGATTCCTAGTTTCATAAGGTGTGAATATGATAATATTGGGAAAACCTCATGAAATACTCTCTACATACTGTTAGAACTTCCAAGAAAATATAAACAGCAGAATAGCTACTTTGGATTGATGAAATTAAGGGACAAAGTACTAGTGTGGAAACACCCACAAAGACAGAAAGCTTCCCCTAAAATTCTTATGCATGTTATATATCAGAGGCCAGCCACAGAGAACTGTGAAGAAACACTGAATGACTGTATCTCTTATTATTTCACCAATTTCGGATGAAATGAATTGCACTCTAACAGTGCCTATTTTGTGTCTCTGTCTAGAAAGAAAGACTGATGTGATTAGCTCAGGCAGAGAAGTCTATTTATAAAAATAATGTGAGATGAATATCATTCATGTACTAGATAGAACAGGAAAAATATGCAAATAAGCTTCTTAGTTAAGAGTGGAAACTTAGTCACTTTGTTATTCCACTGAGGAAATCAACATCAATTCTAAGGGAAACATTTGCATTGACAGTTCAAGGAGTGTCTTGCGCAAGGGATCATCTTTGCTATTCACATAAGGATGTCTCAGTGAATATTCAGTACTGGGTGTTGAAGCTGCTGGAGCTACCCTGTGATAGAAGCATCAATACACCCTTGCCTACAGGAAAGCTGGGAAGGACTTTTTATAAGGGCAGGTAGTGACAAGGCAAGGGTAAATAATTTTAAACTGGAAGAGGGTAGATTTAGACTAGATATCAGGAAGAAATTCTTTACTTTGAGTGTGGTGAGACACTTGAATGGGTTGCCCAGCAAGGTTGTGAATGCCTCTTCCCTGCAAGCACTCAAGGCTGTATACAAGCGTAATGCTAAAATATCCTGTCTTTGTTTCTCTCTCTTCTCTGCTCTTGGATACCTTATTTCATCAAGTTGTGAGAAGAGAGATAAAAGCATTGATATCCTGGAGAAATTCCAGATTGGAAAACCATAATGTGACCAGTTGTATTCACCAGAACAAGCAACTTTTTAATCACTGTGAAGAAGTTTTCCCACACTTCCTGCTGAGGAAGGAACTTCAGAAAGAATTCACGAGAAACTCTTATAGATGAGAAATGCTACAGCAGACCATTGAGGAAGTAAAAATGAGAAAGTAATTCATAACAGCAATTTATTTGACAAATGTGGATCTTTTTCTCTCCTAATTTTCTCAGGGACATTTGATGATTTTTTTCAAATTTGTCTTCTGTGTAGGATTATTCACTATAGAATTCAGATGAAAACTTCTTGGCCTTCAGCTTGTTTGTAAGCACCCAAGTTTACAAAGCTGTAGACATGTTGACTGATTTTGACTCAGCCAACAGATGGTTATAGGGTAATAAGAATTTAAGAATATAAGAATGTAAGAATATAAGAATACATGACTTTAGAAGAATAAGGGAATAATCTAGTTTCCAGGTCTAATGTTCATTCACGTTATCATCCGCTTTTATTGATCTACAGTTTTCCCACCAGAAAAATAAATATTTCCCCATACATCCCTGCTTGTAAGTCCATTTTAAGAACATCTGAAAGAAACAAATGTTTCAAATAGTTCCTTGTGTCGTGTTTGTTCCTGTGGTCTGTTCTGACTGCATAGCTCTGGGAGAGCAAACAGAAAGATATCATGGGGATAAAAACAATGTGTAGAAGGGCAAGTAAGGCAAGCTGAGATGCTGACTGATGCTGTAATTTAAGAGAGAACACTGAGGGAAAGAGGTAAACTCATTATTATAGTTATGTTCACACATATCCTGATTCTGCAAAAGATAGCAAACACTGCATGGTTTTGTCTGTGTCTAGAGAATAGTGAAAAAACAGACAACTTTCCTGCTCATTACAGATGCTCTTCATTTCTGTTACCAAGAAGAGATGGCCCAGCGTCCTCCCCCAAAGACTGTGATTACATTTGGATAACCTGGGGATTATGAGAACTCAGGGAACTGTAGGAACTGGAAGCTTAGGAAAACAACTGGTTGATATTACATTGCCTTTCGAAAATACTGATCTGTGGTCAGGTGCCACAAAGTTAGAGGCCACAAGAATAAGATCACTGCAAATCGTCACAGTTGGGAAAGAAGCTACCATTCATAACATACAGCTAATGCAGAAGGCAACAGTCCAAGCTACGTTACACAATGTATGCTGCTCTGCATGTCCACTTCTCCAGCAGAAAATAGCACAATCACCAAAGTCTGTGTCCTGCTTTCCAAATGGTCCATAACTTTGTCAAAGGTAAAGGACTAGCATTATCAGGGCTCCTTACACTAACTTCATTTTCTAGGATCAGTGGCATTATCATTAGAAAAATATCTTTATTCCTTTATTATTTAGAAATAAAGCAGTCTGAAAGGAACAGAATGAATTTATGACTGAGAGGATTTTGCTTATTCACTTTCCAAACATCACATACTTTCCAAACATCAGTGTTAACCTAGCTGAAAGGGCAGACCAAATTGAGGGCAGCTAGCAGAATGGAAGGGCTGAAACCTCTCAGTCTGGCATTGCTGATGAAGAAAGAGGAGAAAATGTAAAACGAGATCAGCCCCAGCTGACTGGTTTGTCACTATTATCCTATGTCACTATTAGTAACTTCTCACCTGTATTTTCATTGGCCACTACTTCAGAAGTCAGCTAGAAGGGGCCACATCTACAATACATCTGTCAATACCAGGATTTTATTTTAACCCAGTCTAATGTTAGTTACTTGTTATTTTTATTCCTAGTAAAAGGATGATATTAAAATTTACATGAATAGCAGACAAACAAAATACCTTTCCCAATTTTGTTGGCCAAAGTAACATTTACTGATGTCATTGCAAACCATAAACTTGTTTTCAGAGAAAATCTGACCAAAGTGAGGGCTGCTTGCACAGCTGCAGATCTAAAGCTCCATTCTACAAGACAGAAAGGCTCATCATGTCACTTTACGACACACACTTCCTTGTCCAGTACACTCATTCCTGCATGTAATCAATCATATTCATTTTCAATGTTATTATCTACATATATTTAATTTAACTGGCACCTGTTTCAGCGGAATGTTTGGTAAAGAGCTATCACTTAGTAATTCGATAATTTCTAAGCTTTGCAGAAAGGGACCTAGAGGTCTTGGTGGACGCTAAATTGAATATAAGCCAGCTATGTGCCCTTGCAGCAGAACAAGTTGACAGTATCCTGGGCTGCATTAGCAGGAGCATTGCCAGTAAATAGAAGGAGATGATCCTTCTCCTTTTTTCAGAACTGATCATACCTGAAGTACTGTATCCAGCACAAAAGGGACAAAGACATAATGGAGAGAATTCAGTGAAGAGCCTCTGTTAGTGGTCAGAGCATCTCTCTTCCAAGGAAAAGTCAAGAGTGCTGGGGAATTCAGCTTGGAGAAGAGAAGGCTCAGAGAAGGAGATCAACTTGCGCAGCACCACACCATCAGCCAAGTCTGTCGTTACTAATAGCACTTCAGAACTCAAATGCAAATGATGCCTTACTAAGGCATAGTCATCCCCTGTCAATGCAGAAAACTTCTGCAAGACACTCATTCAATCTATGGACACATTAAACATATTTCAGCCTTTTTCCACAGTATCCAAGAATTTCTACTCTGGCCACAAGGTTAGCTTCATATTTATAGAACTTCTCAACATCACTCTTTTAATCTACTTCAAATACATTTCAGAAAGGTGTGGGGAGAACTCTGCTAGCTGTGGCAAGGTTCATCTGGAAGGCAAGCACACTGCAGAAATCCGCAGGAGGTTGAGCATCCCCTGCCCCCTGTCACTTGAAGAAAAAGACAGAACTGTGAGATTTCTGAGATCCTCTGTGTGAACTATTAGAGAATTTTAAAGACAGAAAGTAAAAGTGAGATTGTATAATCCAGCTCAGAGTATAAAACAGTCACAGCAGGGGTATTTTAGGCTTTTTATACTACTACTGAGCTTTAACTGATCTAAAAGGTTTCAAGATGAATGTGGGGAATGGATTTCAAATAATGACCTATAATAGCAAGTTCTATAGAACTATACTAAAGCAGTCATGTTTTAATACCCATATGAGACTTCCATTCCTAATAAACAAGAGAACAACCTAAAGAGTAGACTGTGAGTAACTGTTGGATCAGTTCATGTAAACTGCTTTTCCCAGGCTTGGAAAATCATCCAGCCACTTAGATGCAGAAAAACAGCAGCTTTCTGCGTGTTTCCTAAAGCATCACACAGAACTTCAGGAAAGGGAGGGAAAAAAAAGAAAAAAAAAAGATTACATAGCTCTCACCAAATGCACAGGGAATTTGAAAGACAAGCTTTTGGCAACTCCAATGAGAATTTAGCCTGGCAAATGAGGTCAAATGATCTTGCAAAATCAGAGCCAAAACTAGTTTTACGTATCAAAAAGATAAAGATCTAAATTCATCAATTTTTGGAGATTAGCTTGGCATTGTGACTGAGGTGTGACTGATGTCGACATTCTGGAGAGATAACATAGCCTCTAGTTTTTCTTTCAGCTGCCTGCTTATATTTTTGATCTAATGGATACATTATTGTATGTACAGAGCTAAGTAGCAAACTGAGAAGTAGGGAGATCTTGCCTTACCCATTACATTTCCTAAAATCCCTTCTGTCTCACAGACAGCTGCCTGTACTAGACAGAGGATTTTGTGATCATATTACATCCAGTCTGTTAACAACCAACTGCGTTGCATTTTGAATTCTTCTGAATGTCTCCACAACTGAATGGCACGTTCAATCCTGGAGGCTTTTCATTCCTGTACTTCCCATCATAATTAATGGCTTTACATTTGTAATATCAAAAATATTAGGATCTCTGATCTGCGTGTACCATTTCCTGACAGCATTATCAAATGTATAAACTATCTTTCTTTCACTAAATGTTTTTACCACAATAGAATCATAGAATCTCTCAGGCTGGAAAAGACCTTAAAGACCATCGAGTGCAACCTAACCCTACTACCCTAACAACCCTCCTCTAAATCACGTCCCTGCACCACATCCAAACGTTTTTAGTAGTAGTAGTTGCTTAACACTAACCTGTACTATGGTTTCTACCAACTAGATCAAACCTACAGCCTCATTTCAGCAAAGCACAGAGATATTACACAAGTTTATGAGAAACAATTCATACTGAGAATCAAATCCAGCAAAATGGATATTTAAAAATGGAAATTAAGCTGTCAAAATAATTTCAATGAGAAGTTCAGTGAAACATGAAACGGTAGCATTATAGCCTCCAGACCAGTCTTCTGAGGGTGAAAAAAAAAGGACTGCTGTTGACATCAGTTCCTTAGATGAGATTCTGAGTCAAATGAAAAAATGTTCATTGGAAACTAAAGGAAAAATAAAATTAAATACACTCACAGCCTTTTGAAATCTGAACATTTCAGATTGTAAATCATCTTGATTGTGTCTAATTTAGAAGTTTTGTACCTCTTGCATTACCTATAACCAGATTTGCATTTAATTTTGGCAGAAATTTCTTGTAGAGACAAACATAAAAAGCATATACAGTGAAACAGAGATGGAGGTACCTGAATTTGCTTTACTAATCTAGATTGTCAGTTAAAAATGGTATATCAGGAGAAAGGAAATGGGTAGGATAATTTAAACTATTAGAAGTTCATGTCACTTTTATTCTTTTTTCTTTAAAAATATGAAAGTCAAAAGTAATAAGGTGATCCTGCAGCAAATCCAAGATCACAGTTTCACCTAGCACATACTATCATCTAATCTAACCTATAGTATTAAATGTGAGATTGTTCCTATCTGTAGTAATACAATGTAACAGCTCCTAATTAGACCTTTAAAACACAGCCACAGACTGAGTTAACATAGGTCATGCAGTTTATAAGAGATTTTGACAAACACATCAGTCACTGAGATTGAAAGAATGGCCACTCCAAATTCCCATCTTCAGCACCATATCCTCTCTATTGGAGTGGAGGGATAACAGGAAAGGGATAAGGAAGGGCACTCAGAGCTCTTCTAAGTACCTGTGAGACTGCAGTCAGATGGTGATAGCCTTTGGTAAACTTCCAGAGCCAACTTTGAACCCCTAATAGGCTCAAGACTGTGCACATACCAACCTCTTGCATGCTCCTTCCTGCCCCTGGCAAGATTCCTGTGTAAAACTCATTCCGAAATGGTAAGAGCTAGCAATGCTGTAAGTCCCTCATCAGGGAAAGCAGTAACACAGTTGTCTTCTATCCTTTTCACATGAGATAAATACAACAGATATATTCAATGGCTAATGCTATCTGCTTTGCTGTTCTCCTGTTTTTCCAAACTTGTTTTTCCCCATCTGACCTTTGAAGCCCTATGAGCACATAAGTTGTGTAAGTCTTGCACTCCAATTTGTGGAAGTTACCCCACTGTTCTTCTTACACCAGCTCAAGACAGATAACTTGCATCTAACAAAAGAAATATATGGAGGATAAATAAAAGATGTTCAGTCATCTCTCTTCCCTGATTTTTTATATTTATTTAGATAAACATATACAGATAGTTAGCCATACCTTCTCATCCTCATAGATCTCCTTTCATATATAATCATTCTTCTACTTGAAAGCACCTGGAAATTTCTACACCTGAAACTGACAAGATTTGGAGTCTTGAAAGGGGAGTGGCAGAATGACTTACAAAGACATCTGGAAGGTCATGGTTTCCTGAAAATGATTTGCCTTCAGTGCTTCAGTAGGACAGGACCTCAGAGAGCTCCATCATCCAAGAAAATCAATGTTGCATGTGTTGTATACTTGCATGTAACTAAGTTATACATGGCTCAACAACTCTTCAGAAAGAGCTCAGATCAGTTTTGGTAAAGTGATGTTGCCTACTAGTACTCTCCACCTCCGCATTCAATTGATTAGAATACTTAATCACTTAACAAAAAAGATATTCAGAAACTAGATTATTGCCTAGACTAGGGAGGGAAATAATTCAAAAGAGGCTATGAACACTCAAGAGATCAGAGAAAGGTTTCTATCAGCATTTATAGTACTCTTCTGGAGGTATACAAGCTTAAGAATGTGAATGCCTGATAGAAGAAAAATCCATAGCAAAAACAGAATAAGGGCCACCAAAACTGACAGGGTCCAAGTGTTTAAAGTGTTCCTCATATTATGTGGGTTCAAATCCAGGCAGCTCCAACACCTCAATGAGAGTACACTGAAAATAAAAATTTAGGGGCATCAGGATATTTGGCAGACCTCTAGTATTTAAAGGTCTGGGTTCCTATGGTGTTAGACACACTGGCTACATGTAAAGCATCTGGGAACACTCCCAGGCACAGGAACTCAACCATTCATACTAAAAACTATGAAAACATTCCCTGCTACAATTCTGGCAGGTCATAACTAACTCTTTCCCAAGGACAGCTAATTCCAGGGGCATTTTCCAATAGGGAGTTTGCATGTAGCCAGCCTGTTTTGGAGTTTATGAGAGTTTGTTAGCATGGTCAATGGGCCATTGTGTGCCAGTTGGCCTAATTACCTGGGAATGTTCCTGGAAATTTTTAATATAATAGTTTATTTGTACTCACTATCTCTGAGCCAATGTAGCAGTTCACCACTGTCAAAAAGAGGACAGACTTGCTCCTTCTCTTGGCTACGTGATCATAGCTGCTCCTTTACACCATTTCTGGTGCTTGTCAAGTCCTTTAGTTAGCCAATAAAATTCTGTAACATACAAAAATCCATTTACTTCTTCTTGCTAGTGCAGGTGACTGCTGGTTTAGGAATTCAAATCAGCTCACTTCTGAATTTGGCAAGCACCAAAGCCAGCTCAAGAAAGAGGTGTATCTGGGCCTGGAAGAAAGAAAAGGGCAAAGCAGCAGGGTGGAGTAGGATCTTCCTCAATAGTATCCAATGATACATTGAGCTGTGCCTCCTAAATATGCTTCATGTGAATTACTGAAATTAATTTAGACTGTAGTGTCAAGAGTTTGAGCTGATATATGCTGTCATTGCTGCAGAAGGGTTTTCTTGGCTTCCTTTTTCAGTTGTTCATTCCCATATCTCCTCCCTCCCTTGTGCTAGAACAGCAGTGTATATATCAGTGAGTGAGCTGGACCGAGGAAATGAGCCTCAGGAAAAAAAGTTAATCATAACCTACTCTAGTTCACTGCATGGCCACAAAAGTTAATGCCAGAATGGGATCATAAGGGAGTTGGGGAAAATATGCAGAAATAAGACTGAGTACCCAGGCTGATTTAAAAGGTAGTGCTAGAGCTTATTAACTTAACCTGCTTATGGAACAAGTGTTAGCTAAATACACATGCACATTTAACATCTCAAAAAGATATTCAGATTAAACAGTAACAGAGAGAACCTTAGAGGGGACAAGGACTTACTGGTAGCCTAAATATAGATAAGGGTTCAAATGGCATTTTAAAAATAAAGACATGTTGTACAGATTTTCTTCTGTTTCTTTTTTTCCTGTCATAAAAGTTGTGTTTTGTTAATACTGTTAGCTGTTAACTCTTTACTTTTCTTTTTTCTATTTAGTTTACAATTGAGATGAAATCAACAGCATATAGGTCCAGAAAAAAAGCTGAAAATGATGTTTTGTTCATTATGACAAGAAATGCTGAATTCAGCTTTGTGCTGCAATAACCAAATTCAGCTTACTGTGTTATTATAACCTTTTAATTGTGAATATGCCTTCTTTCAAAGTCTATTCTGAAAATACAACTAGCGAGAGGCAGTGAAGGAGAAGCATTAACTTTCTGTTGCTGTCAGACTGATCTCATTTGTAATATCCCTTACCACTAATTGCTTAAATAAATTGCATTTTGCAGCACAGACAGGAGCCATATTAGATTTTTTGAATTCTGATCTAACTCCAGAATGCTTCATGGAGCAGTTTTCATTACACTCCTGTGTAGCCTTTTTAATGTCTCTAAACAGTTAATTAAGTTATTCTAACAGGCATAACATCTTCTACAGAAAATAAATAAATAAATAAATAAAGGCTTTATAGTGCTTTTGCTAGCTTTTATGCCTCCCATGTAGCTTTTACATAGGGAGTTTTAAAACTAGGGAAAATGATGATGTTACCATTTGATGATTTAACTTTTAAATTTTTTTTCCCCAATCCCATTCCTCTTAAATAACTTCCCAGACCACTTAAAATAGTAGCCAGTGCAAATCAATATAGCTGTGCTGATATAACTATCATAGCTGATTTACACCACTTGGGAAATTCTCAAGGACAATCTTCCAGTACTTGCCAGCCAATGATGTTCATTTAGTTGTCTTGCTCATCATAGCTGCAATTGCAAATGTGATGCAACTGCTTCAGAAATGGAGCACAGCTCAAAGCTTTAAAATCACTGAGCAACATGTGCACTAATTACCTTGACCAGTTATGAGTGATTTGCACAATGCAAGATCTGTAGCCAGAGGCAATATCATTAATTAATTAATGGGAAAAAAAGAAAAAAGAATTGTGGAAAAAGAAACATAAGCTTCTTTCAAGATGATCGTTTACATGGTTTAGATAAGTTACTAGATTTGATTGAGAATCCTCTACGCTAAGGCTGCTGTACCTGAGTATCAACCAGTTAAGATACAGATTTCTTGTGGCACATGATAACATGCATGGGTTTGAGCCTTCATACATACATGGATAGTAATCCTGCTGTAAACACAGTTAAAAATGACATAATTATTGCTTGCATTTAAATCTGTGATCTCAGAAACCAGCAGGATCCCTTTCCATTCAGCTGAGTGTGCACTCAGAACTGAAGGTGATTTACCTTGCAGGAATTTGCTGTGAAAAAGAGAATGATCCTAGAAACAGACCATAAGATGGCCTCAGCAGCCATGTTCACTTTGAACACATACTGCCCTCCTGCTGTGATAATTTCTCTTCATTATTTATGCATATAAAAATAATCTCTGTGAGTTCCTTTAACAGTTCCACCAGAAAGCACCACTTGGAAGCCTGTCTCAACACAGCTCACCAGATGTTCTGTAGCAGCACCTGCCAAGCCCTTCAATTGCTGCCTGCACTCCTGCTGCTGTGAAGGTTCAGATGAGGGTGAAGGATAACAGCACCTCATACTTATTTGCTTGCTTTGATTCAGGAGAATGGCAAGATAAGCACAGTCAGATTTACAGACTTTAGGTGAGAACTGGTGTTTCTGTCGCTGAAATGCAGTCATATCTGTGTTGGAGCAGAGGTGAATCTTTAACAACAGACAGTGCAACTGTAGATTAAGGCAGGAAGGTAAGTAATATGATAGACTACCTGAATGAATGGGAGAATTTTTACTTGGTACAAATCAGATGCCCAAACTGGAATTGATCCAAGACATTAGATTTAATGTCTCTGGTTTAAGAAAAAAACTCAACAGAACCACACTTGCTGTAAGGATCCAGCACATCATCTGATGTCAGAGTATATAAAGATATGCTAAGCATACAGAGAGCATTTAAAATGAAATTGTAGTGATAGACATACAATTTCTCAACAACTAAAAATAAAAACAGTATGCAAAATCATTCTACCTTTCCCTCATTTAAAAAGTTGCAGTAAAGAGAAATCTAATTAAAATATCTGGTCTAACAAATGAAATAGATCCAGACTGATTCAGCCTTCATTCCAAGGTGATTTCATGCACTCTGCCAACCCTTTAAGCAAATTTGAACTCAGAACTTTGCCGCTGTCCTTGAAAAGGGACAGGCAATACCTTTTTGTGTTGAGGCTGATAACTGCTGCCTTGTGAGTCTCAGCAGCAAAGCAAAATGCACAGAAAACATGAAAAGAAAATGTGTTTTAGCTTATGCAGAACCACAGCTAAACTCAATTCAGCAGTGGAGAGTGACAGAGAAAGTAAAACTTGCATCTGTTACAGTTGCTACAGTTGGAGGTGTGAGTTACAAAGGAGATTTGCCAGACTCCTAGGCCTGTAAGCAAACCAGAAGGGAGCAAGATGAACTGATGCCAAAGCATGAGCTGTTTCCAAATGCAGAAACCTGTGCAGAACCAGAAGGTCACAGACTGCAGCTGGTCCAACTGCAAGTGAGACAGAGGGAACAGTCTTAACAAACACCAAAGTGCCAGACAGGAAAAAGAGGTCTGGGTACTAATCTATTCAAAATGAAGAGCTGGCCTGGGATAAGCAAGGGAAAGGGTGAAGAACATGTGGGAACTGTTTTTGTGCCTCTGCCCGATAGACTCCCTTCTTCAGCATTCTGGTAGACTACTCAGTCTGCCCTGTACATCTGGGATAGATTCATCCCATGTCTCCCCTAAACTAGGGTGGGGGCAGGACATGAGGTGATAGGCACTTCCATTGTCTTGTTTCCCAGAATGCTCTCATTTTCCCAGCATGACTCATCTGCTTCTTGGCTGAGCTTTTGGCCCTAGTCTGACTTTAGCACAGACTGTCATTGGTATCACTGGGGAGAAAAGCTATGGTCTCCATGTACTTCCCAGGGAACTGCTTCTATTTGTCTATTATTACTGCAAAATGTTTGAAATTATACTAAAACTTTAGGAAACTAGAAGGGATCCTCCAATATCAGAGACTGAAACAGGAGCCTCTCAACTAAATACTTGCCAGAAATATAAGCCATTATGCCTGGTGAATTAGTTGTCTCGCAAATTTCCCTCTACTGATTCACCACTAGAATTAGACTGTGCTTGTTTCTCAAAGATAGCTGAACTTCAAGAAAATGGATTTTACCCTCTCATGGCCTTTTCTAAAACTTTAGCAAAGGATAATTTAATTGACAAAAACTAGGATTTGAAAAGAGAGAAAAAATCTTTTTTTAAAAAACTGCTTTTCTTCCTCTTTAGGGAAGTTACATAGTGAATCCCAATTTGCCTTCAAAAAAGCCTACGAAAAAAAATTAGATGTAATATATCCCGCTCTTAGGGAAGCCTTAGACCTGAAGCATAGTTATTTCATTTGCTTCTTATCCAAAGTAGCTTTGTGCCATACTTTTGGATTGATTGTTTGGGTTTATGATCATCCTTTTTTGGTCTGAAAAGCTAAGTGATGTCTTTGGGGTGCAATTCTACCTCACAAAAGCTAGTGAGAGCTTGGCTGATTACTACTGGGAACAGAAACATATATTCCGGGAACACCCTGGGCCTTTCCACCCAGTAGCTGGGTAAGTAAATACTATGAAATACTTCTGCCCATGAGAAAGAATATCAGGAATATAAATGAACCAAGAGTCAACTGTTTTAAGGAACAAGCATTTTGTTTTCAGGAAAGTTTAAATTACAGCAATAAATAAGGATTGAAGAGGTAGAGGCAGAGACAATGGACTTATAACTAAATAATTTTATAACTATAAAATAATTCCTTCATGTTGCAAGTAGATAGACCTTGCTCTTTAATAAAAAAATACAACCAAAATTTACATGCACACGAAGTGCTGAAGAAGCAAATGTGCTTCCTACTTGGTGCCCCAGTGAACGGAGTACAGAATTCTTTGTTGATACTTTGGGATCTTCACTGTGGGAAAAAAAACCTCACATTGAACAGGTCCTTGAAAGTCCACCCCATTTTGAAAGGTAGAGTCTAGGTGTCTGATTTTTCCCACTGGTCTATTACAATTTTTGGCTGGTGAAGCAACCCCCTCTGTCTGCACAAGATTTTCCACAAAGGCTGTTAGAGAGACAGATGGTGGAGAGCAATATCATTGTTGAGTCTGAACTGGGATGGAGCTCTTTTGTCTACTGCTGAAAGCTGATGACTGCCAATGGGCACCTTTCCCTTGAGCAATTTATTGATATTCATTGAAAACATCCAAAACATTCTAATTAGGTGCAGGGGTTTACTGGGCTTCTCTGGCTAAACAGCCAGACTTTTGGCTATCTCTCATTTCCTCTTTTACCTCAGCCCCAACTGCAACCAGCTGTTAAAGCGTGGGGCTACTTTGAATCATAGGCTCCTTGCCCATTTGAGCTGTTGAGGCATGTATACATCAGAGTTCAAAGTGGTGAGGTTGCCCAAAAATAATTAGGGATTTGTGACAATGACTTAGCCTGCAAATAAACATTGTTTTGTGGAAAACAGTCTGAAAAAAGAGATCTCACAACCCATACCAAACAAATAATATCAGAAGCAAATACTGTATGCAGCCCTCAGTTACAAACAAAAGTTGAGCTCAGTTCTTCTTTTATGCCAGGTGTATGCCAGTGCACCTCTGCTTAATGCAGCATAGTCATTTGTTCAATTCCTGATCTAAAGTCAAGCTTCAAGTAAAATGTCTCAGGAATGGTTTGAATGACCAGATTGTAATTATTTCCCTCTCTCCAACCTCTGCTAGAAGATTAGATATCATTTAAAGTGAGTGATCTTAGCAGGCTTAGAATAAGGCTGTAGATCTTTATCCAAAGTCTTTCTCTCCCACACTTGCCCCAACAGCAACACGCTCTCACCACAGTTATTTAGTTTATTTTTTACTTGCAAACTTAAACTTTGTGAGTTCTCATTTTCTTACTGAGATTCAAGATTTACATTTTAATATGTAAGATGGGTCCAGAGAAATGCCCTTCACTTGTTTGCTGTAGCTCCCTGCAAATATGAATCACTGTATGAGATTTACCAAGCCTCATATTGGGCTACCTTGCTGGAGTTTCTAATCAGTTTTGTGTCTTTTATCACTGTCTTTCCTCCCCTCCCATTCCACTTTTGTATCCATTGGCTTGTTTAATACATCCTGCCTTACAGTCATTTTTCTGAAATACAGGTTTTGTTTCTTAACCACATAATTTCTGACACAACAGGCTGGCAACACTTGACTGATTTCTGAAGTATCCCCATAATATCAACAGCACAATTTATAAATGAATGAAGTCATATGAAATATAAATAGGCAGAGTTTTGTTAATGTAATACAGTACTTGACAAAATAAAATAAAACAATAAAACACTCTTTTTTTCTTGTTGATTAAAAAGAAGGCAGATTTCTCAGTGTTTCTTCTGTTGCTAGCTGATTTACAAGCATTACCACCTTCCCAAACACTCACTGCTTCTAAGGGTGATGCACCTCGTCAGGAAAGCGCAATCTGATATTGAGCTGCGTAAATTGCTTTTTGCTTCTCCTCCCCTGAATGTGTACAAGTTACAGAGAGAAAAGAAATGATGAGAAAATGCTGAAAAATGTGCCTTTGCTGGGCACACTACATAGCACATTTCCGCAGTGCATGCTTCTTTCACTCAAGAACTCTTCATTTTCCCGATTTCCTTGGTTTATTATTATTTTTCTCCCTACCCATTTTAATTCCTTTTCTGACTAAAGAGCTGTTTTTTAACAGCTGCATTTCCAGCTGTCAAGTGAATAATTCAGGGGAAATTTCTCACCACTGCAAGAATTGTTCAACAAAATACTTTAAGGAGTCTTCAAGGCTGTTAAAATAAGCTTCACATGACAGCTGCATGCACAGAGTGCTTTATTAGTGGACAATGCAGCACTTTACGATGCATACTTAACCTACACAGTACTTTCAGCAAGCAGTTTATTGCAGACACATTTACCCTTGCTGACAAAGATTCCGTCCTTGAAGACTTCAGTTTTCAAAGCTTTCATTCCAAAGGATATTTGACACTCGTCTGACTTTGGGCAAGATTTTCAAAACAGACCAGCCAGCACCGTACACAATGGTGTAATGCAAATAAATCTGAGCAGTGTCTAAACAAGGTATTATGCCTGACCATAGCTGTCTAATCACAGGGAATCAGCTGTCAGAATTCAGTAGCCAGAAGGCTTCCAGTACCTACTGAGCTTGTTTAGAGCTCGCACGATTACGTGGCAGTATTGTGAGCAGCAGATGTGTGCTAAACATTTCCCATGCACATCATATGGTTTAAAAAGTAACTTCTTTTTACAGTGGAAGTACCTGAGGGATAGAGAAACCCAAGAAAGTCAACTGCATAGGAATGTATCAAAAAAGAAGTTCTCATCACATAGCAAAGAAGTGTGGTGTTAGGTAACAGATAACTCATAGCATGAGTATTTTTTGAATGATCAGATTTTGGTGTGAGAGTTAAATGTAACATCTTTTTCATTTGCTTGTGATAAAGACAATCCTCAGACTTTGCTAGTTAGCAAAGTGTAGAGATTTGTATTTTATGACAATTCTCCTGTGAAACTTCACTGTCTTTCAGTCTGCTAGCCACATCAAATGCAGGTTCTAAATCAAATAGATCAGAATTCAGGACCTGTAGTGACTGCTTTTTCCTGAAATCAAATGCAAATGAAACTTAGTAGAAACAAAATTCAAGCTGCTCTCAGGTTATTTTAATCAACCATTAAATTATATCCTATCCAGAACATGAAGGGTACTATTCAGTGCCCTTCCTAGGCTTCATTTCCTGAGATAGTGATGTCTCAGGTGTTAGCCTGAACCCAGTAAAATTCTTTTACTAGATCATTTTTTTCCTGTCCACCACACCTAGCCTGATAATATGGACCTTTATATTTGAACATGAGTTGCTTCAGTGATAGCTTGCTCAGCTCAAGCTAAATGTTCAAGAAAGTCTGTGCTTCCAGAGACGGAGTAGACTCCTATTTCAGCAGTTCTTTTAAATCTGTACTGATACCAAAGATTACTAAAGAAGCACAGAGCCATATAGTTCTTGTTTATGTTTGAATATCTTCTATGCCTATCATAAACCTAATCCTCATGGCTGATTGTAATACATCACCTTAAGTATGACTTGGAAGACAGACTTTAGCTACTTTTCATAGTATCAAAAATCAATGAGTCATAGCTACCATAGGAAAGACGCTGAGCAGCATCGAAGGTCAATGTTATCACATGGATGGTGATCAAAGGAAAAGCTAAAAATATATTTTTTCTGCCCCTCTTCTCAAACCCCACACTGAGGAAAAAGCAGATCATTACTGTATTGATTTTGTCCAGCAATGGTGTAAATCACAAAATCAGATAGTCTTGATTACTAGCCGTTGTAAACTAATTATATCTATTAATCACAGAGACCTCAGAAGTTGTCCCTCACACACAAAATAATTTCTGCAACAGAAACATCTTCTATTTTCTTTACACATTTCTACTGCCTCACTAAAGCAAAATATACTTCCTCACCTCTTCTCAGTATATTAATGAGATCAGCAAATCTGTTTCTCTGATTAAGAAACTTACAAAAAGTTTTGAAGAAATAAAAAATCAGAGAGGGGCAATGAGAAGGGAGGTGTAGGGGAGGAGAGAGAGATGCAGGGGAAGTAGGAGGAGGTGTGACTGACCCTGCCTAATACAATAGAAATAAGTAGGTGACTCTTTAGAAGCACTTCCAGCATTTTTATATGATTTCTAGATTTCAGTATTCACTTTGAGTATCTCATTATGTAAGCTAAAATGGCAGGCAAATATTAATATGGCACATACGTTTGGTGTCCTCAGATTGGTCCTAGATACAGAAAAGATTACAGTACATTATCAGACCTATCTGAAATTTCTTGTGTTTAGATCATGTGCTTCATTCCATCTCTGATGTTTATCATTGGTGTCTAAGAACAAAGCAGACTTACTACTTGGCCTTTTTTTCCCTTTTAAATATCAGTGAAGTATATCTCGGTTCTTGTATTCAGATTCCAGAAATATTTCAATTCAAGTGAAACATGATAATTTTTTTCCAGAAGTTGTTAAAGTTATTACAAAAGTAAAACAAGGTCTCCTATGATATAAATTCCATTATTTTACGACCATAAAGCAAGAGAAGGTCACTGTATTTTTTCTAATGCAGCCAGGATTATAAGAAAATAAAATAAAATAAATAACCCAGGGCTTTTAAGACTGCAATACCAGTTTCTTTTCCCCCAACAGTTTCATTTGCAAAAGTGTAAATATAAGCTTGGAAATAAGTTGGAAATGATTACACCATACGTGATACAAAGGCATACAGCTAAAATTTGAGTTGTGCATTTTAGATATGTTCTTAACAGAATGAATGTACTTTAAGAAAAATGGCTGTAAAGTGGTAAAAGAAACAAGCTACAGTAACAGAAAAGAAGAAATGGGAAGGGAAGGCAATAATATACTTGTTACTCTCCTGTTTTAGAACAAGACTGGGATCTCCCAAATGTTTTCATGAGGAGGAGAAAGAACAAAGACATAAAAACAAATATAGCCTTGAAAAGCTGGAACTCATTAATTATAACATGCTTTGACTATCCTTGCAATAAAGCTAGGGAACAGGTGACCAAAACATGAAAATATCTTAAAAAGAGCTGATTCTCAGACAGGGAATGGGAAGTTCACTGCAAGCTGCCACAAGCTGACTGAGAAGCAGAGTTTGAGATCAGCAGGTTGTAACTAATTCCCAAGAGAAGCAAGCTGCTTTGGAAAAATCATTTTAGTTTATAGCCTTGAGGTGAACATCGGGTATACAAGGAGGTCTCTTTGGTATTTCACTGCAGGGGTGTAGCACGTAAATAATCATATTAACTTTAAAGTAGCTTTTAAATATGTTTTTCCAAAGAATATGAACTCTTAATGAAAAATTTTGAAAATCATATGCTCAGCAAAGCTTCTCCCAAGGCTGTTGTAGGAAAACTCCAGAAAAGTACAAAGCTTACTGGGCTTGCTTGTTTCCTTGCACTAGAGCCAGCAGCATCCCATCGAGTTAATGTCTTTACCTGAAAATCGCAGGTAAATTGCAAATTGCAAATCACCTGTATGTCTCCACACAGATCTGAGCATAATATTGTGTTTGTAGTGATGCTCACCATCTTAAAATAACACACTTGAACTGGAATTTTCTTGCACCCAGGTAGCTTGTACAGCATGTGCAACCTCAGTGTGCCTCTCACAAGGCAGAGGTGTTAAAGAAGAACTAATTATTGATGGGAGAGAAAAATTCATGGGAAAATATATTACTTCTTCTTTGAAGGAATTTAGCTTTTAAGAAATTCCAGAAGGCACTAGTGCCTATACTTGCTGCTTTTTACATTTGGCTTATGGGGTTCAGATTTGTTAGGTTGGGAAACAGCTGGTTTACCATGGAGAAGCAGGAACTGCACCCTTCAACTTTTGTTTGTTTGTTCTTCTAGATACAAGAAAAGATCAGACTTCGAAGATTCAGGAGCAGGAAAGTATACTTTGTCTTTTCCAACTCTTCATTTCACAGCTCCATCAATACTGTGTCCTGGATGCTACCTCACAAACAAGTCTGATGTTCTTGCAGTTTGCTAAAATATTTTAAGTATGCTGAAAGAAGAGAATGAAGGACAGGTGGGTAGAGCTAAGCCATGTGTGCAAAGAACAATTTAGACATAATCTCTTCTGTAAATAGATAATCTCCCTCATTACACTGAAAATGTAGGCCTTGGAAGAACTTGACTGCAGTTGGAGTTACTGTGCAGATCATGCATCTAGTTATTTCTTGTCCTGCACCCACACATACTGTGCAAAAAATCTGTATCATTCACAGCTCTCTATATCTTGTTCCTTCAGTAACAATATAGAGGATCACTTTACATTTTTTCTGTCCAAATGGAGTGCAAGGAAAATTATTAATCTATAGGGTATGCTGTGTTGCCTGGTTTGACTCCTAACCAGAAAAGCCATCCAAAATTTTCACGGCATGTTAAAGAGAAGAATTTTGTGACAGAAGAATGAACTAAGTACAGGAAAAATAAATTAAGACAGCTAAGAAGCAAGTGTAAAAGTCTGGAAGCAAAAGGCTGGCAGGAAAGAAAAACAGGCAAGACAGTCAACAGTCAAAAGGATGCAAAATAAGGGGCCAGGTAGATCAGGATGCACCAACGAGAAGGCCAGAAATAGCATCTAGCATTTACTGGAGATACTCATTAACTAAAGTTGTACTGGAAAGTTTTTTTGCTGAGCATTAAAAACCTAATGCTAGTTGTAACAAATTCCTGGCAAGGAATTGATCTACTGAAGTCCATAAAGTAGAGGTGATAGAAGAGTAATTGTCAATTATCCTGGCCACAAAACTATTTACCCAGTTTCCTAAATCTGAAGTCTCATAAATTCACAGCTAATTTAGCAAAAGATCATAGTGATCATAGGACAGCTCTTCGCTCAGGCTTAGTAGCATCTCCATATGCTGGGCTCCCAGAAAATATTATTCAAATAAGTTTTAGCAGCTCAGATAACTTTTGTTCAACTAAATGTCCATAGCACTTTGAAGAATAAGGACATTGCCTGCTGGAGGGAACTGCTTTAGTAAGGGGGATGGGCTTCGATCTCTGGAGGTCCCTTCTAACCTCTATGATTCTGTGATTAATTCAGCCTCTCATTAAATGTCTAGACAAGGTGGTTATAATGTTTGCTTAGCCCAAATTTCTCCTATGGCTGAAATTGTTATTTTCCATTCTGTTATAAACAGTTGCATACCATTACACTACTACACACTGTGTTAGCAGTAGCTAAGTTCATTGCACTTGGGCTGGGGCAATCCCAGGTATTTATACAGACTGAGGGAAGAACTCCTTGAGAGAAGCCCTGTTGAGAAGGACTTGGGGGTTCTAGTGGATGAGCCAGCAGTGTGTGCTTGCAGCCCAGCAGACCAGCTGAGTTCTGGGCTGCATTAAAAAAGGGATGGCCAGCATGGAGAGGGAGGTGACTGTCCCCCTCTACTCAACTCTTGTGAGGCCCCATCTGGAGTACTACATCCAGGCCTGAAGTTCCCAGCACAAGAAAGACACAGAGCTCTTGGAACAGGTCCAGAGGAGGGCCACTAAGAAGATCAGAGGGCTAGAGCACCTCTCTACGAAGAGAGGCTGAGGGAACTAGGATTGTTTAGCTTGGGGAAGAGAAGGCTCCAGGGAGACCCATTGTGGCCTTCCAGTACTTGAAGGGAGCATACATACAGGAAGGGGAATGACTGTCTACATGGGTGGATAGAGATAGGGCAAGAGGGGATGATTTTAAACTAAGATGGGAGATTTGGTTTAGATACTGGCATGAAATTTTTCATCCAGAGAGTGGTGACGCACTGGAACAAGCTGCCCAGAGAAATTCCGGCTCTGCACAGCTTGGTCTAGTGGTTGGCAACCCCCTGCACATAGCAGGGGATTGAAACTAGATGATCATTATGATCCTTTTCAACCCAGGACATCCTATGATCCTATGAAGTTTCAATAATGAAAAGGAAGCATACAAATGCTTTATTGTTGTTATAAGAACGCGTGCAAGTGCTATGTGTCTTCAGTATGGCTGGTCTACACCATCCCTGAAGAATCAGCCACAGCTTCCTTGGCATGTGCTCATGTGAGCATTAGTACAAGAATTGTACCAGATCCTGTCCCAGCTCCTACAGCAAGCCATACCTCTATTACAGTTGTAATTGTCTATTACAGTTGTATTAATTTTGTTTTTAAACTTGCAAATACTTGCACTTGATCAAGAATCAAGACTACCAAATGTTAGATTAGAGAGGTTTGGTAGATGCAGCTTTTTCAACTGCTGACTCTTCCCACATTATAAAATCACAGCAAAAGGAATACTAGGAAAGATGCTAGAAATTACCTTGTATTTAGCACACACAGAAGCTTGTTATTCTTACCACTCATGTGAACTCTCTTATCTTGCTGTGATGCAAGATGATTTACAGAGTCATGGCTCTCAGTGAAAGGCCATTCCCCATCTGCTGATAGCACACTTTTGCCCCACTCTAAGGCTGGGATAATTTCAAGCTGTTTACTCACGGGTGAGGACCTAGATTTAAAACCTATTAAGGATTGAGTGGAATGAATAATGATTTTAGATGATGGGAAATACATTGTAGCTCAGCTAACAGTCTCACATGTGAATTCATGTATAAAAGAACAAGAGATGAGAATTTATTATTTTATAACTCATGGTGCCTCCAAGAGAAAGAAGGGACGTTAAAGACGAAGATATATCTGATACTTTAGTTTTAACCTAACTTCATATCACTTTGATTACTGACTTAAACAGATTGCTGTGTCAGCAGACGTACCTCAGGGGAATCATATGGACTCATAAAGTTCTGGCTACTCCATACTCTTGCCAATGGATCACCAGAGGGCTAAGACATCTGTAGCTCAAGCAAAAAAATGAGATTATAGCAAACTATAGTGGTGCAAGAACTACAATAATTCTTCTGTTGAATTTGACCTGTTTTTCATTGTGTAAATTCACATAGTAGTTTTTTGTTTGTTTTGTTTTTTTTTTTTTAGAACCTATGGTAAACAAATTCTTATATAGCTACTTTCCACATATGTGAACATTTGCAAAGTTCAAAGTCTGTTCTGGTGTATTTCACCTGCCTTTACTTTCAACCCCAGAACAACATCCCTCCTTTCTTCTTGTAACAGAAGGCAGGCAGGGGGACAACTGATATTAACAGCAAATGCACAACCAAACAACGGTTTCACAAAAAGGATCTCTCTTCTGCTAAAATACTTGTGTTTTTACTTCAGTTATTTATATTGACTCTCATCTGAAACTGTTTATCAGAAAATTTAAAATGCTTTGGCTTTTTTTCCTGGAAACTGACAATTAGATTTTTATTTATGTTCACTATATCAAAATAGAGTGTGTTTGCTTGAACCCCACTCCATGCCCAGCTGTGGCTAGCGGTTTAGTGCATCTTTGGCAGCAGAAGACATAATGTCAGACAGCTCCAGCATAGGAAGGCAAAATTGTATTTGCCTACATGTGAGTAATGGTAGTTGTTTCTACATCTTTCAGGTGATAACTGAAGGAGCTTTAACATAATCCACACAGGCATGCATCTCCTTCTGTTCTCACTTGTCAGGTTTCAGATGGTACTTTTGGCGATGTGGTGCCAGCAGTTTGACTACTGAGCACATGCTGAATTCTCACACCATGTTTCCAACTGGAATCAAGGGCTGTCAGCAGAAGAGACCGGGGAAAAATCTGGTTCTCTATATGTAAGCCTGCAGTTGATGAGCATTTTCTTGTCAGTACTAACCTTGCTTTGCTACCTGTATTTACTTAGTAATGCCAGTTTCTTTTTACAAATTTCCTTAACTATTTACTGCAGCTGCTACTTGGCTGTGATGTGGGATAGAAATTACTGCTGTGTGGAAAAAGGATCACTACAGTCTTAATCTAAAATGAGCCACCCAGGGTCATTTGGATATTTCAAATTTAAAGATTAAAACCGTGTCATGCTGTGAAACGTAATGTAAAAATAACCACTTCTGTCTTAAAGAGCTCACTTCCAAACGATATGACACTCACCTACTACAGGCAAAGGCTCTTGTTCCAGCTCATAATCATAGTTGAGAAGATATTCATTCATGCTGTTTGCACACTGCCAGTTACTGAAAATTAAGTATATAATATGTCTGTCAAATATAAAGTACAAAAGTACACGTATTAAATATATAGTAAATATTTACAAATACGTATGGAAAGAGGCCAAGAATACTTGGCTTATAAGATATGATCAGTGAAGGAAGAAAGAGGAAGATGTAAAGAAGATGAAGTAAAAATAGAAGAGAAGGAACTATGAGCTGCAAAAGAACGTTTACATATATTAGCACTGAGACTTTTAGAATAATCACAAAGCATGACCATTTCTAATAACTTGTCAGCAACACCACCAAAAACTCACAAAATGAAGTCTGAGCCTGAAATCAGTTTATCCATTTCAGTAGGTTTTTGATATTTCCAACTTTCATATACAAGGAATAACTAGCTGGTTCCACTTGTGGTTTAAAAGGAGAGCATTCAGTATATTTTTCTTCTAGTTATGGTAACTATTGTATGGGTAGGGCAGTTATCAACATAACCTTTAAAGGCTAAGGATATGGGAAAATTTTCAGCAGAAGTAACTTGGTATTGTGCCAGTGACTTTAATGAAGCTTTTCCAATTTCTACCAGATGACAATTTGGCTCAGAAAAAAAAAAAAAAAAAGTCAGTGAAAGTCCTAGCATGTTCCCAAAGGAGGTGAGAAATCATAAATGGCAGATTCAAGCTGGCATAGCAAGGACTGCAAGATGTACTTCTTTGATGGATGATTTGAGTATTGCTGTGACTGACACATATCCAAATTATTTGGTGAGCAGAGGTAGTTCTGTCTAAATACTCATATGATATCCCTGACTCACATCCACTTGACTAGGTGGGAGTGAGGTCTAAGTTCTACGAAGACTATGATGCCTCTCAAACTGCTTTTCTTTGCAACCCTTGCTTCCCAAAATTCTATCGCTGAGCCTCTAATAGAAGTGCTCTTATCAGACATTTGGACTTGCTCTTTGTAAGTACAAATATCTCATAATTTCTATTTGCTGAGGAGGTGGAAGGTCATTTCCTCTGTCTTTTGCTGTGAAATAGCTGTAGCAAGGCAGATGAGAAAGCTATTTGCCTTTCTCCATGCTTGAAAGAGTTGGATTTCATTTTTCTAAGCGATGAAGCTCATTGCTACCTGTGGTGAATACAACAGGAACTCTACTCATTCTAAGTGCATATTGCCTAAGCACATAATCTTCTTAAGCACATTAGTTTCACATGTCTTGACTCTGTCCCATTAAATGCATGTGCTATTACAGGAATAAGGGTATCAGTGATTTGCATAATTCAATGATTAGACCAGCCTAAGGTTCAAAGGCAGACTTATTTGGTAACCAGAATCAGTAAACAAGGGAGTTTTGCCTATCTAAAAATTCCTTTAATAACAGCAACTTTCTGCTAATACATGCAGTAAAACACGGGAACAAAAATTTTGCTTGAGAAAGAGGTTGAGATTTGGAAACAGTTGTTGGAAAGCTTTTTTCCACATCCTGTGGAAAAAAAAAATCAAAGCATATGTATATACCATAAGCTTATGCCTCTAGTCACTTAAGGTCGGGGTATGATTTTTCATGCCACTGAAGTAATTGCAATTGAAATAAAAACAAGTTATATTTAGAATATTTTAAAATAGATGTGATTTTTCTATTGAAAAATATTGCTTGTTATTGGTGAACCTCCATCTTTTGTTTCTAATGTTCTCATTTTAATAAAAACATTCACTTCGTAACTCTTGCTGACTTGCCACATAAGTCAAAATTTATTTTGACAAGGAGGCTAGATAAAATGAAGTAAATTTTTCAGACAAGTGACCTCATCAAAGCACCATCAGTGTGCACACCCCAAAATAAACCCTTTCATAAATGTAAAGTGTTCTTGCTCTACAAGGATAAGAAAGTACTTAGAAAATTTTACATTTGACAGTCACATCATCCACTAAGTAAAAATGCCAGGTACATGACATTTTGAGGAGGCATGCAGAATTAAAAACAAACAAACAAACAAAAAAATCCAGAATCAGTCAAACCTAGATATGACATCTTTTTCAGTCCAGAAAGCTATAGATGGATTCAAATGGAACATCTTTGCCACCTTTCTGCTCCCATCAATGTTTCTCCATACAATCCCAGCTTAATTTCAGCCACAGGCTCCTACAGAGACTCCAAATTGCAGTTTTCTTTCAGGCTTCACATTTCTCTTGCACAAAAGACTGTATTATTTTAAATATCAATATTTGCATTTTAAAAGGCTTGTTTGTTTGCTTGACTGAGAGGGTGGAGGATAAAGAAGATAGGGAGAAATGAAATGTAAACATGGGGACTGTAGTGTGCCAGGAAAATTACAGCATTTCACAAATGTCTGTTTTAAAGTAATGGAAGGATAAAATAAAAGAGACTGATTCTAATACGAATATTTACTTACAAAAAAAAAAAACAAAAAACAAAAAACAAAGTGTGTAATAAATAAATAAGCTTATGCTAAGAAATGATCTTTGAGCTGCTTTTCTCTAATATACTTAAGGAATATCATACTTGCCATCATGACAATCCCAAGAAGGTTTAACTTACTGATGCTCAGAAAGAATCCTTTCTGATCATGAAAACTGAAGGGAAAAGAAGAAAAAAGTTACCATACTAACATTAAGGAAGCTCAAGTGCCATAGAAAACAGATTTCAACAGCAGGATTCTTTTTTTTTTTTTTAAGCAGAGAAATAAAAATGCTAAACAGTCTGTAATGGCAAAATGAAAGTTTCTGTAGATGCAACTAATTAAGCCTCTGAAAGCTGATCAATTCAGCTAACCATAAAACATACTATAGTTATTATAAATACTGTATCAAAATCAGAAATGGAGAACAAGCTTTATATATACTGAAAGAGAACTAGATAAATATTATGAAGTAGAAGACAGTGATATATTTGAGGGTATGAATTGGAAATCTTTCAAAAATCATATTTACATCTTTGCCTTTAAGAACATTGTTTAGATACAGCTAAGTGTTGCAATAGAGAGATGAGTTCACATTTTTGTTGTTACTTTCAGACTTTTTGCTAATTATTTCTACGAAAGTAGAAAATAATGACTTTTTATACTTAGCTGCTATTCCTTAGGTAACTCATGAAGTTGTTTTAATAAGGACAGTCAACTATCTCCCCTTATATGAGGGACAACTGAACCTTTTTGAACAGTATTAATTCACAAATTATAAATGACTTTCTTCTTCATATTGTTTTGCTAAGTTAATTCAATACTATAGCTACTTAATTACAAAAGCTACCCTTCTGAAATGTCCATGGTGGAGATCTCAAATTAATTAGAATAAAATATATGGAGCTCACAAAAAATAAAATAGATATCATATTTTAGACAAGAAGAATATTTCAGTAGTTTATACAGACACTTTATTGCCAGTATTTCCAGACTCTATTCTTAGTTTTATTAAACATTAAGAGTGTAACTCACATCATACCAATTTTGCAATCCAAAGGTATACCTCTCCCCTAAGCTAGCTGCCAAACCTCTCAGTACTCAACAGGAGGAAGAATGTACTTTTATCAGCCAAAGAAGGATGGCTGATTCATCCCATGATAAAATAGATGCCCTTTGAAGATAACTATTGGTTATAAAGAA
Source organism: Centrocercus urophasianus (assembly GCF_019232065.1). NCBI lineage: Eukaryota > Metazoa > Chordata > Aves > Galliformes > Phasianidae > Centrocercus > Centrocercus urophasianus. Next base: position 34,509,241 of record NW_024884586.1, on the reverse strand, counting down.
CATTTAGGTGATTATTATTAGGACATGTGAATCCCATAATCATAGTATAACCATAAGTTATTCAGCTCCTCTGTGCTTTAATTTTCTGTCACCAGAAGAGAATAATAATATTCATTGCTTTACAAGTGTGAGAGTGAATACATCAATGCCTTTTTAAATTTGTCAATGTAAGAGATTATTCTTTCATATCATTGTCTCAAAGCTTGCTGGGAACACAGATGGACAAGTCCAAGCAAGTCCCAGGCAAATGTTAAGAAATCCTTTGTCTGGAGAACACTGATGGCCAATTCCTGGGCAAGGGTTGTGAAATCCTTTGTCAGATGGACAAGGCCAGGGGCAATGAGAGAGAGAGAGATACAAGCCGCAGATTAATTGCCAGGAAGCAGTCTTTTGCGTGGGCTTATTTTGAGGAAGATGGCCATCTCAGAAGGTGCTGCACATGACTCTTACCCAAGCACCCAGGAATGCCACGATGGCAGAAGAAGGAGGATAAAAAGGGAACCTACAACCATGAGGTGAGGTTTTCTGGCAACAGATTCCTCATGAAGAAGTTTCTGACATGAGAATCCTCATGACCTGCCTCTCTCCCTCCTGGACTTGCTCTGTACTCTACCATGATGCTGAAGAAGAGCAAAGGTGTCTGCCATCAGATTCCTCACTACGGAATGCCTGCATGCTGATGGACTCTCCTGGGCCTGCTACCTGAGTCCTGCTGCTTCCTCCCCGATTGGCTCTGCGACTTCTTCCTGCTACCTGCTTGCTGCCCAAGGCCGGTCACACTGCTGCTGCTCTCCCCCTGCACTTTTGCCTCGGACCTTCGAAAGGCATGCAATGGGACCGCTGCTGGATCCTGGTGGTGACTATCCTCACTTCAAGCAATTCTTGCTTATTTTCTATCTTTTCTATCGCCCTCCTTCCCTTCCCTGTCACTCTAATTCATAATAGTCACTGTCCTTCCCTTCCCCGTCTCCCCAATTAGGATTTATAATAAACTGGTTGGACCAACATTTGAACCATTATTTCTTAATCTCAAACCGGGGATGCATATACTAAAAAGAACCTCCTCTCCTTCCTATAAATTGGAGCAAGACACTCATTAAAAAAAACTTTTAATATAACATATATTTAATGATGAGGTTGCATTTTCCTTTATTGCACATCATTTCCAAATTCAATCCACACAGTTAGTCCTATGGTTCCTTACGCAATGCTAAACTTTCATTTTTAGACAGTCTTTAGCCTTGCAAACAGGTATATCAGAATCTATTCCAACAAGTATTTTCTTCTTAAAAATGAATGATATAGCTAATATTAACATAATGCACATAATATGGTGTAAAATGCCACAGAAGTAAAGAATTGGCCTAGGTCCATGCTTGGTAAGGTTTTGGGTTCTTAGTTGCCTCTGAAGCAGAGAAAGATTTCACAATTAAGAAACAAATCAATACTAAGAGATGAAGCTTGGTGGTCTGGTGGCCACTTACAATCTGATTTATTTATCATACATATATATATTCCTATCTTTCCCTACGAATAATGTTCCAGGGTTCATATCTTCCTCAAATAAGATTGATAATATAGCTTTTTCCTCGTATGTACCACAAATTGAGTGTTAGTGCTCCATTCTGATTAATATTTAGTCGGAAGTTTAAAAATGATGGGAAGAAATAAAACCAAAACAAATTTTATCCCCATGCTGAATCAAAAGAAAAAAGCATGTTCTGCTGAAAGGTAGCTGGTCTCATGGTCTCATCTTACTACATAAAAATCACAGAGACAAATGCACTTCTTGCTTTTAACACTGCTGCAAAAAGTATATATTAAGATCCAATCATACAAAAGTCCTGAAAGTACCTTGATATTGGTCAGTCATGAAACATAAGGGCCAGAGGTGAAGGTGATCCTGACAACTTAAACCACCTACATGGCTTTGGTTGTGATGACAGTTTGATGTAGGTGTCTATGGAAGAACTGTAGAGTTCAAGAGAGATCAACTACTTGCTCCCATCTGTTGCTCTCCCTAGCAAACACAAGAATGACACACATGGCCAACCTTACAACAAAAACCAAAACACTAAAAACTACTGCATGACAAATAATCACATTTTAGCAAATATCTTTTAGTTGACTGTGAAAGTATATATGCAGAGCCTCAGTGCATTTTTGCAGCCTTGCTTACTTAAAATATACAGTGTTGAAGATAACAATATTAACCTAAATGATTTAACCAAAATGGAAAAGGAGAAAATGGAAAATGTGAGACGCTAGAGAAAAGTAAAGGAGGTTTGGGCTTATTTTGCTAAATGACACTGCTTCTTATGCTATTCAATCTTTTTCTGTGCTAGAAGGCCACCCTAGATACATAGCATATGAGGGCGTGCTTATAGCACAGATTATAAACTGCTCTCAGAAACATTTGGCACAAATGTATTTCCAAGAATAAAAAAATGGCTTTGGACCAAAAAGAAATTTAGGGATTTGAGGTCATTGTTTCTGCATACCTCACAGTGTCTTTGGCTTTATCTAAGCATAGGCTTGTGAGGAAAAAAAATAAACAAACGAGGAAAAGCACATCACATTTTAACTCTAAAAACCTATTTTCTTCTATCTTCTTCATTTCTAGAAAGCCCACAGTTCTTTCTTCTATTTTGAGCACCTATAAATCAGAGATTATAGAGACTCAAAGATCAAAGAGAGGAACTTCCCACAATTGTTCTGGGAACAATTACTTATTAAATATTGGAATAAAATCCTCCAATTTAAGCACAACTGGAGCGTTCCCTACGATGGGTAAATGGCAACTTTGCTACGGCTGAGAAAGCAGAACTTCAGGGCAACACAGAGTGAGATGTGTTTTGGCTAGGGGCAAAACTGTGCAGCCTGAAATGAAAAACTTGAGTACGTTTGTGCTGGTGAGACACTTGTGAAGAGCTTTGCTTTTAGCACTGACTCCTTTCCATGCAAGTTCAGTACTTGAGAGGATTTGCCTAATCACATAAAAGCAAAAAATATGTAACAAAATTGGGATAGTCATGAAAAACTTAAACTTTTTCATCCCAGATTTCCTGGAAGCACTCTATTTTGAAGGCTGGTCATTAGATTACCTTCCACTGAAACAGCCTCAGGGATAAAATGTAGAGAGTACTTAATAGACTCAGGAGCATGGAACAGGAGACAAAACATACAAACTAGAGGGCCAGGCTAAACAGTTGCTGCTCCGTGACTTTAGTCAGAATCTAGGATTAGATCCCAGCTGTTGTAGAAATCACATGAGACTCCATCAAAGGTCCTCAATGTCTTGCTGTTGTTAAGATCAGCTCAGAGTAAGGCCGCTAAAAACAGATTCTTTGCCGTCTGTGCATCAGCCAAGTGTTTTGTATTACACTTTGCAGTAGTGTGGCTAGATTGCTTTTCCCACTGTCATATTCATTTTAGGAAAAAAATGACAGAATAACAGCAAAGGCACTGAGAGGTCTTTGTATGAAGCTTCAACAGCCACTGTTCAGTCAGATTTCAATTGCTAACAGATCATCCCACAGTACCAATCTAGTGACTCCCTTCACCATTGTTGCACATCAAAGTGCACCCTTGTTAATCAAGCTAAACAAATTAATGCAGCTGTGTTATGACTTCCTGAGTCTGGAATCCTTTTTTATAATTACACAGTGTTGCGTTTATTGTGGTTGATTCTGCAGAATACTTTTACTGTCCAAATGCACAGTGTACTCATGAAATATGAAGAAAGAGCCGACGTGAATATTAAAGTTTATGACATTAAGGAGGAGAGGAGAATTAATATAGCAAAATCACTATAGTAAAAAATTTTATGGACCATGCTAAAATCACATGCTATTTCATCTTTAGAGTTGTCCAGAAATGTACACGAAATACCAAGCTCCTAGATATTAATATTGTTCTTGACAGTCCTTACATAATCACTGCTTAAACTTAAACACTGCTCTGTTACTACAAAGTAATCTTTTGGTACTGTTGACAAAGTTCTTGCGAAATACCGTATCTATGGTCTTATAAATTTCAGAAAGCTGACTTTGGGACAGACATATGCAGATCCTCAAGGGAGCTGGGGAAGTTTCTGTTCTCTCACGATTAATTATTGAATAGGTCTCTCTTCATATTTACCCTCTCAACATTTTTGATTTTTTGGGGATTTATGAATCATTATATATCATATATACAGTCTCAGTAGACCTAGTTTTACTCCATTATGATTTCTCTGCTACAGTTTAGTATTTTATTCAACTTATTAAATACATTATTCACTTACAGTCATGTAAAAATCTTGTGCAAAGTCTCTATTTTGTCTGTCCAGTTTGGTGGTGCTGTAATTAGTATTTTGTTTTTCCATATATCTGTAAAAGCTCAGACTCTAGCTTAAACTGAGATGTTAGATGATTGAAATCAGAAGGAAGGAGAAGAAAAAAAGGAATTCCAAATCTAAAATCAGACCTAGATTAAATACACAAAAGGCATTTTCATTTTTTATTACATCCAATGGTTATTCTTGATGCTGATCATGCATGAACTCAGCAATATGAAAATAAATAAATAAAAATTACAGACAGGCCAGGATTTGATCTGGCACGTACAGCACTTAGAAAGAACTGAATAATTTCATTGTCATACAAAATACCATATTACTATTTATTAAAGGTGGATTCCTCTTCAGGCTTTTGATATAGTTAATGCTAGCACTGTAACAAAATTCTGCATTTTAAAAGCACTCAGGTGTGGTGATTTGTATACTATTTTTGTTTCCTTTGGCCTATTTATACATCCTACAAACCTCCCACGTAATTCAATAGGCTGAAATGCGCAATTCCCTTTGATGCTTTATTTTGACATAAGCAGTCATAACGCTTTCAGATTGCAGAAAAAAAGTCTGCCAGTGTCTAATTGTGGAGGTAAATTGCTCAAGTTAGGGAAATTGGGAAAGGCCAAGACGTGGCTTAATGCATTCACATGTGACTCTTTAGTGATTTGGTGTTTGGAAGATTAACATAACAGATGTGAAATTAGTATTTTTTAATACTAGCTTGTAAATATAGTTTTTTCCTTTGTCTTCAGTAATATAATAAACAAAATTATGAACTCAACATCAGAAAAAAAATTCTGCAGTCAAAACACAGTTAAAAGTTTTCTCCCCAAAACCCTAAATTGAACAAGATGAAATTGAAAGCAGGTACCTGATCTAAATCCACCCCATACCCACTATCATCCCAATGCCATCAGTAATAGACTTAGATTAGTAATAGACTGTCAGGACACTTGTCTTTTCCGGAATGCAAAATTTCTTCTGCAATCAGGCAATGAGAATTTTTAGACAAGAGAGATGGATTTGCATGAGGCAGTCAATGGGGCCATAATTTCAGTCAGTTGCATTCATTCAGACAAAAAAAAAAAAAAAAAAAAAAAAAAAAAAACCGAACACAAAAAAAAGTCACCATTAGGTTTTCTTAAGGAATGCAGTCAGTCCCTCATATGAGATACAAGGTAAAAGTTCTCCTGACAGAGGTTAAGTTTTTCTGTATAACTGGATCACTACTGGATTAAAATGGAAAAATGAAAGGTTTGTGTAATGTTGTGACAGACAAGGAGATTTCCCAGGCCACTAGCTATTTCTCAGCAATAGCAACAGTTTATGTTTTTAATAAGAGCTGCTCTCATTAGATGTGGAAACACATTTCCCTTTTTCTTTTTTTTTTTTTTCTTCAATTTTCACAGTGAGTTATTTTTTCTAAATAATTGAAAGTACAAAAGCAAAAGATAAGAGATTCAGATTTAGTGTCTTCCAATTTGTCCTCCAAGTGAACTTGCAACCCAGATAATAAAATATTCTAACTTTTCATAAAAGAAAGAATGATGTTGAATGAGGCAAAATATTATCCAGTTACAAGAAAGAAAATAGCTAAGCAGTATTCAGAAATGTACGACTGGCTATTGGTTTACGTAAAAATAAAATGTAAAAATAATGCTGTCCAACAGACAGCATTTTCCATCAGGAAAGAGAGCTCATCCAGCATTGTTGTGCTTGTATCTCCCCGGTATGTCAGAAGCTGGAAAGCATTCTTACATTCAGATGTCTGCAATAGAAATAATCCTCTGGTTTCTGCAGAGGAAAAATTTCTGGTCGAAAAGAGAACTATTTTTGAACACTTCTGTCTAGAAAAAAAGTCTCCTAAGATGTTTTGATGAAATCTTACAGAGAGGTTTTGTATCTGTCAGTTCTTTAAGACGGGGAATTTGGGGTATTACATTAATTGTTTTTTTTTTTTGGTTTTTTTTTTTTTTTTTTTTTTTTTTTGGTGAAAAAGAAGCACCAATTACCACATAAAAATTGAATTTTCTCTATTTTTTCCCCAATTATTTTTTTCTGTTCCTAAGACTCAGAATTGGCTTTGTTTTTCTGACTTTAAAAAGCAACTGTCAACATCATTTCAAGCAGCTCAGCAGAACTGTTCCTTCATCTTTTCTCAAAGTTTTATCCTTTTTAATGCTAAAATAAATATCAGCCAGAGTTTTGAAACCAGCACAGTTTATCCTACTCTTAATATTACTTTCTCTCTATTCTTACAAGCACATGAAAGAATTCCTAGCCAATTCTGCAAGTACACAGAGTAACTGTGAATGTGACTGCTTCCATTTACAAAATGCTCAGCATAAAGCATGCAAGGCTGTGCCCTGATGTGCTTTTAGGGTCCCACAGACTGAAGAAAGTAAGGGATGCAGCTCTGATTTAGATCTTTCTCTAGTGAAGAAACTAGAGAAATCTAGTATCACTGAGAATCTATAGAGTAGCACCAGTTTCCTACTTGACCTGAGTTCAGCTTCTTATGAACTCTTAACTTCTTATAAAGGGATTTTAGTAATGGTCTCCCTTACTAAAATCTGACCAATTCTGCTTTTTTCAGTGCAGTGTATTATGAAATCATAAAAACAAACTTACAGATATATGAGAAAAAGCGCTTTAAGAATATTTTCTTTTAATGTTGAGTTTTTCTGGTGACTTGTTCTGTTCTCCTTCCAAGACTTAAACGACATTTTCAGGCCAGAAGGACTGACTTAGTTTAAAGTTCTTAAAAATCCAAACATTGACTGGATTAACCACAAGGGTGTAAAGACACATTTCTGTTTCTTACTCCAGACCCTCCCATTTCTTCGGCATGCATGAATTAGAGCTCAATCTGATTGTTGTGTTAAATTGTAGAGTACCAGTGCAAATGAACTGCTGGTTCCAGGTTATCTATACATCCACATTTCCACCATTGCATCTCTTTTATAGAAATCTCTGCTGATGTAAAATAATCAGAAGTTCTGAGGCTACAATGATAGCAGCATCAGTATCTTGCTTGTTCCCATGCACTCCTCTGACAGGTAAATCACCAGCTCTGCATTTGTCCAGTGACAAGATCAATAGTGAAGAGGTACCCTTCCTACCACCAGCTTCTAGTAAACTGCATACAACACATCAGAATTACTAAACCATAAGTTAATATGACGTTTGTACATTCTCTTCTCCCTCAGGAGGTTTTACCACTTCATAAACTTGTCTTCCTAAGTATGCTGTAAGACTGCATTTACCCTGAAATAAAAAACTAGCAGGAATTTGACATTTTATTTCATGCTAAAATCAGCTCAGAGTGGAATGTGAGGTAATCCTGTTGTCCCTTCCAACAACGAAGTATATTTGGATGAGAAATTAGCAAGACAGTAGGAAATGAGATAAGGAAAAAAAAAAAACAACTTTCTAGCAAATGTGATAAACCATACCATGAGATGATTTTTTTCCTTTTAAGTACTGCGCTGTGTCTATTTCAATGTGAGATTAGTTTTTCTAAAACCAGGAGATATTAGATCATCACAGTGAAGAAAAGAGACATTTTCAGTTACATAAACTCCCCTTCACAAGCAGTAAATAGATGAGAACTGTTAAGCCAAAAGCAGTTGAGAAAACTTCTATAGTAGTTATATTACTGACAAAAAAAAAAAAAAAAAAAAAAAGGCAGCCACCTAAGGAAGAGAGGGTGATGTTATGTAGAGAAGAAATGATCAGATAGGAATCTTTGGGGGCCTGGGAAAGTTAGGGAATACACAGATACTAAAAACAAAATGCTTAATATGCAAAACCTTTAAGTGGTTAGAAACCAAGAACTAGATTCATTTCTTTGACTGGATCTAGCAATCTAAAATGGATCATAAACAAAATCCAAATCCAAGTAGTCTTTCAGATCTCTAACAGTTCTGAACACACATTAGTATTTGGTGACTTACAACATCGTATTCCACTGAGAATGAAAGGAAGGTAAGTACCTAAAACACTGTTAAAATTCATGTTGGCATCTTGATGTCAAATATGGAATTAATTGGAAACGTGGGTTTTCACTGCAGAGATTTAGTTAGACAAGATTAAAACTCTGGATTTGAAACATCAGTGAGATCGCCCCATTGCTCATTGTTCTGTGATCTGAAAGAGAGGAACAAACATGAAATTTTGAGGATAAACTGTACCTGAACTAGGCTTTGAAAAATATGCTTGTTTCCTCACATTCCCACCCCCTCAACAATCTGTGACAAGATGATGTAAAGCAGCATTTACCAACAACTTGTTAGAGATTAGGCAGCTGTCACAAAAATATGTCAATACAGGCTTTAGTGATTGCTTCCTGAAAAAATTTTAAGAGAACCACTAAGCTGCAGCTGGGTTTCAATAGCTCTCTACAACTGTGCACAGCTGGCCAGATGCTATAAGTATCAGTATTTTTAGTTCTGGATTGGCACATGATGACTAGAGTGACAGTAAGGAATAACTTTTTTTTTTTTTTTTTTTTTAATCTAAACATGCTATAAATTAGGTGTCATTCATTATAAACCAACCTATCTCTCTCTCTAATTTTTCTTCATAACTGTATGTTTTGATTCCCACAAATGAAATCGTAATTACTGCTGCTTTTGTTTAAAATGATTTATAGTTATAATGATAAAGTCCCCCCTGGTAACAGTGCTCACTGCTGACTCACAGTACAGCCCTTTCTGCAAAAAAACCTTCCATTCATACATACTTTAGATTAAGCAATTAGCCAGAACTTGAGATTGTTTACTTAGAGGAAATGAATGATAAAAAATACTCTTTGAGAGAAAGACAGTTATTTAAGAAGGACTCATCTTTTCTGCAGTGTGGTTCAGGAGAACTGAAGGTTAAATGTTATATCCAACAAAGCAAGAAATTAGATCAAAGGAAGATTTAAGAAATAGTTCAGACTGCTCAGTGTAATCTGAAACTTTTACTGCTTTTTAGTTTAGGTAGGCCCAGCCAAAATCACTACAGTTGTAGGAATAAAACATGAATTATATGATTCAAGCATGGATCAAAGTCAGGTTTTTTTAACCTGTTTTTCATATATGCCCAACCAATATCCTTAAATATCATGTTCTGCATGCAGAGAAGGTTGAAAGCCTATCAGTGAGCAAAGAGGCAGGCATAGTATGCCAATGTCTTCTCTTACCCTAAGGGCCATACTCAGTACCTTTGCAATTAAAGCAAGTATTTAGTTGGCCTATAATACAACTGTAGTAATTGGACAGATCAGTATGATGGGAAACGCATTACAACAATGGGGCAATAACAGAAGGACCTACAAAATAGAAAGGTACCATAAAGGAAGATTGCTCACCTGTATCAGAAGATTCTAGGTTCACAGGAGAAAGCATAACCAAGAAGGAATCTCCAAAAAAAATCCTTCCCTATGGCAGTCAGCCCTGAAATGAGGTCTAAGAGAGGTGCTCCCAGGGCTGATCCGGTTCTTTCCCCAGGTGTTCAATTAGTGGTTGAGGCCATGACTCAGCAGTTCCCGCACAACAATATAATAGAAAGTACTGTGATTTTTCTTTAGCAGATTGTATACTCACATAATCCAACATCAGATAGTATGATGCTAAATGTAATTCATTTCAGTTTTTATTATGAAATTGTCTCTTTTCAATGAAAATCATTTGCTGTAGTGGTATTTCTAGGTGAAAAACATACAGTAACAGCAAAATGTAACCAATTAGTAAGATTTTTTTTTCAAACACATAGTGAGGTTATAACTTAGGGACCAAACACGCTACTTGCTTGTCAAAAAGAATTCTGAAAAGAACATTAGGCTGCTTCCCAGTTTCCATTTCATTTTGTTTGTTTGTTTTGTGAGAAATGAAACAGTAATTTCTATAAATCATTGATGGCTCCTTCTGTTCTAGCACAATAGGCCTAATTGCTAGTGAAAGGTAAAAGATCCACCACCACCTCTGTTCTGAAAACTAGAATAAAGTGACTTCATAAAAACATTCCAGTTTGATACAAGATCAGAAAAGTTTTTAAAAGGTGGGATGTGTGCATGTGGAAGCAGCAGGCAGAGAGATTCACCATATGGCCCTGTGTAAAGCAATCCAGAGTATGCATTTTTTTGCAGTAGCAACAAGACTCATATCTGGGGAATGACGACTTGGAATTTCAAAATGACCCAGAAAGGAAACATCGAAGATTTTAAAAATTAAAAATAAAATAAAATAAAATAAAGTGGAGAAGGGAAGGCATAGGATTCTTTGTCACAATGCAATTGTATGGTAAGTTCCATAAATTTGTTTTGGAGCTATGTCTATGGCTAAGCTAAGTGGGAAATAGCATGCTGAGGCCTTGTCACTGCAGCATACCTCAGGTATTTATTTTCAGTAACTACTGACCTGGGAAAGATTTCAAAGAACATTAGACACCAGCTTTGCAGCACATGTACCAGCACTGTTTAAATTACAGGTCATTAGAGCTTTTTACCATGCAGCTGAGTTTTATTTCTTCACATTTTTTGTTTTCTCCTTAACACAGTGGTATTTTAGCATTCTTCTTGGAGGAGATAATGATGAAATTAATCCTGTTATTGAGCTGCCACTTTCTGGAAAGATCATTTCACATTTGTAGAGGAGTGGGAACAAATCAATCTGCCTATCGATTGATTGAAGGTGGGTTTTGTAAAGCAGCGTTTTAGAGGGCAGAGAAGATCAGAAGGACCTTAGGGAAGTCAGCATCTTCATTGCTGTCAAAGTGTCTATTTTCGTACCCTGAGAGAACTGAATTGTTAAAGAAGTGTTCCTGTACACTTGTATGCTCTTTTTTTAATTACTACTAACCTAATTTGTTATTAAAATTGAGTTAAGACAATGAATCTTTTTTTTTTTTCCTAGAAAAGATAGATTTTCTACTAAACAGACTTACAAGGCCTTATATTTTTAATTTCAGAAGAAATTCATCATTTAAAGAGATACTGAATTTTAAGCATCTAAACACTATCTATAGTCATTGAGAGAGAAAGGAGTACTTAACTTTAGCACAACTTATTAATCTTCAGGAAGGAAATATAAATATAACATATAATAATACTACAGAACAATACAGTAATATGTCAGAATATGAAAAAATCTAATGCAGATTAGCTTGGCTCTCGTAAATTCTCCAGTAAAATATTTATTTCTGATAAATTGGTACTTTATGATTTGGACGCATCTCTTCCTTTCTTCCTTATCAGTACATTCTTTGCAATTTCTAAAATAGGAATGCTATAGCATGTGTGAGAATGTGTTTCATTTTAAAGGAAATCACAACAGTACTTTTTATGTCATGTTGTATCTATTGTTGAATACTATGGCTTGTCCATGGAGTTTTAATTAACTTCCCTGGAAACTGACTAGTATTTATATTCTCAGTGAACTACATTCACAAAATATTTAATATTAGTTTTTATAACCAATTTTAACAAATGAGAAAAAAAAAAAAAAACTGGACTGATAGCATGATGATGTTGTCATTTTTGTCTCGAATTTGTAGAGATTAATGTACCTTGAAAATGAATGATCTGGTGACCAACCAAGATGAACAACTGCATGCTGAGTAATTAACTGAGTAGAATTGTTTCTGCTTGTGCACAAACAGAACTGAATATCAGCATCAGTGCACTTGAAATGATGGTGGCAATGCTGGAATATAGCAAAGACTTCAGGTGGGTCCCATGAATGCTTACACAAAAGCAGAAAGAATACTCTATGAAAGTTTGTCTGAATCTACTGAATCAATACTGAAGGTAAACCAAGCCTGAAGGTGACAGTTTCCTGAATGACATCATTACAAGTGAGGAGACGTGGCATCATCCCTACAAATTGGTATCAAAATGGCAACTCATGGAATAGCAACTTGTGAATTTCCCCTCAAAGAAAATGTTCAAGACACAGCCCTCAGAGGGTAAAGAGATGTGCTCTTTCTTTTGGGATAAGAAAAGGCTGGTCCCTCTGGATCTCCTGGAACCTAGACAAACTATCAACTCGGACTGGTACATTATGATGCTAACTAATCTGAAGGCTTGAACTTCCAGAGTCAGGCCAGAGAAGAAGAGAACCTTTCTCTTACAACATGGCAACAGCAGGCCCTGTACAAATTTTTAAGACCATGAAGCACATTGTCAATCTTAGGTAGACTATCGTACCACGCCCAACATATAGTGTGGATTTAGTGCCTTCTGACTCTGTTCAGGCTGACAAAAGATGTACTGAATGGGCAACATTTTCCTACAGTGTTAATGCAATAGCAGCTGTGAAACAGTGGGTCATCATTGCTGGTGCAAATTTTTACCAGGTCAATGTTCAGGCTCTTGTTCATCATTGTTGAGAATGCATAGCTAATAGTATTAACTATGTTGAAAAATAATGTTTTGTAGCTAAGAATTTGCTCAATCAAATAGTGCTCTTGTGCTCTTTGTATCTATTCTCATTTCTATGGCTCTATCTTTCAGAAGATAATTCAGTGTGCAGCTCTGTACTAATTCCGCTAAGTAACAGGAGTTCAAACATTCCTTCATAATTTCAATAACTGGTCAGGTTTTTTTTGCCCCTCTCCTGTTTATTCTCCTTTTATCTTTCACAGCTTCCTCAGTAATGCCCTTAAAAGTGCCTGTTCTTGGAAGCATGCTGAAATATGACAGGTAACAGTAAACTAAGATTACTCCTGACAGAAGTATGCTGCTTGGGAACAGAACTGAATTATGGCTTTGGACTGTGATCCAAATTAGCCAGTGGAAATCATTTTTAGATTTAAATCATCACTTCCTGATGGAGAGTTTTCATGTGTCTTTACTTAAAAATAAATCAAGACTGTATTTAGTCTCAATACGTTAATTAAAATCGAATGGCTAAAAAATTTTGTCTTGAAAATGCAAATCCATTACCCAGACCTTTTTGTAGCCAAGTTTTAGTAACTGATTCAACAAACTGCTAATGCCATAAATTCCATACATTAACTGTAAATCACAAAATGATTACAATATATTGAACCTGAGTTTCAAATATATTTATGACATTTAAACATCTAAAATGTTCAACTGCTACTGAGAAGGGGAAAAGTTGTGAGGGGCAAAAGGACAGAACAACAAAGATCTTTTATTTATTTTCAAATTTCTCTTATTTACTTATTTAGAATTGTTGCTCTTTTTTAATAGAAAAATCATACCAGAAGATAGAGGTTAATATTAAGAATGAGAAAAATCTCCCCTCCCTGTCTACTTTAAGGAATGGACTTTGAAGATTATTCTCTTTAAAAATCTTTGGGCTAGGATTTTATCTTTCTTCTGCCCCACAAAATCTGGCCTATGTGCTGAATGTCATTAAAATATAATACACTTCAAACTGAGACTTAACAACAGGAATTTAGTCACTGACAATGTGGGATGGTGTTACTTTTAAATCCTGACCCATTTTGCTTTAACTTCAAGTCACCTGTATACAGGTGAAGAATGTTTTATGGGCAGCCCTGGAGAGAGAAAGGAAAATATATCTTAACTGTTTAGGTAACAATCTAGGAATGATCTGGACTACTGGTAATATCTTTGCAGAAATTGTGAAGGAATTTAGAAGAAATACTTCGGCTACTCAAGAAAATTAGACAAATGTTCCTAGGGAAGAGTTCTCAGCTGCTGCTATTCTGGGCCTCCATTTTACATAAATAATAATAATAAAATCCTAAATATGTTTGTAAACTGAAAGTTTACTGAAAGTTAACAATCTGTATTTATGTCAGATGATATGTGAGTTACCTCCCACAGCATCCTAATACCAGCATATATAAAAAAATACTTTTTTTATATACCTGCTAAATCCAAGGCTACGTTTTTATATTCCCAGGTAAAAGCTGATATTTGGAAATTGAACCTTGCATGTAGAAACAATGCTGAAACGTTTGTCCTACAAGCAGGTAATAAATAGGCTCACAATATTTCCACAGCCAGTACTGCTGTTGCCATTGTCTTTATCTGGAAGTCTAAATACTTGGACACAAAGTCCTTTTCAAGAACACATTGCTTTTAGATGTATTCTATTCACATATTTACCACCATTTACAAACACAAAATTACTTTAAGCAACCTTACTGCAATTATTACTTCAGTGTCTTTCCATATTTAATGTATGAAATGGCTGTATACTTTTTCATATTCATTGAATTTTTAATAATCTTATGTAGTTTTTTTATTCTCCTGAAATAATATTCTGCTTCATCCCCCACATGAACAGGAATATCCATGTGGGAAAAAAAAGAAAGTAAAAAAAAAAGTATCACTATAAAAACAAAATGAAATAAATGAAATATAAATATATAAAATATAAAGATAAACCACAAACAAAGGATCAATCTGAAAAATACAAACACTACTGAAGAGTATGAATGAATATCCGGTTTTTAGTTTCATGGACCAAGTTTTTCATGGGACCAAAATTAGGATACAGGAGAACAAATTATTAATTTGTTTCTCTCGTTCAGGTTGATAAGTAAGATTTCTGAATTCTGGACCATTCCTGCTGCAGAAATTAAACAAGGATTAAGTGTTAGGAACATGGTCAGTGCTTTACGTATTGTATGGACAGGACAGAAGATAGAGTGGTGTTCTTCATTTTTTCCCCACTAAAAAGGACTTTTCCTGCTTGTCCTGTAAAAGGAATACAATAGTCACTGCCAAAGAGCCCACACAAATCTCATATGGTAGCCTTTCCATCAGCATAAATAAATGGTGAGCCAGTCTTGACCTTCAGAATGGCGACACACTCAAGAGAGCAGAAAACTGGTGAAACACTGATGAAGAACTGCTGAACCATAGGTACCCCATTTTCTCAGCAATCTAGTTATTTTCACAATCCAGTCAGCTGGATGCTGACATGCTTAGCACAATACTGTGTTGTGCACTCCAGGTCTATAGTCATAGATCAAAAAACACCTATTAGAGGGAGTTCTTATTCCAAGGACCTTTTATAAAATCATAGAATCAGAGAATAGCTTATGTTGGAAGAAATCTTAAATACCATCTAATTTCCCCCTGCCATGGGCAGAGATGCCAGCCACTAGATCAGGCTGCCCAGGACTCCATCTAACCCTGAACACCTACAGAGATGGGTCATCCACAGCATCTGTGGGCAGACTGCTCCAGTGCCTCACCACCCTCTGAGTAAAGAATTTCTTCCGAATATCTAACCTAAATCTTCCCTTTTTCAGTTTAAAACCAATCCCCTTTGTCCTATCTCTCTCAGAGTATGTAAAAATCAGTCTTCCTCCTGGTCATAAACTTCCGTTTTTCATGCACTTTTGTATAATACATGCATACTTTTGTACCAGAGGTAAAGATGCAGAGCTCCTCCACCATTAGTCTGCATGATCATTGTCCTACTGACTCGCAGATCCCTTTCAAATAGCTTCCCTTGGAGCCTCACAGAGTGTTCTCATACTTGAATACTGCCTGGGAATTCAGGCACAGCTGAATAAATGGAAGTTTAAGGTGAATGGGAATCCTCTTAGAGAAAGACAGAGGAGACTGACTCTCAAATACACTGCAAAATCAGTCTGGGAATAAAAGTTGTGCTTCACAGTCTGAAAAAGACTAGATCTGCAAACTCAAAGCATGCAGCTTCATAGCTGCTGAGTGAGGATGATCTGTTGACTTAATCAAGGAATTTGTTTTGTGTTTGTTTATTTTTTTCCTTTTAGTTCCACTATAATTAATTATACAAGAAAAATGCTTCATGTAATTTGTCTGTGAATACAAACCTCTTCTTAGTTACGTTTCTCTGGAAGAAGAACCCCACTGACCTCCAGTTCCCTGGGACCCCAAACTCCTATATTGGAGTGGAAAGGGAAGCAAATTCCCTCAGGAAGACTTCAAGGACCATAAGATTTGCACCATCAGTAAACACGCTTGGGGAATGCCTTCCAGTGCTAATCCACCAGGAAAGAAAACTTCAAGACAAGGAGTCCCAAGATGACTTTACATGTAAGAGAGAAGTCAATCCTTAAGGCTAACCAAAGGTGTAGCACTTCTACTCACCTACAAACACAGAGTTTAAGGAACTAAAAAAATATAATGTGAAAACTGATGCAGTCTTGGACTTTCAGTACTTCTTTAGTTAGATAGCATTGATCAGACTTTAAACATTGTTACCCAAATCTGATATAAGTTTCATGTGAATCTTCTTACAAATCTGTGTCAGAAACCATCAAGGTTACCTAGGAATTCTGCTGCACAGCCTGAAACTAAATCCCGAGACCCTTAAAAATAGCTATGAAAACACTGGATGTTTTAGTTGGAAAACTAAACACATTTTTCAGTTTATCCTGATAGTAAAAATAGTTGTTAAAGGCTTCGAGTGATTCAGTGGAGCACACAGTATGTGCCTTGAGAGGGAGCATGTCTTTCATCAACCCAAACCTTTCTTTCTTTGAAAACAAAGCTTTCAGCCAAAGAAAAGGTTATTTACAAGGTTTTATGATGTTAGCTAATTTTAAAAGCAAAACAAAAATACTATTTTAAAATGCCAAAAAAATTTGCTCTGAAAATTGCTAGAAAATAAAAGATATTTTGATCTTTCCTTTTTTTTTTAAAAAAAAAGTTTTGTGAAACTCTTTTAGAGTAGGAAACAGTGCCCACAAACACTCTCATTTCCTAAAAAACTTCTCATTAATCCAGTGCTCTCTAAAGAAGCTTCACTGTTCTGTGAGTCCAAATATAGCTTCTTGCCCATTTAACTACTCTTCCTTTTTAATAAGTTGCTGATATTGGAGTTATCCTCTCCCCAGAAAAGGTTCAGCTGTGCTCCCATCTCTGATACTGCCCTTAAAGGCCTTTTAACTTTTAAATTAAAGAGAAGCTTTTTAAAATGAAAAAGAAAATCACTCTTTAATGCATTTGAAAGTTTCTCAAGGAAGTCTTATATTAATTAAGAGGAAATAGGTTTTTTGGGGTTTTTTTTGGTTTTTTTTTTTTTTTTTTTGGTTAAATCAAACCTAATTATAGTATCTGAAAGTACAGCTTCTTTGAATTCTCATTTCATAGAGGAAGGGAGGAGGAGATCCTCAGTATTTTCTTTTTTCATGTGAAAAGAAGTTTTGATCTAATCACATTTGGTTAACCAGTTTTAATGGAGTTTGTGTTTCTTATATGTTCCTAAAAGATATAGGAGAAAAATAAATGGGTAGCAGAAATGCCAGCCTTGGTGCCTGGAGGAAAATTCAGCTATTATCTGTAAACATAAAAGTGTAAATACAACAAGACATTCTGAAGGAAATGTGTTTCATCTTACCTGAAATGCAATAACCTAATCAGAAATCAAAGGTGATTGAAGGCTTCTGCTGACCCTGCCCTGTATTCAAATTGGATACAGAAACTGCAGGTCTGAGGGCCCTGCAGTGCCCACCTCTGCAGAATGAGTACAGCTCTCAGAGCACGGTAGCAGTGAGGAGGCATTTTACATTCAGCCTGAGCAACATTTCTACCTGCACAGCTTTCAGCCTCTGCTAAATACTCCACTTAGCACTTCTAAGCCTCAGTGCAATGCTGTCTTTCTCCCAGGCAGGAATACCTGAAAGCCACCTGGGCAAAGAGTTTCAAACAGATCTCTTGGGGAACCACCATCCGTTTATAACACCTACATCTGTTACCTTTTAACATTGTGGATGAAGGCTATTAGTGAAAACAAAAGACTTCCAGAGGATGTGCCAGCTCTGCAGAGAGGACACCAGCACTCACCAGTGGCAGCACTCCTCTGTGAGCAAGAGTTCAGTAAGGACAAGAGTGGGATAATCAACTCATTTCACTTCGAAATAGCTTTCAAATTATACACTTGTGTTATTGATGACACTAAAAGATAACAAACCTATTCCAAGCCTGGAAGAAAATGTGCTATTTAAGTTGAGAAGTCCCCATGAGAATCCTTTCAGTAGCTTTTTCTGCTGTAAGGATGCCCTGACTTCATCTATGTCTGAGTTTACTCAACTGTGTAATGATGTTGACTGTACTTGGAAGTATATCCCCCAGCAGCTTGGAAAGGGTCTTTTATTACAATGTCTCAATGCTAAAAAATGTTAATTATTATAATTCCCATCACTGTGCATACCCCAAGTAATTGTTACATTGCAGAAACAAAGAACTTGTACTGGAATGATGGCACAACTTCTCTCTGAAGATATGTAGAAAGATAGTGAGCTGGACTTATTCCTTATTTATCCAGTTTTGAATTTTAATGAACAAGAATGCCACAAGTTCATGAAATTTTAAAAACCAAAAGATGAATTAGATTAATCCACTTTGCAGCTTTTCATGTTCTAGCAAAAGGTTTTGTGAAAACTTTTAGGTAAACAGTGTTTAATTTAATTTAATTATTTAACTGTATAATGCAACCATTCCATCTCAAAAAGGGGAGTGGTTAAAATACAGAGGCTGGGAATTTTAATATTGCTATGCGAATTTTCCATATATTCTTTAACAATTCTGTTTTTAAAAAGGTATAAACTAACATAATTTTGCTGGAAAGCCTGATTTTTTTTGCCAAATTTCAGATCCAGAAGCTGATCTCACATCACATACGTAGCTCCTTCTTGTTTAGAGTTGTGATGCTTTTGTCCTGGAGAGATACAAGACTAATCTTATGTTGTATAGTTGAATTCATCATTTAGAAGACTTGTGAGCAGATTCAGTTGCTGATGAAAGGAATAAAGCTGCAGATTCAGATCCCCTGAAATAGCAGGGGATACTGAAGGTTGGGAGCATTTATGTCTGGAGTGTGAAAGTTAAAATAGCTGCTGCTTTAAATTAGTAGCAAGCATGGGTTTAGTGGGAGAAACATGACGTGGATGGAAGCATCTTGGTTCTACCCAGTATGGTGACAGTGCTGCACCATGCCCAGAGGCTGCTGTCTGCTCCCTGCCCACTGCAGGTTTACATACATCACTGCACTGCAGCATAGGCTGCCACACTCACTGTCTTGTGAGCCAACCGGAAAAGCACATGGGAGCATTTAGCATGAAACAGCTCTAGAAAAGCTATGTAGTAAATGGGGCTGTGAAATGCCTGGGGTCTTGCACAGGAGGTCTGAACTGCCAGGAAAATGAAAAAAACAGATTTCCACTTTCTACCTTCTGTCACCGTAACTGCCACAGTGCAGTCCTTTGCTTTCATAAGGATAATGTCCACTCACTAAATCCTAATTAAAATTAAACTCTCTAGCTCCCTCTTTGCCACCCTGCCTCCAGCTGTCTGGTTCTCACATTGCATTCAATTCTTCCAGCTCCTCCTAGAGTCCACCTTCTCCCCAGCAAGGTGAGAGACAGTCAGGCTTTGATGCCAAAACTCTTAACAAGAACATTTCTAATAACTTTCTCATGTTCTGGTATTTTTAGATGCTAAGGCAGAAGTTTCACTGCTCAAGAAAAGAAAGTAATTTACAGCTTCATGTAGAAACACAGCCACTTCCAGTTCATTTGTTTTTCATCTCGATTATCAACACGTTTGTCATCTCCCTGTAATTTATTCATTATCTTTAGTAGAGAAATGTGAAAGGGAGGGATAGGAGCGAAGGGCGAGATAAGTGCACTTGTCAAAATGTGAAACAGATGCTCTAACAATGATTGGAGACAATTAATGTTCTCAGTAAGTATCAACAGGCAAAGTCCATGGATTGCCTCAAATTTCTGCAGCGAAAAGAAAATGCAAATATGGAAGATTTATTTTTCCAGGCACGTGAGAGGATGTCTTGTCAGTAATGAGCTGTCCTCAGGAACTTCACATTGCTGCCTGACAGTGCTACTGCTCAGCTCACTGCTGGCCCAAATGCAGGCATAGCACCGGGTGGGGACTGGAGGGCTGGGATCAGAGCTAATGAACCTGTCACCACTCCCTCCCTCTGCTTCAGGCTCAGCATGTAAAGCAAAGCACTCCGCACATGTTTAACCTTGAGTTGCTCAAAGTCAATAGCACATTAGGCTCACGTACAGCTGGGTACAGGCATCATGATTGCCAGGGTAGGCAGGCAGCTAGAAAAGGTCTTTTCTGTAATCGGGGTCTTCTGTTACTTGCTGAGGAATGACCCTACATTTAGATATCCCTAAGAGGAAGGTCATTCATACGATCTTGCATCTAGCACCAGAGGAAAACTGATGCAGCCAAGGAGTCAGAGACAGGCTGCAGAATGTATCACTCTGGGGAGTGCTGCTGCAAAAGCCAATCACAATAAATAACTATAATAAGAAAGGGAAAAAAATCAATAACAAATAGATGTGATCTAATTACTAACATTTGTAATATTAGTTTATTGCTCCATGCCACATGTAGCTTTCATCTTCCCTGTCTGCACTCTGTCAATTTAATTTTCCCTTCTGCTGTTCTGTTATCTAAAATGATCAAACACCTACCATGCCCTGGAAAGTACACTAATTAAGAGCTGCATTTAAATCTGCCTGAATGTGCCTGTCATAAACTTAATTGGAATAAACACATATTTTATATTATATTGTTTGAATTCTGCTCCCAGCCAGAGTATTGCCCAAACTTTCTTTTTAATGGCTTATACTTTTCTTCCTCTCACTGCTCCTTCTTTTGCTTCATTCTTCCAATCCACAGGATTCCTTTCCATCATTCCACAGCCCATAGATAACACCTGCATTTGTTGAAGGAACTTTTTAACAGAAGCTTTTAAAGCTTCAAGAATGATTTATTTATAATACTTTCAATTATTTCTCTGCTAAATTTCTTCAGTGTTGAGCCAATAGCAAATGGGTGGATTTTGCATCAGAAAATAGTGCAAACGCAAAGTAACTCAGGCATGCACCAAGGGCGAGAGTCACAGTTTAATAACATCTATCCTGGTGCTGAGAGGGGAGGCCCCAGGTGATAATTCTTTCACCTACTCCACAGCACAGGAGCATGCACAGAGTCACGTGTGCAATCCTGCATCCTTTCAGGTACCAGAAAGGGGTTTCTTCACAAGGGAGACCCACTCAGTCCCTCATATTTAACAACCACCAGTAAGCCTGTCTACCAAAGGCTTGTTGCACACGATATATAACAATGTCATACATAAACCAGCACATTTTTACACGCGATGAAAAAGAACACTTCTTTTTGCATCAAGCCTGTTACCATGTCTGTTAAAAGCAAGAAAATACATATATTAACCCAGACTAAAACCAGAGTTACTTAATGGCAATTTTCATGGCAGACACTATTATTTTTTTTTTTCCAATATTCACTGACTTGATTCCAGCTAAGTATCAACACTACAGAAATTTAAGCCAGTGTTTATGTTAGCCCCTGGCCACTAATTCATAAACTTTGGGTATACGCACAGCCAGTGGGTGGGATAAACTGATGCCTGCAGCAACAGGAGCATCCACATTTGATCAGCATGTAAATCAATCATTATTTGAGAAAAACATGGCAAAAGTAATTGTCCTTCCAACAGTACTGGGTTTTGAGATCCGAGTGTCTCCAGAAATGGCAAAATTTAACTAAATTAGGTAAAAGAAAACAGCACACCAACTTGCTTCTCTAGCATCTTATCTTCTGGAATGAATCAGGTACCCAAATACATGATTAAATTGCACTGCTGTCACTGGACCTGTATCAGGAACAAATTTGGCTCAGGAAGTATATCATTCATGTATCTGCTGGGGTATAACATTTTTAACCATGCAAATTTAACTTTAAAATTTTTACAGAGAAGCCAGCTGGGAAAAAGTACAAGTTTTCCCAGTCATCAGGTGTATGTGGCATACAAGCATGATGTGCAACATGAAATCAGTGTGAAAAACTTGACCTTGTTCAAAGGGCTCAACAGTTCTACAGCATGCATGAAATGTGTATTTCTTCTCTGGCAGCAATTCTAGTATTGAGGCAATCTATTTTTCATTTTCAGTACAGGCACATTTATTAGCAGAGTTAGTAAGACAGTCTTTGTCAGAACACATTGTCTGTTGTCAAAATCCAAGAATTAACATTGTGTTGCATGTCTGAATTGAACTGCTTTCCCATAAGATTTGCAATACGAACTTTGTTTCATGATCCAGTGGGTCTGATGCCCTGCTGCATGGTAATAAATAAATGGCAAACAAAGTTTAACAGAGAAGTTTAATTCTGGGACACCATTTCACTCCAGCGTGGGTTATGAACCCTGTTAATTGCTGCAGCACAGCACGTGGGAGGAAACATTTCCTTCCAACCTCCGCAAGCAATTAGTTTAAGCCCTGAAACCTGGCATTTGATTACCCTTATCATAGCTACAAAGACCATTATCAGAGATTCTTTCAGGATTTCCACAGCCTTATCACATTTCTGATTATGATAAGGGAACAGTAAAGCATTCAAAAGCCTCTGTAGTAATCCAGATGAATTAGATTTCAGTACTAAGAGCTTGATAAGGAGTATGTTCTCCACTTGTAAATATGTAGACTCTAATAACCAATTATCTTTGATTTTGAGGAGATTATTTTTCTTGGATTCTGTCAACAGTAATTTTCTTTCAGATGCACTCTAAGCTTCCCAGAAACATTCAGTTCATGGTTTCCAGACATTGGGTAAATGCCTGGAGGAAGGTCCTTTTTGTGCGATCTGTCTTCCTCAATCTGAAATAATTAATTGCTACAAACATGGAAAACATCCATTTTGCCATGGTGTTAAACTTTTCAAATCCTTCTGTTTGAAAGATCAGAAAGAATCCAATCAAATTACTTGCCACCTGGCTTCTTCATTTTTTCCTCAGTAGAATTGAATAAAAAACTATCATTTCTAATTTGAAATAAAATTGGAAACTAATTATTCAATAGTGACCTAGATGGCCCTTTAATTAATGCTCTGAATTCGCCCCCAAACACAACCGGTTTGAATTATACGCTGGGTTTCTGCTCCTAAAAGTGGCAAGTGCTGCGGGCTCACTCGCAGAGGCCGGGGTGGGGGGGCCGAAAGCGGAGGGTTGTTTTTCGACCCTACAGCAACCCCTACTGTTGCTTTTAGGAACTGCGCGGCTTTATTTAAAGCAATTTCATGAGATTTTAGGCCGGGAGAACGACAGTCCAGATGGGGTCACAACCTTTTCAACACACTTGCAGGAGGTAACAGTGGAAAAAATGGAAACACTCAGTGTCCCCAGGAGACTCATAGGTGGTGCTATAAGGCAAAACTATTATCCAAATAATTCAAGATGATAGTATTTGTTTCAGCACCAGAAACCCTCAGTGGTTAACCAGAGCAGCAATTTCCTAAGGAGCACTGACCACTACAAGACACGTGCTAACCTATATTGTTTTGTTTCACATGTACCTATATGGCCATTCAAGGATTCAGAACATTTCTGAATGCTTTAAGATGGAAATGTACACTGACTAAATCCTTTTCTCCCCTAGGAGCCTGAAAATACAACATTCAATTTGAATTTCTAGGAGTATTAAGTCTTATCTTTATGAATGAACAAAAGTTTGAAAAATAGAAAAGTAGGTGAAGGCGGGTGTCCTAATATTAATCTACTGATTTCTCTGCATCTTACTTTCTTTATCTATTAAATTGGGTTAACGGTACTTCTGCACCTCCCAGGAGTGTTGTGAAGCCTTACTCATTAAAGTTTGTAAAGTATTTTGAGAGCCCTGATTGCTGATGCTATGCAAGTGCAGAAATACATCACTTAATAGATATGAATTGCAATTTACCCTCAGCCTCAACGGTGCTTGGTAAGGGAGTAACTGAAGAATATCAAAAGCTTCTGGCTCAGATGAAAGTGAGCTCATCAAAATAAATGATTTACCAGAGGCTGCCAAGCACCCTGCTTCCTACAGATGAGATGAAGAGTTCATCCCCTTCTCTGCTTGACAACATAGAATAAGCCATATCACTGCACATCACAAACAGTGGTTATAAGCATTCTTCTCTGTTGGAGAGTTTCACTCTATTGTACAGTCCCATTAAGTGATGAATTGAGGTCAGAGCGGTTCATGTTATCGCTGTGAGTATCGAAAAGAGCTTGGCCCAAACACGGAAACAAAACAGACTTTCAACATGAAAAAAGGTTTGAGATAGTGATATCTGTGTGTATCACCCTGTAAGAGGGTCTTCTCCCACTCCCACTTGCAATTCTAGTAAAGGGAAGAAGTTTGTGAAGGGGTAAAAAAAATAAATGACTGTGGAGGGAGGATTCATTTACAGTTCTAACTCATCTATAGAAGTAAATATTCCTGCATCTTTAGTTCTGGGAAAAGTAACTAAAATAGCTCTTGTCTGACTATAAGTCTTATCTTACTGCAAGGTTTTATACTGACACAGTTACTTGAGACCCTTCTGCAGATAATCTAGATCTTAGGAGCAGCAAAGTCTCTAGTGGATTCATGAGACCTCAGCAAACCTCATTTTCTGGAATAAAAGGTATTCATGAGATTGGACTTCTTGGCTTTGCCCACATGCTATGATTTTCTGTACCTACAAACCTGAAACCTAGACTATACAAACTGAATCAATTTGGTTTTGATCAAAAGAAGTCTGATGATGAAATCTCTAGCACTTCAGCTGGCCTAGAAGTAGCTCAATCACATCATGCTTTGAACCCAATAAAGCCTAATGGAGCAGCTTCAGCTGCATAATTGGAAAAGAACTGTGTAGGGAAGCAAACAAACAAACAAACAAACATCAGAACATAGGAGTTAAACTTTTCTTTTGTACAAATGTAATTATTCCAGCATCAGACCAGTCCTGACTCTCTGTTCAATCTGAGCACTGCTGTACATAGGAGGGAAAATACATTATATAGATTAAATAAGAGTGTTGTGCCTGGAGCGTGATCCAAACTCCTTTAAAATCCTCCACAACCTTTCATGCAGTTTTGAATCAGCACTTTAGCTTTTAATGAGTTTGCAAAGCATATGGAGCTTCAGAAGCCAAACTGACAGATGAGAGGCACAGCTTATCTCCTAAGCATCTTACACTCTCATTGATTTCCAGAACAGACTGAATGAGTGCTTTTAGCTTGATTCTTACACAAAATCAGGTTGTCTGAATGATGTTTTTACCAGCAAGGTAGAATAAAAGATTTGTAAACAAAAGAAAGTAATCTTGAAAATAGATGATGGAGATAACATTTCCCTTCTCTTGTGACTTTATTTTAGAGACTTATTTTTTCATAGTTTTGATTCAAACAATACACTAGCAAGCAACCTGTTCTTTTCTAGTCCTTTCTTTACAATAGATTATTTCCATTGTTAACTAAATAGCTTTCTTCTAATTAAATGAAATTATAAGGCATTCACCTGTGGCATTACAGAAGTCAATAAACTAATTAGGGTTGTGGCAAATCAGGAAAAAGCTATCAACTGATCTTAGGACTGTGATTTATAAAAGTTCAAGGATGTGATTTTCTTCTTCCTTAAGTAAGCAAGGAAAGGCTTACGTGAACTTTTAGTCACTGCTTAGAATGTACAGAAAAAATATTGGTCTTTCTAAATGAGCATAGTTCCTCCAGAAACTTCTAGCTGCATTTGCTATATTCTCTTGGTTTATGTCATTAGAGGTTTTTTTGTCAGCTGATTTGGTGGTTTTTTATTTGTTTGTTTTTGGAGTAAGAGGAAAAGAGAGCTGAATTTTCCTTTTTTTTCCATTCTAAAAATTCCATTTTAATAAAATAAAAACCATTCAAAATTACAAAAGTGGTATATTTTGCATTCATAATAATACAAAAAATAAATTTCACATGCAGTGAAGACTTCCATGATTTGTCCTTTATAATCAACACGATCGTTTGCTGCTCAGTTTTCTGATGAAGTTTTAGTATTCTGAGAGAACCAGATGACAATAATCAAGTGCTGAGTTTCCTAAAATATTTCTGAAACATCTTTTGGGATATCTAGCAGAATCACTGGCCCACTAACAGATTCTTTGTACCTATAGAAATGCACAGAAATTTTTGCAGTCATTATCTAAGCCATATGGTCTCACTCAGCTCCTCTGTCCCCACTGCTGGCTGGTTGTGGACAGCTGTGCAGGACAGCTAAGGTGATCCTGGCAAACCGAAGATTCAATCCTGAAATTCTGGAATGCCAAAGAATACTCCTACTCCTCAAACAGCCACTTCTCCCTGGATAATCTAGTCCCTTCCAAGTCTCTCTAAGGTGGAGTGATTAGGAAATAAAAGGTTGGATAGACAATGAGAAGAAAATGAGGCCTTCACATTGGGGTAACAATGAAGGGATACAGAGGGAGAGTGAAAAAGATTATGGAGCTGAATGAAATGCAAAAAGGAAGACAAATTTTCAGCTATTCCAGGAATATCTCCCAGTGTCTGGATTACTTATAGGACTGGTTTAGATGACAGGCTGGAGGAAAGCAAATTCAGACATAATTAACCATTATGAATTAAAATTGCAGCGAGATCAGTTCCACAGTTTTCCACATGAGAAAAGAACAAATAAAAGATGCACAAAATCTCTGGCTTTCCTGGGCCTTCAATACAGCCACAGTCATGCCATCGTCAGATCCAAAGACCAGAGCTGTGTGTATACAGAAATTTGCTGTAAGTTTCTCAGCTGCTTTTCAACTCTTAGAGGAGATGGAGACAGCACACAGCAATATTTTCCTTTCTGTTCCAGAAAATGAATGGGAATTAAACGTTTGCCCTCACCCCTTTTTCCTCCTTCCCCTTCAGCTTTCCGTTACATTACTTTTTTATACTCATCCTTTCAAACAATTTTCCTAAGCACATCAAACTCACAGGAATGTCCACAGTGTCTTTTCTGGAGAGCTATTCACTGTTGCCCTCAAGGTTATTTTCCCTTAAGCAAACCAGGGTCTGCAATCTCAACCTAAATTACTGCCTTATTTATAAAGCAGCGGCACACAACATGGCCTTTGATATTAAGCAGTCCCTTTGGAACACTGTCAGTGAGCGTCTCTCTTCATATATATTGGTTTTCCTCTTTTCCTCCTACCTTCAAGTCAGAGCTCAATTCTGACCTTTTCTGTACCTCATCTCTCATCTATGTTTTTCTACTCCTTCCTACTGTTTGCTCACTTATTGTTAATCCTTAGTCTCTTCTTATTCACACTCTCTCATATATCACTTTTTATACAGTCTCCCTGACCCTTTGACAAAAAACTTGTCATCTATGTCCTCAGGAGTTACAGCTTTAAATCCCATCTAATCTAGTTCCCACTGACACAGCAGATTTCACCCCTGTCCTGACACAGTCACTACTACTCTCCCTGTTGTGTTTTGATTTTCTACTTCTTGACTTCAGGGGGGGGAATGCAAGGACCTCACACGCAGGGAGAGGAGATTAGCTAGGATTTACATGTTTAAGTTCAGATATGATTTTCAAAATACCCAGACAGTTTGGACTTAACTTTGGAAGAACACAAACTCCTTGGCTGTCTCTGAATTAAACAGCGGATATTCCCAAGAATTTCAGACTTCACACCATTTGCACAGGTGGATTTGTCACTAACTCTCAGATAAGTTTAGGAAGAATCCACATAATGGATTATTTTTTGTTTATTTTGCTTTTTTCTCCTCAACAACAATCCAGTTGACATTCTGACAGTTTGCTGACCAGATTGCAAATTCCAAACTGTAATGCTTTATTTTAAATAAAGAAATCCTGGCATCTCCTAGGTTTTATAAAATGCCAGAAGGTAGAGTAAGTAAATTTAACTTCGTCTTGGAAAGGCAAAGATGGAAGTTGTTTCAATACTGGTACCGTTTTCAGTGCAGACCCACTTGCAGCATCTAACAGAGCAGGATAGACCCTTGTGCTGCAGAAAGGAAAATGAAATCGCGATTAAGTGAGAATAACCTGAAGCTTCCACACTTCACGTCTACGGTTTTAGTCCTATTTGCACAATGCCAGATGTTCTTTAAGATCTTTTATGCATACACTGATCATTTAATTTGATTTTCCCAGCTCCGACTATGCAGTTTCCTGCCCACATTTGTGTGAGAATTCCTGTAGGTATCAGAGTGATCAAGAACCTGAAAGTAGCAAAGGATCTGCTAACTGCTTGAATTGTTCCATAGAAGAGTAGGAGGGCAAACGAAAGCAAAGGCTTACTTTTGGGATGAACAATCAGACATTAAATTAAGCCAATCCTCTGGATTTATGCAAACTAGTAAGAAGATGGGTAAAAAGGCAAAAGGCTTAATGAGGTTCAAAGTTTAAGACAAGAACCTTAAAATCACACTATAATATGGCCAGTCAGTGAGAGATTAAAAGAAATTACATGATCCAGAAGACAGCAGAACCAAAATATCCTGGCTGCACAGAAACATTATTATTTGCATTATACTCCCACCCAAAGGCTCCAAGTAAGTATCAAGGCCCGATTGTGCTACATATTGCACAAATATGGCAAATGATAGTATAAGCCCAAATCACAAGAATAACCAGAGAAAAAGCATCAGCACTGTAGCACATAAGAGACAGAGCTCTGGATGACTGGGAAGCAAAGTGAAAAGGTTTCATGCCAGAACGACTCTGGGTTTGCTCCAAAGGATCATGAACCTCTCAATGAACTTGCAGAATGGTGAGTTCTGTGTAGTTCCAGGTGCTGTAATGAATGTTTCACAGAGAGATAATTAACCCCCCTCACCCCAAAGCTCCACAGTGCTTTTGCTTTCCAGCACGATCTGTCTGTGACACCATGGTAGAGTGCAGAGCCAGCTTCATTATTTCAGTTTGTTCTGTTCCTTTTTACTGCTACTGCTCTCTAAGGTTAATTGTATTCCCTGTACTGATGCACAGTGGTATATACACATAGACCTCACTGTATGGATTCTTTTTTTTTTTTTTTCCCCACTCTTAATCAATAAGGAGTTCAAACACTGCAGCTTTCTCAATAAAATGCCAGGAGTTGGCCAGTGAAGTGGGAAAGGGCATGAGTAAAGGAGCAAACCCTTGACATGTTCTTACTCAGTCCACTTTTCTCTTCATTTAGAAGAGAATTCAAAGGAGATAAAAGAAAAGACAAAGAATCACCTAAATGCAAACTTCTTCCTTGTGTAAAGTGGGAAGTAATACAACGTGTCAATGTTCCTGTTTCTCTATTCTTAGTCTGTTTCCAGACTGCAGTCCATGGTGGTAAGGCCCTGGAACAGGCTACAAACACAAGCTGTGGATGTTTTGCCCCTGGAGATGTCCAAGACCAGGCTGGATGAGGACATGGGCAGTCTGACCTAGTGGGTGGCAACCCTGCCCATGGCATGAAGGGCTGGAACAATTTGAAGGACCCTTTTAACCTGAAATATTCTATTATTCCATGATCTAGCTATGTAATTTAGCTGTTCTCACCATCTTCAGAATCTTAAGTTCATGTTGACTGCAGAACTAAGTGGGAGACCAGATCAATGGGAGCCTCAACAAGACTTAAGCTCTACATCCTTTTGGGATGGGCTTCAGCCACCATGACTACATTCATACCAGCAGGAGCACACACACCTTATCCTTCTCTGTCCCAACAAATCCTGCAACCAGAAATATTGAGAAGCACAAACTACAAACTAGGTTATTTATAAATGTTACATTAGGTCAGTGAAATTCCAGCTCTCTGTCTAAGGCAGAGGCTAATGCTCATCATATGCCCCACCACAAACTTAGCTGTGCCTCTGTTGACTCACTTATCTTCTTCCACAGCTCTTGCTAATGTGCCTGTATGATCATAGCATACAAGATGAAAGAGAACAAATGATGCCTCTCAAGATTAGAGACATTGAAAAGACAGAAAGGCAAGGAAATCCATATGGCAGTGTGCAATGCCATTTGAAAGTTCAAAAATTTTAAGATTATGGTAGAACTGCTTCAGCACAGTGACTACTGCAGTTTTGTATGTGTCGCATTCAGTCAGAAAAAAATACCTTACTCCAATTATTATTGCCCACTGATGTGCTTTGTGAGAAATTTACTCCAGTCTCTAATAAACCTATCGCTAAGGTCTGAGGGAGGCTAAATCAGACTGTTCTACCCTGGTAACTGTTACAGTATGCTTTCAAGATAACTGTTTAGCACTGCTCACCATTAGCAAGTATATTTGATTTATATTTTAATTTCATTTTGTGGAAAAAAGATCATCACAATTTATCAGAGATCCATAATGTATTCATAGTGGTAAGCAGGGAAGAGGTAAATCAGATGATTCATTTCATATTGAAATTAATCCAAGCTGAAAGTAAATAACCACCTTTGCTCCCTTTTACATCATCAAACTCCCTTGTTTTGGAACAGTTAATACCGAACTTGAACAAATCACTCCCTGTTTAAAAGTTTAGAATTGAGGAACAGACTAAGATAGATGGTTTCTTTCTCTGTAAACTACTGATTAATGAATTGTACTAAATGGCGTGACATGCCCTTTAAATGGAATTTACAAGTAATATATTGTATGGCAACTGCATTATTAATGATTTTGATATCTAGTATTTGTGTCTTCCTGCTCTGAGCTCTTCTTATTTATACTGGCAAAGTTGAAAAGCAAAAGCTGGCTCTCCTGGTTTGCTGGCCTTTGTTATATTATACACTATATATTTTCCTGAGCTTATTCATATTATTCACATTACATCTAGCCTGACAGCCTTACCATATGCCAGCACTAGAAGGCAAAACAAACAAAAAAAACCAACAACAACAACAAAAAACAACCAACCAACACTTTTTTCAAGAAAATCACCTCAGCCTTTACAAATACACATATAGGCATATATAAGAATAGAATATGGATGACAGCTTCTTCTCATTAAAATATATTTTCTATCCCAAATAAAAGCAAGCAGAGACAATCAAATGTTGTTGTTTATTTTTTTCTGTTTATAAACTTCTCCCTGCACTTTAAGAGGCAGCCTGCACTAAATATATACTGATCTGTTTACCAAGAGATAGACTTCTGCATGCAAAACTGAAATGAATAGCAAATGGAAATTAAAAAGCAATTAGACAAGAAGGCAG
This sequence comes from Centrocercus urophasianus, assembly GCF_019232065.1. Classification (NCBI taxonomy): domain Eukaryota; kingdom Metazoa; phylum Chordata; class Aves; order Galliformes; family Phasianidae; genus Centrocercus; species Centrocercus urophasianus. Next base: position 34,477,935 of record NW_024884586.1, on the reverse strand, counting down.
TCAAACAAGGCTATTGTTCCATTCACATTTTTCAGTCTATCAAGAACATAAGAATCATGAATTCCTAAGGATAAATGGATAATTCACAGAAAATAAAGACATCGTAGAAATAATTTTAGTCCTTGCCAAAGAAGGCACTGGGGAGATGTTTATTTCAGACCTTCCATAGCAGTGAAAAAGGCTGTTAGCAGCTGAGAAATAAGAAGAGAAAATATGCAATCAAACTGAAAAATGAAGCAACAGTGAATCATCACAGTTTGGTAGAGTTACTGAGGAAAATTCTGACCAAAGTAACCTGTAAAAATATGAGGGGCACAGCTTTCTCATTAAGATATTTTACTGTAACTCTGTTGATATCAAGGAGCTGGCTTGCAACCATTAATAACATTTGGCAGTTCTACGGAATACTGGACTGATATCAGATATTGAAACCTTTCTTTGATCCTAGGAATGGCACATTGGAGTTGCCACCTGTTCAAAGCATCCTAAAATCAGCAAAGGTTTTGAGGGCAACAGGATGTGATAAGGACTGGAGGTAACTGAAAATCAGAAGTGCCATTCTTTTGAAAGCTGTGAATTTGTAAAACTACTTCATCCAATTTCATAATAAATATTACAGCTTTCAGAATTAGATAACATAAAGTCCATAACTAGTAGTCTGAAATAATCAAACCATTTGATGTTGCAGTTTTCCAGATCTCAAACTCCTATTTGAACCGTCTTGGTTCACTGCCGTTATTCAGTCCCAGTCCCACTGGACTTAAGGAATAGACTGGGAGCCAGCTATGCATAAACTGGGGAGCTGCATCCAGAGATAGACACCAGAGTCAGAAAGTTAGAGTTCAGCTGTGCCTTGAACCAGTCTGCTGATTGTCTCAGACAATCTACTTTTTTTACTTTCAGAACAAAATTCAGGTTTGTTGTTTTTATTAAAACAGCAAGTGTTACTGAAAAAATGTTTGTGCTTTTTTTTTTCACCTGTGCCAACTTCCCTGTAATGTTTCTATTGTTTTGTTTTGTTTCCCTCAACAAAGAAAGGGATAATGAGAGAAATAATTTGTGACCAACTAGCGTGAAACGATGGATGGTCTCTCTACTGAGCATGTCAGCATACAAACTTACAACCCATATAATAATTATATTGTTCTACCTTTTGCCATGGTATTACATACAGAATCAGAGAATACCAAAAGATCACGAGAAGAAGAATAAATATTGAATAGGGCTGAAAACCTTTGAAAAGGCACTAAAAATAGATACATTTCAATATTCACCAAAGCAATTTCAGAAACAAGTGCTGCATTCCAAGAATAAATATTACTGACAAGCACACAATTTGTCTAGTAAGATTTTTTTAAACCTTTAATGTCTTAGCAAAACTTGTCTAAACTAAATCATTTAAAAATTGAACTAGAGAAGCTAGGTTTTTCCTCAAGCAGTTCTGTTTCTGAAAAGGGCTTGAACAACAGTGTACATTGTGTACTCACAGTGTACACAATGGAAATAGTTCCATGAACTTCAGTGTGTCTCTTTACTATTCTTGTGCCACTACAAACAAAGCAGGTTTAATAGTTAAGCATCTGGAAGATAGGTTTTTAAGCTTAATTGCCTTCCTAGGTACATTCATGCAAATCTGAATTTTCCTGAATCCATTTATTGAGTGGAATGCATTGAATTTTCTTAAATTAGAGACTGTTTCGGCCTTTGTTTCTGCATCATTAAGGAGGTTTCTTTTTTTGTTTGTTTGTTTCTGTTTACCATAAGTTCTACATGATTTTCAATAGCAGCTTAACTGTCTTCCTTGTTTTGATGCTGATTATCTAATTTTCTGAAATGCATCCCAAGCTATCCAGAAACTGACCCAAACCATTCTTTGAGTTTTGAAAAAATGGTTAATATCTATCTGCAAACTATTTTAATTGATCAACTCTTTACTTATCTATGAAGAAAATAAATTCTTAAGAGACTTTCATTATGCTTGGAGACAGCAAGTATCAGAAGTCTTAGAAATATAAATCATAGTATAGTTTTCAGATGCATTACTGACAACACAATTTCTGATGTAAATATGAAAAGAAAATGAAAACTTGTAAAAAGTATTATGAATGTAAGAGCATCCAAATAGCTAAACTACTTGATAAGCACGCAAGTTTTGTAGCAACTCATTTTGAATAGATTTAATTAATTTTTGAATAAATGGAAGTTGGAAACTTTATTTTCCCTTTCTACTCCAAAGCAGTAATACTAATTGAAGAATATGATCATTTTTTTCCAAATGTGTACTATGTCTTTATTATTCACAAGAATGGCATAATTGGAATTAAACTGTCAAAGAAAAGACATTGGAAAGCAATAAGCAATAAAGTAAATTCACCAATAGAATCACTTTCAGAAAGAAATGTTTCTAATCATTTTTTGCATGGTCAGATAACGGAGTGAAGGAATGTATTTTATTAACCTACCCAGTCCTACATTGCAGATTACAACTCAACAGACGCTTCGAGTATACTCGTCTGTTGAACTTAGAGCTTACACATGGCTGCACAAAAAGATAAGAAATAGTCTCCTCTACCCAAACTTTTCTCATTTGCTTATTAAATAGTTCATGAAAAATTAAACAATTATGTTTAATGAGTAACCTGTTTTAAATTATTTCTAATGCTCTTCATAAAGCAGCATTGCAAGTTCTGTATCTTACCAAGCCATGTTATACTAAGACCTGTACGTAACAACATTGTCATTTCTCACTGTATTTTGATAGAATTTTAAACAGCTCAGTCCCAGACCTTCAAGACCTGAGATAAAACACATTTGGCCTTTTTTCTGCTCACTGCAATGTGCTCCTCATGCTGACCACGAGTCACCGATTTGTGTAAACTATCAGAAAGATATCCAGCAAATTACTGAAATATAAACACAATCAACATGGCATTAAGAATGATGCGCCCACGATCACTAACTAAAGTTAAGAATTGTGTTCTGCCCAGCTTGCCCTTGGCATTTTCCAACCTCATTGAACTATCTGCTCTTTTCATGGGAAGATGACATGGCACAGTGAGGTGACAAAGGCCTGCCACATGGTGCACAAGGACAGCCTTTCCCCTCCCCATTACTTTGAGAAGGAGTTATCTCCCTTTCTGAACATCTGTATTTAAACGGATAAGAGTTAGTAGTGCTAACATCAGGAGCAGCTCATAATTAGGGATTATTAGCCCAGCAATATGGAGTGATTGATACAGAGTTTAAGCTAATGACTTTAAAGATGATTAGGCCATTTTGTCACTTGTTTATTCTGTCTGTAGACACAAAAATCAGTTAACAACTGAAGAGCTCTATATGATGCCATATGGGGTAGGAAAAAGTGCAAGCTGTGATACTGTAATACAAGCTACGATATATGGTAAACACACAGGAGATGCTTGTTGAAAGTGAAAAGAAATCCTGGCATTTGAGTAAGCAAGATGCAGAACAACTGATTATTGTTTTGACTGTCTGTTTTAAGAATTCCTACTGTAGGAATTTCTATAGCAGAATCAAGGGCCACATCGGAAACACATAAGATGCTTGAGCAGAATTTACAGTTTTTAATGGTTACAATTGATTTTTCATTTATTTCATCTTTGCTTTTGAAACAACGTTCAGAAAATGTTTAGGAACAAAAATAAGCAATTAAAAAGATAAAAATCTTTTCTACATGAAAACATCTTCGGATACAAGAACAGGTTCTGCAGGGTAGTGGTCACAGTGCTGAGTTGCCAGAGTTCAAAGGGTCTGGAAAGGAGTCTTCAGTCATATGGTTTGATTTTTGAGTGCTCCTGTACAGAACCGAAAGTTGGTCTCAATGATCCTTATGGGTCCCTTCCAACTCAGGATATTCTATGACTCCATGACCTGGATGTACATAAATGAGACAGTACATGGCTATTACTTCTGATGGAAATCCAGTCTTGCAACTAAGAACACTCACATGTACTTTCACAGTCCGCAGGCCTTAATATCTGCTAAAGATAAGCTTTTTCTCAGATGATTCACTGAATGGAGGAAAAAAATCATTAGTTCTACAAGTGCCTTTCTGAATTATATTTTTAGGAGAGACCTTTCAGCAATTGTAAATGGACCCTAAGTGAATGCAGACAGCATAACTACCGAGACTCCTGGGCCAGAGAACAGTATCACACAGCAAAGGGTCTGCACCCCCACAGTGGGGGAATAGCCAGGGAGATGATCCACCAAGGACAGCCCCCAAAGGAGAAGGGGAGTAGCAGGCAGGGAACATAAGCCATCTGTCATCACTGCAGCTGTCTTGCAGGAGACAACCCTGTAATAGTAGCTAGCTAATTTCTTCAGAAATATCTCATTAGTCCCTCCCTTCCTTAGCTGTCTCTCTATTAAAATGTGAAAAATGAATTCTGCCATTGCCAATTCCAGCCTGTTCCCTTAGTGAAATGAAGATGCGTCATGCTGGCCAGGGCTCAATACAGATATAATTTCATAGAAACCAGAGGAAGTATCTCAGCTGTGGCTTGCACTGCTGCTCTGTCAGTAGAAGAGGTGGCTCCTCCATACCTCCCACCAAAGAGTAGGGGGGTAAAACTGAGTGTTGCCTAGAGAAAATATTCAATACAAATTTTCTGTGCAACACTGTATTGAAACCTACACGTGACTGCTAGGGAGCAATGGGATTTGAGGCTGGGACCAAATTCTAGTACTAAACAGGCCTTCCTTTTACAGTTACCAGCTATGGTTATGCTGTAACCTCTGTGTACAGGATAATGCCTACTAGTACAACTCAAAGATGTATGCAATCACACAGGCATCATCTTAGTTTACTCGTGAGAGTGCGCGGCCAACTTGGCTGTGCGGAAGGATGTACTGGAGGGCAGTGGCTAAGGTTCTGACCTCTATGTTCAGTAGCCATTTTAGCCATCTACTAAGACGATACCTTATCTGTGCATTGTGCAGGTTTTTTTTAATGAGGGATTTGAAATAAAAGGGGATGACTTCTGCATTTTTGAAAGAATAAAGGAGGATAAGTATTTAAACCTTCAGACTAAGTTGTCTCAAACACCGAATTAAGAGTAAGAAAAAAAATCAAGACTAAAGGAAAGCAGATTCTACCCTCCTTATAGGGTCCTGTCTACCTCTCACCTTACACCTGGCTATTGAGAGGAAGCCACGACTGAAATTTCAACTTCTACCGTCCTTCCCCCACTGGTATACACAGAAATGCATTTTTGACTCCCATCTCACATTCATACACACTGCTGACTTCCAATGGGCATTTCATTCCTGGCAGGTAGCTTACGGGTCATAATGAATCTAAGAACTTGACTGAATTTTCCTTTAGCTCTTTGCCCTCTTACACACATAGAGCATCCAAGAGCCTCTGCTACTACTTGCAGCTAGATAAGCTATGCACTGATGTCTTGCCAGCTGCATTTAAATTCAGTTCTGTGCAAAACAGAAATCCCTTCCACATGCTTTGGATTTTAATTTGAATAAAAAAGAGAAACAAAGTTTTAAAACGAGTGAGTAGAGAAACAAATTGCTGTATTTCATTCACCTTAAGTCAGTGATAGCATAAGTAAAACAAACCTCCTTTTCCTAATCATTTTGCTCACTGCTTATCTCAGAACATCTATTAGCTGAGATTTGAGTTAAAAGATATGTACACATTTAAGCAATAAAAATAAATGTATGTTTCACCCCTATCAGAAAGATAGCCACTTCAGGAAGGATTTTGATATTTTTCATTGTTTTACAATACAATATTTGAGAAAAAAATTAAACTAATACCAAACGAAATGTAAAATATTATATGTGCTTGAATAATGCCCATTCCTCCACACTTACCACTCCCCAAAGTTCCCCCTTTCAGCAGAAGAAAAGTAACATTCCATGCTCAATTTCCTTGAATGCATTCTAGGATGAAAAACAAAGAAACCTTGGTACTAGTGGTCTCCCTCTTTCTGACCACTTCTAGAATTTCAGGGGTATATTCTTCCAGAGTCTTTTCACACTAACACAGACACCTCATTAGCTTGGGATATATCATCATGAGATGATGGAGTTCAAGAGCTTCTGTAGAAGAAGCAAAGTAATAAGTAGGATTGCTACCCTGGACTTCAGGAGAGCCAACTTTGACCTCTTCAAAGACCTACTTGGACGTACCCCATGGGCCAGAGTGCCCATGAGAACTGGGTGGCACTTAAACAACACTTCTTCTAAGCATTGATGCATCCCTAAGAGTAAGAAAAGTGGCAAGGGCCTGTTTGGATAAGAAAGGAATTCACGGATAAACTAAAATGAAAGAATAAGGTCCATGAAATGTGGTATAAGGACCTGTGTATCTGGGAAGAATACAGCAATATTGTCAGGGCCTGTAGGGACCCAATGAGGAAGCCTAAGGCCTTCCTGGAATTAAACCTTGCAAAGGAGATAAAGGATAATAAGAAAGGCTTTATAAGTATGCCAACAGTAAAAGGAAGACTAGGGAAAACACAGGTCCCCTAAAAAATGAAGCAGGTGCCTTGATAACAGGCATGTCAAGAAGGCAATGATTCTGAATGCCTTCTTTGTTTTAGTCTTCACTGTCAAGACTAGCCCTCAGGAATTCCAGACCCTGAAGGTAAGAGAGTCTGAGTGGAGAAAGGAATGCCTTTGTTTGAGGAATATCTGGTCAGAGAACATCTAGTCAAAATCAGTAGACACAAATCCATGGGCCCTGATGGGATCAACCACCGTGTTCTGAGAGAACTGGCATCACAGAAGAATCACAGAATGGCCTGGGTTGGAAGGGACCTCAAGGATCATGAATCTCCAACGCCCCCCACCACCACAGGCAAGGTCACCAATCTCCACATTTAATGCTAGATCAGGCTGCCCAGAGTCCCACCCAACTAACCTGGCCTTGAACACCTCCAGGGACAGGGAACCCACAACATCTCTGGGCAGCCTGTTCCAGCACCTCACTACTCTTATAGTAAAGAAGTTCCCCCTGACTTGCAACCTAAATCTTGCTCCTTATGGCGGGACTGCTGAACCACTCTCTATCATCTTTGAAATATCTTAGCAAATGGGAGTGGTGCCTGAAGACTGGAGTATAGCCAGCGTCAGTCCAGTCTTCAAGAAGGCCAAGAAGGAGGATCCAGGAAACTACAGGCCAGTCAGCCTCACCTCCATCCCTGGAATGGTGATGGAATTTGTTCTGGATACCCTCTCCAAGCAACTGGAAGAGAAGAAGGTTATCAAGAGCAGTCAATGTGGATTCACCAAGGGGAAAATCATGCTTGACCAACATGAAAGAATTCTGTTCTGTCATCACCAGCTGGATAGATATGGGGAGAACAGGGGATGGTGTGTGCCTTGACTTCAGCAAGGTGTTTGACACTATTTCACATAACATCCTTGTTATTAAACTTAGAAAACGTGGGATAGATGACTGGACAATGAGATGGGTTGAGACTGGCTAACTGGCAGAACTCAGAGGGTTGTCATTAGCTGTGCTGAATCTGGTTGGAGGCTTGTAATTAGCAGTGTTCCCCAGGGGTCAGTGTTGGGTCTGGTCTTGTTCAACATCATAATCAGTGACCTGAACGAAGGGATAGAGTATATCCTCAGCGAGTTTTCTGATGATACAAAGCTGGAAGGATTAGCTGACACTAGTGGTTGTACTATCTCTCAACAAGATCTGGACAGACTGGTGAATTGGGCAGGAAGGAACTGATGAGGCCTAGCAAGAGCAAGGGTAAAGTCTGGTACTGGGGAAGAATAACCGCATGCATCAGTACAGGTTAGGGGATGATGGGCAGGAGATGAGCTCTGTAGAGAAGGACCTGGGGGTCCTGGTGGACATGAGTCAGCAGTGTGCCTTTGTGACCAAGAAAGCCAGCAGTATCCTGAAGTGCATTAGAAAGACTAGCAAATCAGCTGAAGGTGATGACCCTCCTCTGGCCACCAGGCTACTCTGTCCTAGTGAGGCCACACTTAGACTACTGTGTCCAGTTCTGGGCTCCCGAGTTCAAAAAAAAAGGCAGGGATCTCCTAGAAGGAGTCCAGCAGTGAGCCACAAAGATGATGAAGGGCCTGGAGCATCTCCTGTACAAGGAAAGGCTGAGTAGCCTGGGTCATTTCAGCCTGAGGAAAAGACGACAGGGAATCAGATCAACGTTTATAAATATTGAAAGGGAGGTGGGAGGCAAATGGATGAGGCCAGGCTCTTCTCAGGGGTGCACAGCAACAGAACAAAGAGTAATGGCCTAAAATTTGAACTTGGAAGTTCCCCACTAACATGTGGAAGAGCTTCTTTATGATTGAGCATGATGGTGCACTGGAACAGATTGCCCAGAGAGGTTGTGGAGTCTCATTCTATAGGAATATTCAAGATCTGGCTGGACTACTACCTGCCTATGTGACCTATTATAGGGTATCTGCTTTAGGAGAGGTTTTGGACTCAAGGATTTCTAGAGGTTCCTTCCAATCCCTATGATTCTGTGAAAAAAAAGGATCAGTGTGTGCTAAAAGAAGTAGTGAAGTCTCAGAGAGCTCAGGTGGGTAATTCACCCTCCAACATAAAGAAAGAAGAAAAACTTGTGAAGGCAAGTATATCTAATCCTCTCTCTGAGTGTTTCAAAGACAACCCTCCACCTGTCTGTCCACCCTACTCATCACATTTATGTCCAGAGAGCCAATTCAGAGACTGAAGAGTAATACAGTTTGTACATGAATGTATAGCAGCCAAATTCTCCAGTAGCCTCATACTGGCTGGCTGCTACCTGGCTGAACTGTGTAACAAGACAGTAATTTGCTATCATTTGTAGAAGAGAAGGCCTGGCTAGAACACCCCAGGAAATGGAAGCCATAAGAATCAATGACATCACATTTGACCAAATATAAAATACACAGTTGCATAAATGATTAAAAAAACAAAACCCTGAGAATAGAAAGGACACAATCCATTTGGTGGAAAAGTAGGAAAGAGACGTCAGATGGGAAAGAGGTTGCTACCATCTAGACAACTCATCTGGCATAGATCTTGCTTTCAAGATCACCACTGAAACAAGTATAGCACAAAAAGTTCCAGTGGCTTACAAGTTATTGATCTCTGATAACAGACAAAACAGAAGACATGGGTGCCAAAGCTCTGCTTGTTTCAGTTTAAGACTTGAAGATATCTCCCATTCCCTTCAAAAATAATATCCTAATCTCTGTTCAATAGAAGCGCTCTACTTCTCTGACTCTTTTCTAGATGATATGAAATAACCGTTGTGGCCTGGAAATGAGATCTCTTGTCTTCAGTTTGCTAATTCCTCAGCTGCAGAGTTTTCACACTCTTTGCTGACCTTTCTTCCACGTTCACTTTTTACAGAGTTATAAAATGTGTCTTCTCTACAGATATATTAAGGAATTTTTATGTTTTTGCATGCTCCAAACCAAGGCCTATGAACTTGCATTCACAAGAAGTGGAAGGTGATACATTATTGCAAGTTGTTCCCTAACTTGTACATACATTGAACTTAGAAGAGGATGTACTTAGATATGTTTAAAGGTTGCTGCCTTCCGAACGCATTTTGTAAGTTTGTAAGGAAGAGTTACTGTTTGGTCTCTAATTTTCTCTTCTTTATTCAGTAAAGGCAAAGCTATGCTAAGAATCAAAGTAGATCTGTGATTTTTCAGTACACCGCTGCTTCTGTTAAACCTCTCCACCAGATCTGTAATTTTAAATTCCTTTCTCGTATTAACATTCCAAGGCACACGGCATAACCCATAACTCAGTTTTCTTGTAATAGCTTCACTCTATGCTCCCATTGAAAAGGTTTCACATAAAAAGACATGCATACACAGAAAACTATAGAGATTCATTTATCTCAGGAGAATAGAAAGTGAGAAAAATGACAACAGAATGTGAATCGGTACTTCTAGGTATTTCATATCCAATTGATGAAATGGCTGCAACTGCCAATACCTTTATTCAGAAGAGAATCTGTTCATCACATTTGGGCCTTACATTTTGGTTTTATCTTCAGCTGTACTGAAAATATAATTGGAGAGTGTGGAATTGAACACTTTTGAATCAAGCTTTAAAAAAAAAAAAAAATTCTATATAAGAGAGTTATTTTTCCTACATAACGTGGTGGTCAAGATCATCTAAGTCCTGCATTCCTTTGATCCTGCACTCCTCTGTAAGAGGCCTGTGACACAGAAGTAGCATGAAGTGGCTATGTGGAAGTGTTCATGAACAGAAAGCTTTCCTAGCAGTAGGAAAAGCCGTTTAAGTCACCATCATCACAAACTGACTATTGCCCTCATCCTCCCCTGGCTTGGGAGAAGTGACACCTCAACCCTACAAGCCATGACACAGAGGTACTACAATAAGCATTTTTCATTTATGTTGGAGCCTGCTAAGGAATTTCAGCTAAGAAGTGGAATTAGAGCAACCTAGGTGAGCGACATCTTAAGGTGGGCTGGTGCTGTTTATGACAGAAATGTAAGTTGGCTTACCAACTGCAATGTTTACAGAGTATGGCTGATGTGAACATGTTTGATGAGTGAATTTATTTTTTTTTTTATTTTTTTTTTTTTAAATTTTCATGTTTTGCCTAGGACTTGTATCAATATTCATAAGCTGCTCCATTTTTTATTCTAAAATATTGTGACCAATGTGGTCATTCTGATTCTGTTCTTCCCCCATGCTTCTCTGTGCTCCCCATGGAGTAAGATTTATTCCTCAAGTGGGTATGAGAACAGGCACTGAATTAAAGTACTGTTTCAAAACAAGCAAAGAGATTTTCTGCTATATTTTATCATGTTATTCTGCAAATACATACATTCTTAAGAAGTAATAAAAATTATGTGTAGATTTTAAGTAGAAAAAAACTTTACATACAGTATACGTATGTATACATTCATATCATAATCAAATCTGCCAGCATTTGAACTAGACAGCCATTCTGGATGGAGGTCCAAACTGTGGCCAATCCCACTCCAGGGCAGGCTGCAGCCATTAACACCTTGAGAAAAATACCACTGCTACAATCACCAACACATTTTTCCAATTAGTTTGAGGGAGGAAATGAGACATTTTTCTTCGTTAATGCCTCTCTCTCTTCCTCTCCTTGCCCATCCATTTTATACTTCCTAATGGTGCTCAGGAGGCCATCAAGTTCCCTCCAGCACACTTCCTGCTTCCATCCAGCAGGAATAAACTGTTACTGCTTTATGTGAAATGATTCCTGAGAATTCTGATTCTTCCCACCAAAATGTGAATAATTGTAGTATTTGACTCCTGGCTTCCTCCTCAGGGATCCTTCTGACTTAAGCAGTTATTGAATTTACCCTAACAAAGATTGCCAAAGAAAACTTTATTTGAACGACAGAGGGGGGAACAAACTGTTTGCTGTACTAAAAAGAAGTTTGAAATACTATAAAGGGAGAGAAAAAGTGCTGTAATGGAAGCTGGAAATCTGGGACAGACAAATCAGGCCATAAAGTGTAAAATCAACACAGCAGTGGGAAGCAGGAAAGCACAGCCTGGGCCAAACATACCAAGAGACTATTACACATACTGATCTCAGATGTCATATAGAACATGCATCAGTAAGCCACCTCATACTTCAAAGTCCCACATTACACTAATCTCAACAAGTCTATGCTAGGAGGGAAGACGAGCGAGTCAATATTTAAGTATTTAGTATGCATATCTATCATAGGTATCTTCAAGCTTATGCATCCAGTCTCATTCCTAAACTAAAGGCCGTTGCTTTTTCCCATTTTAAACAAGAACACTGTCCTAAGTCAGGAATAGGGGGGTTATCTTGTTGAACAAGCCTGCTTATTGCATGCTCTTAATCACACAACCTCCAGACTGGTGAAAAAGAAAAACAACATTGTAGAGACAGCGTAGCTCTGAAAAAGGGAACTTGACTCTCTTTTGCCCTATGCTCCAACTACTATACAGGCTTCTTGAACAACAGCTAAAGTACTAAATGAACTCCACCAAGACAGCTGATTTTAAATTTCAAACTCACACGTGCAAATCTCAGATGTGATTTTCATCTCTTCTTGTTTCCAGTTGAAGGAAACAGATAAAAGTACTTGAGAAAGTTGCTCTTCAGATGTTCTAGCAGCACTTGTCTGTACAAGGTATCAGATATTACAAAAAAAGCATGTTTTCCTCTCAACTTTTTGGCATAGATGTGTGGAGTAATGTCACAGTTTGACTTGTGCATAAACTGGATGTCACCTACCAACAGTAATGACACAGTAGCAAAGGCTACTAGATAATATTTTTTCAAATAAGCAGGTCAGTTGACAGCAGGCAACATTCCTCTTGCTACAAGTGACTGAGAAGAGTAAGACATTCAGTTTCATCTCAGTAGCACATCCTTCCAGGTGTTGGCTATTAAATAAGTTACAAAATATGCATATATACAACACTTCTTTCTGCTCTTGCAGGAAAGCTGTGATTATGCACATTAATTAACACGATAGCCATGAACAGCAGTTATCCTACTAACTGAGATACCTCAGATCCAAATCAGCACAGAACCTGAATGGCTCCCAAACTAACTGAAGTATGTATACTCAAATTCCTTTATCAATGCAAAGAAATACTACTGCCACTCTGGAAGTTAGCCTAATGAAGAGAAACAACACACCATCAAATGCATAATATCACCAGTCTCTTTCTACGTAGTAGAACATCAGATGTCCCCTCCCTCCCCCCACCTTATTGGCAACCACCCATAAGAAAACCCTGACCAACATCAAGGTGGGATAGGAATCAAAGCTGTGCTCTTGTCACCAGGAGAGCTGCCAACTTCACCCCTGCCCTGTTCTCATGGTTTTGTAGAAACCTGACCTGGGCCAATAGCTTCAAGTCCTTCCCCCTACACTCACAAGTGAATTACTTTCCTCTGTTAGGATGAAGTGGTAATATAATCCCAGAACATTCTGCAGTCAAAGGCTTTCCATTTTTCCCCTTAAATTTCCATCCAACTGACACAAATTACAAATTTCTTCAGAAGTAACAGAGAAACATAACATTGCTGACAGATTTCCAGTGATGACTCAATCGACCATAACCCTCAACCCTCCAGGTACACAGAGGGCAATGTAGGACTAAGAGGTGTATGTCAGAGCTACCATCCTGGAGGTATCTTCTATCTCCAGTAAAATTTAGATAGCTACTAGGAAAGACAAACCATCAGCAGAGTGAAAACTGTGCTGATCATCATTTGCTCTGCTGACCTTTCTTTTCCTATCTACCTGTAGTATGTATGACCTTTTCATACTTACCAGCTGATATTTTACTTACAGTTGCACCATATCACATTTTTCATGTGTTCACTTTTCCCACACGTTAAGAAATGCTCCACATGCTCTGTAGACTTGAAGAACCTCTCTCCCTAGAGATAATTAGAAATGTCAGCTGTGCTTTCTAATCTGAGATAAGTACAAACCTCTTGGGAAAGAGAAAGGGTAGGAGGAACACTTTTACTGAAATCGGAGATATAAAGATTTGACAATCAAGACCACAGAACCTGGAATTTGCTCCTACTTCTTAGAGTTATTTCTTGATCTTCTACAGAGGTATAACCAGGCTGCAGGTAACTGTAAATAGCTGGACATTATATGTAATGAAATTCAAACTTCTATTCTGTGGCATGTTTTGTCTTTTTCAAAGGTGTATGTATACTTTTCCCCAAAGACATTCTTTAGAAATTCCAGATGCCTACTAACAGTTTTATTTGTGCATCAGAAACAGAAAATGGTAGTGAGAAAATGAAGACTTTTGGGTTGCTAAGGGAAAGATAGGGAGGTGCTTGACCAGATTTTGTTAGTTTGGTGGTAGTATGAAATCAAAGATCAGGATCAGACATGCTTTCAAAAGCATCATTTATCTATATACAAGGGCTATACTCCACCTATACATTAGGTGATTTCTATTTCTAGAACATTCTTTACAGTTTGGGAGAATGAATGAGAATGCCAAAGTGGGTGAAGGTGAGGGTATAGGTCACATCTGTAAAAATTAGCTTGTAAGGGACAGCCCTCTTACCTCCCAAATATCCACCAATGAGAAATATCTCTTTTGGCAAATATATCTATTAAAAGTCATAGCCTCTACTAATCGGGGTTGGCAGATGGCATATTCCATGGCTTTTTGCATATTACAGGTTGCCTTTGGAAGAGTAAATGTGGTCCCTTCCCAGCTGATCACAACCTGCAGATGAATAAAATACACAAATGTTGTGCATGAGTCAATAATAAGCAGTATCAAGCTGCCCACTTGTATCAGGTTTGGCAGACCATGCTTATAACAGTGATTTGATAAAATCAGAGCTGCCACAACATGTAGATTCTAGTGTTTGTGGATCAACTGTGCTGTAACCTCCTTCTGCAGCATTCTGGAGCTCAGATCTGTGCTCCAGAGGTTCAAAACCCTACTCTGATCACCTTGGGCTGGACTTCAGCAATCTCTAAAAGCAGTCACATGAGAAAGCTTGTAGAACAGAGCCTGCAGAATAAGGAAATTATGGAATTATAGAATTATAAAAAAGTTATAGAATTATAAAGTTACAGAAATAAGATTGTTGAGACAGGAAAAACAGCTAACTCAGAGATTCAAGAAACAAAATACAAAAATGGAAAGCTATAAAATCCTAAGGAAAACAGCATGTCATCAAGAGAGGATTGGCTCCAGGAAGCCACAGGAGCTGACCCTCCACCTCCAGACTGATGCCTGCTTGGCCAGGAAAGGCACTTCCAGTGCTTTATCAGGGTGGCGAGTACACCAACATTTAGACTAACACTACTATAAATTCTCTTTTATATTTGTTATTCATGAATACTTGCTCTATGCTTTTAATTCCTGCTTGCTAGGAATTGAGCCTCTGCTTACAACTAGGGTGCCAAAACAAAATGTGTTAAAAAGAAAAGGTTGTGTCTCAGGGGTACATACTGAACACTGGCAGACATGTGGAAGTGAACCAGGCTCTAGCACTCAGGACTTTATTAGGCTGGTAAAGTTTTCTTAACCCAAGATTCCTACCCAGTATCTCTTTATATTTTTTGTACAGTCACTGTACACAAATAATACTGCCCCAAGAGGAGGGCTGTTAAGATTGAGAGGAGATACACACAGTACATACAGAATTTAAGGTCAAAAATCTGTTTGCAATGAACCAATAATGTTTTGTGAGGAAATACGGTATTTTTGAGAATGAACACTACTTTCCAAAGGAAGAAAATAAAAGAAGAGGGAAGACAGAGGAACTGTCACTCTAATGTACCTACATTCATCAGATGGAATTATCTCAGGCATCTGGGATAACATCATAATACAGCACTGTCAGAGGATCAGTGTCTGCTGCTTCAACAATAAATGCTTTGGCTGTTATGGCTGTTATGTAGCAGCAGGAGATGATCATCTGCCTCAGATGCATTAACGCCTCAGTCCATTCTCATTATCCCTCAGTTCATGGAAACGCCATGAGAAGAGCTCGAACAAAATTCATAGTGAAGTGTCTGTCTGTGGGACATGACGGTAGAGAGCAGCAGGCATTGTTTCATATGTCAGCAGAGAAATTACTTAGTCATAATCACAGAACCATAGGGGTTGAAAGGGACCTCCAGAGATCATCGAGTCCAACCCCCCTGCCAAAGCAGGTTCCCTACACCAGGTCACACAAGTAGGCGTCCAGGCAGGTCTTGAACATCTCCAGAGAAGGAGACTCCACAACCCCCCTGGGCAGCCTTTTCCAGTGCTCCGTCACCCTCACTGTAAAGAAGTTCATGCACACATTTGTATGGAACTTCCTATGCTGCAGTTTCTGGCTATTTCCCCAAGTCCTGTATCCACGCACTGCTGGATATACAGCTAATACATGTACTACATGTTGCTAAAAGTGTCATGCAGTTAATAATTGATTTTCCAAATACCTACATGTTCTTATAAGACAAAAAACCTTGCGCTCCCCGGGAAGTTCATGCTTACTCAAAGCTTCCCCTTTACCACACTTATACATCACATTCACTGGAAATCTTTTGTAGTAACAGCCTTCAAATAATCTCTGTGCATACATGGAGAATTTCAACAATTAGCCACAGAGGGCAAATGTCATGTATGGCAGGCACATAACACTTGCCAATCCATAATGGTACCTGCCAGAATGCTTTCATGTTATCCTCCAAGAACAGTTATTCAGGATGTCCCTGGATAATCACTATGTATATGCAAGAAAGTAAACACACAAACATCCAGTGTTAACCTCCATAGCCTTGAAAATGTTTTTGCTAGTAAATACTGTTAGCAATTCCAGCAAGAAATAAAATCAACATGGTATTTAATGAGCTTTCAACTTGTACAAAAGTCTAGGAATGCAGATACTAAACATAGAGGTGTATGTGAGACAAGGCATAAGCCAGCAAGCCTAAGGCATCCCACCTCGGGTTTCTGTCTCTGAAGGAAAGTAATGAGAGTTTGGCAGCTTTGGCCAAGCACCCAAGAGCTTTGTAATTGCTTCACAACCCCCTAGTCAACCTGCGACAAATGCGTGTCTGGAATAGTAGAGTCCAAGAGCTAAATCAGCAGTCAAAATTGACTTTTACAGTTTCTGGCTACAATGACCCTTTCTAAGCCAAGAGGGTTGAGACTCAATGCCATACTAATGCACACTAGCCACTCAGCACATTTAAAGAATACGAGAACCTCCTTGACAGACTCCGTGTGCTTCAGTCAGTGATCGTTTAGTAGTCATCCTCCTGTATTTACATTATGGAGTTCAATTATAAAATGTCAAACATCATGACAGTCATCTTGAATTCTGCATCCTTTTTTTTACAGATTGGACTCATGTGAAGCATCTGGATATCTTCTGGGTTGTTCAGTCTGAAGCAATGCAGAACCAAGGCTTCTCATTAGTGCTCTGTATCTTTATAGAGGGAAGAATACTGAGAAAGAGAGAGATTGAAGCACAGGCTTCCTCACCAGAATTTTTTCATTTTTCCCCCGTCAACAGTAAAACAGTATGTATTGTTTGTAAAGCCTCCAAGTACTTAGTAATTAAAGATCCCATTCTCTGTACACATCATAATTGTCTTTTTCTTCTGTTTCACTTTCAATTTCCAGAATGTTTTTTAAAAGAAATATGAGAGCTAAAAGTTCATCAGCTTTTTCACCCCTCTAACCTCTAATCATCTAAATGATTTAACTGACTGAGGCAGGAACTTTTTTTTTTTTTTTTTTTTTTAAACTAATCTCTATTTCCACAAATACGTTTGTGTCTATTAATTGTACATGTTTCCCTTGATGCTTGCCATTTACAGGATACAGTGAGTTACTTGAATCTCCTGGTGTTTCTGATCCCTGAGTATTTAAATACATGACGAAGGAGCACAGAAATTTGTCTATGCACATCCATGCTCTTGCTCACAACCCTGACAACGATGCTACTGATGATGGCTGTAAGAGAAGCTTTTCTTCATACATCCAATTGCCTGGATATTCATGAGCAGCAAGAAGTGATGTAAGCTCACCCACCAACCTGATTTTTAACACTTGTTACTCAGATGCCTTGACAGGCACTGCATCTAACAGCCTTTCCACCCCAATGTTTTCTAATATGCTCATTGCTGTGACATGCAAACCATTCTTGGCATGCTACATTGCTGTGTAGCAGACACATTCATTGTTAAGTACGCCTTGCTGACATTTATGTTTTTGCACTGAGTGGAATACGCACAAAGATTGCTAGCCAAATCCAAGTCAGAACATCACAAGAGAGTAAACCCAACTCTCCTCTTATTAGGTTCAGCTCTCTGGGAATTCATTAATTTCTTCCAAACCTAACCTGAAGCACAAAAAGCTACTTGAGAACAGTAGCAAAAAAGGTTTACAAGTAATGACCTAGCCTCTCTCTTTTGAACTTTTAGACCAAGTATAAGTGCAAGGGAATGTTATTTCCTATCTCTTCTGACATAGCATGGCATCACAAATCATAACTTCCCCATTCCCTGTCTAAGCTGTCTTGTAGACTGCTGGAAATAGAAATAAGAACCTCAGAGCTCTTTAAATAATTTCTCACAATGTCAAAGGAGCATTAACAAAGACAGAAACTATAATGGACTATTCCAGCTGTGTCAGAAGCCTATATGTTCTCCTGATGCATTAGCTGCAGAGTAAGAGGACACTAAAGAAACCTATGGATTACAACTGTCAAAATGAAACTGCTTCTAGGAAATGAAGTGGCAGATCACTAGAAGTGACCAGACTACTGAGGGCAGAAGAAATTACACATACATTATTTCCAAACCAATTGGGCTACACAAAGGGTTTTAGCAGGTTGGCAGACATTACCAACATGGAAAGTGAATTAGGGCTGCCTGTGCATCAACTTCTGTACTCCAGGAAGATTGTTCCTTATATAAGTATCCCTAACCTGACTGGAAGCCCAGTATTAAATGGGGCAGCAACACAGTTGAAGCTGCAGCAACTCCCAGGGAAACGACTTCACAGAACTTCGCATCTTACCACTAAGAGTGCTTCCTGACCCTCTATAGCAATTACAGAGATCAAGATGACGTGAGGACCAGCATAATAGAAAGGTGCTATAAAGGAAGAGAAAAAAAATTGCTTACCCATATCAAAAGATTCTAGATTCACAGAGGAAAGCTCCATCAGGAAGAGATTTTCAGAGAAAAATCCTACTCCCATGAGGGTCAGCCCTGAAATGAGGTTTAAGACGGGTGCAGCCAGGCTCCACTCCTTCCACAGCTGAATTGCCTTCACCTGTGCTCCCAAGGCTGGTCCAGTTCTTTCCCCAGGTGCTCAATCAGTGGTTCAGTCTGGGACTCAACAGCTGTCATATGCCCTCACACTGGATTTTCACAGGCCTTCATCTTCATACCCAAAAACAAATCAATTCACTGTTTTTCTTTTCTTTCTTCTACAAATAACTGTCAAAACAATAAGTAAAGTTTGTAAAATTTGTTTGTTTGTTTTTAGAATCCCTAGTCTCACAGAAATGAAAAGAATTGTGTTTATTTGATCATCTCCACTCCATCATCTCTGCTTTGGAAGTTCAGCAAAGCTACTGGACTTTTATCCTCATTTTTTAACTGATGGCACTTGCCAGCACCTGTTTATTTCTTTAATCTACTATTACCTGCAAAGCTTACTTTAATATCCAAATAATTTTTCATTCCCAAAGCTCTGGGCCTTCATGAAATGGCATTCAAATTCTTCTTAAAGACTTATTTCTGTGTAAGACTACAAACCTTTATCTTCATCAGTGTACAGCATGTACATAATTCGATGTGACACAGAGATAGATAGATAGCATCCCAAGTTAACACTTCCCTGGGGACCTCCCCAGACAGTTTTCCTGTTTGTATGTACCAATTTTAAACTCCTCTATGCAGTCTCACATTATTTAGTCCTTGCAGGGAGCACAGTTTTTGCTTACTAGACAATTAATAACAACAACATTAATGAACTGACAATATGACAAAAGAATGCAGTCACTTCTTATGCCTGTAACAAGTATTTGTCATGGATCTCGTGTCCATCTCATTTCTTATTTCATACAAATATGGGTAAAAGCCATGAGCGATGTCAAAACGAAACACTTTGGTTGTTTCTGTCACTAGAGTCTTTGCATTTCATGATCTGTACCTCTCTCCCTTTTACATTATTAAGAATATAGAAGCTCATCAATACTGAACTAGTGTCACTCAAAAGCATCTAGTCTGTGTGCAATTACACTTCATCTTACTGTGCCTTGTCTCTTTGCACCCAAGGAATGTGCTTTGTTACTTCAGTCAAGTGAAACCCCAAAAATCAGCTAAAGGTAAGACAGGAAAGACACTGCCATCTACTCAGAAAGGCATATCTGAACTTTCATTTTCATTTAAACTTTGTCAACAAACTTAAAAGATTCTCCATCTTTTAGTCCTCTGCAGTCAGTTCTGACAAAAAAAAAAAAATGAGAAAAGTGAAGTTTTTTAAAAAAACAAGTAAAAAAAAAAAAAAAAGAAAAAAGAAACAAAAAAATCCTACAATCTGATTCTAAAATATCTCATTATCTTAGTCTTGCAAGAAAACATCATCACTAGAGAAAAAAAAAACAACCTATTATCTAACAAAAGAAGCGTTTATATTTGCACTATACTCTGGTCTTTCCTCCTGTATACCCAGGCTCATCTCCACCGTGTTATTCTGAAGTGACTTCCTCTCATCCTTATTTCTAATTAAAAATATCATTTCAGATTCGTACATTACAAATTTAATTGAATCAGATAACTTCAGATGATAATTTTTATCTGAAAGAATAAGCATTTTCTGATCAACAGAAGTTGTACTGGATCAACTGTGTATCACTGTCATAACTTCTCAATGCCAGACTACATTGAGATGATGTTGTGGTTTAACACAACAGAGGGCTTAGCAGCACACAACTACTGACTCACTCTCACCAGGTGGGATGGCAAACAGAATTGTAAAGGTGCAAGGACTCACGGAATGAGATAAACAGTGTTTACTTGGTGAAGTGAAAGCTGTGCACACAGGCAAGGCAAAACAAGGAATCAATTTGCTACTTTTCTGCAGTCACTTTCATTAAAGCAGGGTTTATCCCTGTAATGTTTTCTTGGGAGGATAAACGCTATCACTCTCAACCTTCCCCTCCCTCCTCCTTTATTACACCAGCCTTCACTGTTCCACATGATGTCTCATGGTATGGAATAGCCCTTTGACAAGTTTGGGCCAGATATACTGATTCCGTCCCCTCCCAGCTCTGTGTACATCTGTCACAGAGTTAACTAGATCAATCTATGCCTGTGAGAGGGGGGTAGTAGGCGCCTGGCTCCCCCCAGCCCCAGAAAATGGGAAGAAAAAGGGAAAGGGAGTAGGGAAATGGGAGCTGAGCTTAAAGAAGAAAAAGAAAAAAAAAAAAGTCGCAATGATCTATGGAAGAAAACTTATTTTACTAACTATGATATTGGAATGCAAGATAATACAATATAATACAATCTAATTGAAATTGAGACTAATAAGTCAAATAAAATAGGAGAGGGAGAGAGTTCCTGAGACCGAGTCAAACCTGAAAAGCTTGGTATGGCTAGGAAAGCACCCTCAACACCCACTGCAAGGCAGTAAGAGACCACCCACCAGGAAGGGCCAGATCCCATTACTTCTGTGACTTACAGGGATAGGTACCTGGAATTGGAGCATTAACACTTCAACTCCCAGTGCACTACATGATGTTATGATGCGGAACACTGAAAACCAAAAATCACAAAACCGTAACAACATCTCCAGCCTGATTGCTGGCAGGGCAACACTAGAAACTGAAATATTATTGACTACATACACACAGTGCTTCGCAATAACTCAAATATCAGCGTGTTTTCCCCACTATTTTCATCAAAAATCTAAAGCACAGCTACATATGAGCTTCTATGAAGAACAAAAAGGAGCTCTATCCCAGCCAAAATCAGGACAGGTAACATACAAAATCTTACACTGTGGAAAAATATAAGGCTGCTGAACCTAACAATTGCACTAAGAAAGCAAGCCCCAAAACTAGCAGCCTGGGAATAGCTGTCATTCTGTCTGTTACGCGATCAGAAGGTGTATGAAATGTCATACCATATAGAATTTTTCCTTTTATCTCTGGAGTGACCTAAAAGAACATAGCCCCTATGCATAACTCAATTTTATTATTATTGCTTTGATTTCCACAAAATAAACTATTTTGCAGATGATATTTAATCACACAGCTACCCAGTTTTTCTCCACTTTCACTCTGTCTGCTTCTAATCTGCACTTCAATTAGTAAGAAATACAACTAATTGCAGCAGAGGAAAATTATGTTTGAGGTTCTTAGAGGTCACTTTCCTTGAACTTTATCAGCAGGGATGCAGAGAAGCAAACACAAAGCAACAAACAACCCCAAAGTTCTATGGAAAAATGCATGAATAGGTAACCTCCAGGCAACTAACGACTTCCAGCTGCACATCACCAACTAGCTCATCCTTAATTAATTAGCCAGCTGGCCTAGTTTGTTAGCAGTAGCAGTAGAGCAGTACAGGTATGACTTCAAGGTAGATAGGTAGGTAGTTGAATTTGATTTCCAGCTCTATTTTAGACAAGAGAAAACAGTCTGCTATGGAAAGACACTACAATATAGTCGTGTTAAAATCTAGTTACATAACAAATCTACTGTTATCTTTAAAAAGTACAGCAGTATTCTTTTTTAATGATAAATGCACCACTGTCATCTTTTTTATCTCAGTGATAAGAACAAGGAATGTAGAAATGGCAATAAGAATAGCTGACTGTCTTTCAACAGAAATACAAATTTCCCTGAAGAGAAATATCTTTTGTTTAGAATGTGACTAACGAGAACCTTTGTTCAGTAACTTTCTTATTTAGTTTTTTTTTGAATCTAGAAGGAAGCGACTCTCACTTATACTAATGGTAGAGATAAACCACTAAGAACAGTAAAGTCTTACAGATCTTGCAAGTAAGTGTTTTATAGGGTCCCCTACAATACAAACACCTGAAATCAGAATAGAGGAAAAAAGGGAATGGCAATGAAAGTTTTTGGAGCAATCGGATTTATGGATTATGGAAAGAGAGCATGTTGTTTATTTATCAGTCACTGGATACTGGTGACACAACCCAATCAAAAATCTGGAACAATGCTGGCCTAGTCAGTTAGTAAAATGAGTTTGCTTAGGTACAAGAGGATGCAGCTTCGCAGCATTAGAAATAATCAAAACAGTCATATTGTATCTCATTTGATACAACTAGAACACTTTAAATATAGTATTTGGAAACATCTTTCAATTATTTAAACCTTTGTGGTTTTGCTCTTAATAGTTAAGAGAAAAAAGTAAACTTTGAGCTAACAGTATGTGACAACTGTTTTGTGCTTCTACCGACAGCTCCCATTAGAACGTGGAGCTGGTCATTCTCTCAGAGTGTTTAGTTTCTGGTAAAGCAAATATTCTTTATTACTTATGTTTTTATTTTGGTCTGGACTGAAATGGATTCTAACAGCTTCTCTTAACTAAAGTATATTATTGCTAAAGACTAATTCCAGAAAGGAATAAAATCTTGCTTTTGAGACATAAACAATGAAAAACTCATCACTGTCTTTGGTTAATTTTCAAGGATTTTTTTTTTTTCTTCAGTTCATATTTTCTGACTCTCATTGTGCTTTTTTCCCCCACTAGATTAAAAAACTTTTACCACCATGCATTTTCTTCTTAGGGAGGTACTTGTATGCCACAATCAAGCCATTCCTTTAGGAAAAACTAATGAGATTGAGCTTTTAAGTCTCTTAGTATAAGATTTTTCTTTAGCACTTCAATTATTGTTCAGCGTTCTCTTCAAAATGTAGACACTCTGGCTAGACTGTTTTCTGATATTGGCTCTCACAATACTTGGTACCCTTTCTTACATTTCCAGAAATGTATCATTATTTTTTTTTTTTTTCCCACAGAAGTGTTCTGGGTTTCTCATGTCACAGTGCTTTTCAACTCTTAAGCCCTATATCTTTTCCCATGTCACTATTTTCCCGGGAACAGGCACCATTTCTGTAACTCTTGTATGTATTCAGTTTCCTACAGACACATTACTGTATTAGCATATTTGAACATTTTTCTCTCTATGGTATTGAGCAGGTAATTTAGACTACTTCTCCTTACTGCCCTCTTCTCATTGGTATTTGCATTAGTCAATATCTGCGATATCCTTAAATTTGAAATCAATAAGGATTTAATATTTATATTAAATATAAATAAATAATATAATAAATAAAAATATTATATTTATTGCAAAAAATGCAAGTTGTACTGGTCATCACACAGTTTTGCCAGAGAGCATCTAAATACAGACCTAGGCTGTAAGTGGGATAGTGACAAGATAGTGTCTATCTGTTCCTTTGAGTGTGGAATGGAGGCAAGGCTGAAGAAGGATTTTATTTCAGTCTATAGTGATAGTGTCCTAAATGCGTTTTGATTTCACAGTCTAATCAAGCCAAAAGAAAGAATTTAGGAAAATAAGCATGGTTTTTCATGTTTTTATCTTATTATTTTGAAGCAATTTTCTCATGGAGACTCTGCCATCATAGAATCATTAAGGTTAGGAAAGACCTCTAAAATCATCTAGTCCAACCATTAGCCTATCCCCACCATGCCCATAAACCATGTCCTAAGGTACTGTATAACAAAGTATCATATATATATTAGATATATATGATATATAGGTCTTTAAAATGAGAAACTGTCATCCATCAATGAGAAACTGTCACCCATCAATTTTGTAAATCTTGAACACAGAGAGCATGGTGATCACCTCTCCCAAGATTTTCCTTGTCCTCAAAATCATTTTGAAAGCTGCCTTCATCCAGTGGTCTTAAAAAGACAGCAAATAGCTTAGGAAGACAATGGGATTTCTCCCTTCCAGTCTTCCAGGCTGACTTGTACGACATTACAGGCAAAATCTACAGAGGAAGGCGGCTATTTGCCCACCTAACCATCATGTTTAGTTTACAGTGTTGGAGTTGGTGCATGTTTCTGTTTCTAATCCATGTCAGCTCCACCTAATCCAAACCGGGCCTTCTGCCTCATCAGCAAGTGCTCTGTGCAATCCTTTGACTTTAAATCCAAGGCTCCTAATTTAATCTTGCAAACTATACACTTAAATAAACTAACTGAAGTATATATCTGCCTATTTCCGTCTTCCTCATCATCCAACTGAACTTCTCTGATTGTTTTCCAATCCTGCAGTGAAATTTTTAGCTATCGGGTTTGGGACTCAGCCTTCAGTGAATCATGAAGTGCTTTTCATGTCTTTTTGCAACATGCTTTTTTGTCATTGCAGCCTAGCACGTCCTGAGGCGCCAGTAGAAGAAATCTCCTTCTTAGTATCCTCATGGTATAATACTATGATACTTCATGAAGCTGGAGATTTGGATGAAACTATTTTCAATCCTGCCAGCAAAGGACCCTGCAAAAGTTTTAAAGACAAAAAACTTCCTGGGGGCTACACGTCCAAATGCCTGTTTGTGAAGATTTCTCTGTCCTGGGGAGGAGAGGGGAAATCAAACTGGAACTGCACACTGGTATCAGAAAGATATATAATGGTCAGATTTCAGGCAGATTGCATTTTCCTGTCTTGTTTAATCTCTGTTGAAGGAGAGAAGGGAGATTTGTGCCTGAATTGTTTGTTTTTCTCTTTGTCATTATCTATACAACACCTTAAATTCTCCCCTTCCTAATCTGAGGTGACTTACACAGGTTCCCTGTCAAACACAGACACTACATAACACTGTATTAGATTACACACTTTGAAAGAAAATTGGCATTTTAGATACTAAATGATAGCCTGTGCTCTGCAGCCATGCTATCATTCTTGCTCTAAGATCTTGTCACAGCCTATAAATTGAGCAGGATTTGGGCCTGAAGTTACATGAAAAGGAGGGCTGTATGAAATGGAACTGCTACTTCAACTCTCAGGACTTACATTTAAGGGAAAATTCTCTCCCACCTGACAGAGGATTTGAATATTATCCCAGCACAGTCTATTTTAACTTATGTATTCCTGAATAAGCAGCATTTTCTCAGAAAATGGAGTGACAAGATGCCAACTAAATGACCACTTCTACAACCAGAAGTCTCTATATAATGGCTGTTTCCATCCATAGGAGCTGGATCTTACTGTGGTGCTACTGCACCCAAGCTATAAGAGATGCTGCCTAAGTGTGTATCGACTGAAACAATAGCTTTAACAGCTCAGCTCCACAGTGCAAAAGATTATTTCTTTGAAAATATGCACCAGTACTGCTTAGACACAGCACTTGAACTACTACAGAAAGAAGAAGGATATAGTGAGCCAGCTCATGCCTCTGCTTTCACACGTACATTTTAAATCCAAAGATGTGAACTGAGGAATCCTTATAATCTAGTCCCTAGTTACTGAGGAGATGACATTGCTTGTGACTATGACAGAAACTCATCCAGAAAATAACATAAAGAACAATATTTTGTTGCAATGTTCTTGGGATCTCCTACTACTTTCATGTAGTGGTGAATATCCCACAGCAATTACACACAAAACTAAGGATGAATATCTTTTTCTCTGGCAGGCTTTACAGAAGGAAATATCTACATGTTGCCTCCACATCTGTAGAGAAGTTTACTCCTGGGCTAGGTAGTATAACATACACAAAATTCTTTGCTATCCCTAAAAACGGAGATATCCACTTTCAAGGTAATTAGTAGGCCTGCATGGTGCAGCAGCTTCAGTCAGACAAGATGTATGCACATGAATGACTGTAGAAGGCCAGAAGTGCTGTGCTCCTAGGATATAACAGGACTCAAAGCACAGGCAGCTTTGCTGCAGCCATGCTGCTTCAAGGACATAAGCGAGGCTATGTTTGTGTGTGAATAAAAACAGAAAAAACACTCAAGTCCTTCTTCAGTTCTGAAACAGAAGTAATAAGATTTCAAGTAAATAACAAATATAGAACATCTGCTTCAAGTTTAAACAAAATTGTTTTGAGTAACAAACAGACTCTTGTAGAATAGAGTGAAAAAGATGACAAAACTCCCCAATCTGGGCCAGCTGCTACAATGTCCTTCTTGTATCTGAGCAACAGCAAGGAATAGCAAGGGATAGCAGATGACAGAACAGCAGCAATATCATTCTCAGCCTTCAGCCAGATGCACTCAGGATGTACACTCTGGTTTTAAGCTTAACGCAAGGGGCTGTGCAAGTGTTTGGTTGCCCTTTGACAAGGTGGAGTTCCTTCTCACATAACACCTGGGCACGTGCTGACTCAACTCTGTCCATGTAGATTCAGAGAAAAAAAAAGAGGGTGGAAGTAAAGCAGCATGAAAAGGCACAGGGCTGTTCTGCACTTTCCTTTAACCTTTTTGCTGCTGCCAGTTCTAAGAAAAAGCTGATGAAAGAAACAGGCAGCATCAGGTAGCACCTGCCCTGGTAATCAGCCTGCCTGGCTGGAGCATATAGTTACAGTGCTCTCTCGTGGCTGATGAAATCCTTACCGACCTTCCCAGCTATGATAATTCTGAAAAGAAAGGGATGTGCTGAGTTTTGAGCCTCTTTTCCTAGAGCCACGTGAGTGCTAGTACTAGATGATGAGGTCCAGGAGCATAAGCACCCAGAAGAGTATAGACAGGCATTTTAAAATCTGTGGAAGAACTGTGCAGATCCAACTCCAACTAAAATTCTCAGCACAGCAACCGCATTTCTTTTTAATAGCTTCATGAAAAGCAAAGGCTTTTATGCTCTGCCACATGGATGCAATTTTAATACGGAAATGGTTGCCACAAGCAAAAAATAAATACTTTGCTGTCTCTAAGTGAATGCCCACACACCAGTTACACCAGTATGAAAACCTTGTGGCACAATGTAACGCAGACAAATCACTCCTGTAGTGACCATCACTTCACACAGATCTCTGATAAAGTTTAGAGCATCATAATACTCCTACTCCTGGGGTACAGTTGTAAAGAGGCAGAAACTTGCAAATTGAAATATAGCTGCAAACATTGGGGTTTGGCCCCTGCCTTCTATCAGTGATGCCAGACTTACAAACATAAGAATCAAAATGCCAGACTCGTAGATTTCTTCTTATCAAGTCACCAGTTAAGAGACATGAGCGGTTTATCAGAAGAAAATCATAGAAGAGCTGAATTCGGCAGGGACCTCTGCAGATGCCCAGTCCAACCTTTCTGCTCAAGTAGGCCTACCCAGAGCAGGTTGCCTGGGACCATGTTGAAATATTTTCTTTAGATTGCCAAGGACAGAGACTCCACAAGCTCTCTAGATACTCTTTCCCAGCGCTCAGTCACTTTCAAAACAGAGAAGTGCTTCCTGGTGTTCAGACAGAACATCTTGTTTTTCAGCTTGTGCCCATTACTTCTTGACCTGTCAATCATGTCCTTCCACCTTGCAAATACAAAGCAGTATTTCATACTTCATAGCACTCAAGTCTTTCCCACATCTGTACTGGTTATTGGGATGCTTTAAAGAACTTTCTACTCCTAGTTACAGAACCAGTTGACCAGCAGACCATGAGAGTAAGTACATATCCATCATTCTATGATCAGGGCTGCAACATACTTTGCCTTCTTTTGCACAATACAGGCAAAAAAGACTTTTCAGCAGCTGAATGCAAACTGTCTTTGCTATACAAAGGGAACATTTCTAGTATATTAGTAACCATGAGTAAGTATTCCATTTCACAGTGTTCACTCCAGCACCTCTACCTGCACCTCTACCTCTTTGCTAGCAGATCTGAGGTTACACTGATGAGCATTGAACAAGCAGGTACATGGGGCCACAAGCAGAGTATGCAAATACATGCTCAGAAGAACACCAAACTTCAGCAAGGAGGATCTTGCCTCAGGAATGCATTTGTGGGTGGTTTTCCAGTTTGGAGGTTAAACTGGTAATACCTGCCTCGAGACTTTCAGCATGTACAGAGTACAGAATCACACATTTTAAAATGAAGAAATTTCTATTAGGACACAACCAACTAATCAACTTCCGAATTCAGTTATGTAAATTTCACACCAGATGAACTCTTTTTAGCTGTAAGGCTAGCAATGGGTATAATCTGGATTCACAAACATGTAACAATGCCAAACTTGTTCTCTACCTTCAACTGTGAAGGTGAGACTGAAACAGATTTGCTGAGGAGAGAAAACAACAATAATAAAAAAAGCCTTAAGTGCTTTCTCTTTTCCCTCCTCTCTCTTTTCTCTCCTATCTCCTCTCCCTCTAGTATCTAGTCCAATTCCTATTTTAAAAGCCTTGAGATTAGAATCTAAAGACTTAGGAACAGAGTCCGTTCATACTTAAGGTGCCATACAGCAATTGAGTGCTGGTGGCTGTTTAGATTCAGTCTCTCATCTCAAGGCAAATGCTTCAAATCTCAGCTTACCTCACAGACAAGAAGATTTCAGTTACTCTGAAACATTTTGTGCTTGCTGTAGGCTAAAAAAATATCTAGTCCAGCTGACCTTTGGAAACCTCAGCACATAGGTGTTTTTTTTCTCTCAGCAGGTCAATCTCCTACCCACTGAATCCCCTAAAGGCGATCTAATTAAGCCAGACAAGTCATTCCATATGAGCTGTATGTTTCATTTTGCTTCCCACAAAACATGCACACTTCTTCAAGTATTTTTGTAGTTTTTCTGAATACTCAATATTAAATATTGAACATTTCATGCTGATTTCTTTTAAATAAGTCATAGAAATAAGAAAAAAAAGAAAAAGAAAAAAAAAGAAAAAAAAAAGTGACAACCAACACAGAGCAACCTGAGAAAGAGAAAACAGAAGAAAATTGCAGTGTAAGCTATGGTCAGAAACTGTTCACTTTTTTTTACGTTCAACTCTCTAGTATTAACCTGGGAGTGATGGGGCAGGGGGGAAAAACAACACAGAAGTGATACTTTTCACTAACTCCTTGATCCCCAGAGGTAGTATCTGCAACACTTCATGCTGTATGTTTCACAGCAGGTTTTACTGTTGCTATGGTTATTCAAAATCTTCTGTTCAGTAGGAGAGGAAAAAATTCTCCAGGTCTCTGCAATACGTAGCAACATAGCCATCTTATCGCCAAGCTCTCCACATGGGGTTAGGTTTCAGCAGCATCACCCTAAATCTAAACATACAACATCAAATAAAGGGCACTTAAACATTTAAAAGGAATTTAAAGTGACTCCTCTTTAATTAAGAAAATGAAGTTAGTATAAGAAGAAAACAGAGGAAGGAAGGGAGGAAGGGAAGAAGGAAGGAAAGAAGGAAGAAAAGAAGGAAGGGAAGAAAGAAGGAAAGGTACACCATCTCCCATCTTTAGAAAGTGTTCTTTTATCAGTTTTGCAAATATACTGAATGGGGTACACATTTCAGGAGGTACAGAAACACATTTGAATTTTGTCACTAACTTTGTAGTGTTTTTCCAACATCTTATTTGTTAGCTCAATAAAAGTGCATTGATCAGATTGAAAGTGTGACCAGTAAAGTTGGTACTGAGCAGATCATGGTTCTCAATATATTTGCTACCACTCAGGCAACTGATTAGCAATGTAATACAATGAATTGTTTAGCTGACACATAGTTTTATTTTCCTCCACCTCTTTTTTGATGTTTTTCCCTACTCCTTGAAATAGACCATGGGCTGCTTTCATTGTTCAGCAACATTTTTGCAGTACCGGACAGTTCTGTTCATTCTTCTTTAGATGGGACTGATATTTAAGAGCAAAAATTGAAGCAACTTGCATACTACCACGTAAGCAGGTTGAAACATGGTAAGAAAGGCTCCAACTCAAACAGATCTCCAGGTGAGAACAGAGAACTTCCTCTGGTGTCTTCAATTCAGGAGGTTGTGCAGTGCAGCTTTCTCACCTCTCATTGTATAGGCTCTGCTCCCAACTCAGGGATGCAGAGCAGTCTTGGTCAAGAATCTGTAAGAGTCATAGTCTCTGCATTCCTGCTCCTA
Organism: Centrocercus urophasianus; assembly: GCF_019232065.1. Classification (NCBI taxonomy): domain Eukaryota; kingdom Metazoa; phylum Chordata; class Aves; order Galliformes; family Phasianidae; genus Centrocercus; species Centrocercus urophasianus. Next base: position 34,447,393 of record NW_024884586.1, on the reverse strand, counting down.
TTCAATAATTTCCTGCTTATTCATCCGAGAATCACATTAGTTTTCAGTCACTGCATCACACTGAGAGCTCTCGTTCAGCCAATTAACCACCCTGACTTCGAGTTCTTTTCAAGGTCACTGTTTCCCTGGAAGCAAGCACCCTGCTTTGTGTGTGTATGCAATCATCTTTGCTCCCCTACAGATGACCTTGCATTTGGCTACATTAACATTTGTGCTGGTTAAACAAGACCCACTTCCCAAATGAACTAGATTGCTCTGTCAAATTGATCCAACTTTATCACTATTTACTCTTACTAATATTGTATCCTCTGCAAATTTTACAGGTACTGATTTTCTCACTTCTGAGCCATTAATAAAACCACTGAATTGTACTAGGCTAGAAAAGATCCCTGTGGAATCCTGCTGGAAGTACCCTCTGTGGATGATGATTCCTCATTTACAACTCCTTTTTTAAAATCCATCAGCCAATTTTAATCTATTTATTATGTGCTACATTAATTTTGCATAGTTCTAATTTTTTAATTGGAATGTCATGTGGTACTAAGTCAAATGTAAGTCTAAGTGCAGGTAGATGTCAGCACAGCTCCTTTTATTATCCGGCCTTGTAAAAAAACAAGTTCTGTTTGCTCCAATAGATCTGTTCTCCATAAAGTGAGATGTGCAAAAATTACTGCACAAGATTGTGCTTTGAAATAAAATGCTGCATCCAGGCAATCAATGAGTAATGAGGAACTGTAAAGACAGATTTTAAATAGGGAGCACAGCAGCTGCATTTTCTTACTGATGAGTCTAAATACTGAGGGAAGCTCGACTACCATTTTGAACACCAGAAGGTAGTTCTGATGATTCAGTGTGTTCCTCACAGTACAAATGCAGACTTGGAGCAGCATTTAAGGATCTCAAGGCCAGTAGAGCTACTATGTTCAAATAGTCCTGCACAGTCAAGGCTAAACCTAAAATTGATTTGCAGTGCCTTTTTATGTTCAGAGAATTAAGACTATGAGATACAATATTCTATCACCGCATTAGGCTAGATAATTGCATCTGTATCTCTGAATCTGCCTTACAACTGGACAATAATTTTCTCTTGCATTTTCAGTATCAGTAAATAATAAGATGGGTACAGTTTATCAGAGTATATACTCCTGAGTATATACTTTCTTATCAAGAGGCATCTTTTCAATAATAAATTAATCTCCATGAGCATGCATGTACTTCCTTATATCAGTCAGACCCTCCTTCACTTCTGAGATGCTAAGTTACAGATTGCAACATAATTTGAAATCCTTCCTCTGAAATTGCTAGCCATTCTATGAAGTAGAAACAGGAAATAATAGTAATAAAACAGCACACACAAATTTACATAAAATTGATGTTCCAGTGTTAATTAAAAGGTACTAGTTTTAAATATAAAATTTCTTTCAGCTATTTACAATTACAAAATCCTTCTCTCTGGAAAAATGCATGTTTCCTAATCTTAAAGTCAACATATAGCAAACTAACCAAAGGCACTGTAAAGTATCTAGATGTAGAAACGAATTTGTTGCTAAGTCCAATTTAACACCCTACTCATCATACAGGACACCTCACCTTCACTATTACATGCTTTACATATTATCAGTAAATAAAAGATTCTCATGAAAAGTATAGGACTTTCCTTGATTAATAAAGTTGTAACAGCCTGAATCATTCTGTCTGATTTACTGTTCATAATTACATTCATATCTATGCAATCTCATTGAAATCAATAATAGTCACCATATAAATGATATCACCCATGGGCACTGTGTATAAACTGAATATAGATAATCATGACACAGAATAGATTGATACAGCACAGCAAGACGCTCCCTTTAAATTTAATGCCAGACCTAACTTAGATTTGCTTTAGTTCTGTTGGATATAATAGCAGCCTTGTGATCTCAAGCTCATGATGCTATTAACTCACTTAATACAGATTTACTCACTTTCAAGAATTTGTAATAGCTCCCTGTGGTCATTTTGGCCACCTCTTAAAATTAAGGTCTCTCTGGACATTCCTTCAAGTAATTTATGAATGGGTCAATGAAACTGTTAATAATACCAGCTGTTTTCTCTCACTCCAGCCGTGTTTTAAAGAAGTAAGTTTTACTCCTTTCTTATGATAGCAACATTTCTTGCTTGGCTTGGATGAGCAACTGCTATTGTTTCTGCACAGATAAAATATGGATCTGAAACAGACTTTTCTAACACATCCTACAACATGCTACTTAAGAGAAGTAGAGCATACACTTAATGAAGCATAATTCACCAAGATTCAATCCTGTACCCCTGCATATGCCTGAATTAGCTGTGAGCTTTAGAAGAGTTTTAACTCTCTGCAAATGCAGTGTTAATATAACTGCTATTATGACTATGTGTCAAATGCTGCTTCTGTAATTTAAGCTAACTTTTTAGGTTATAGACTTATATAATATTGTGTTTGCTAATCAACAAAATACCAGCTATGTATCGCTATGAAGAAACCAGAGTTTGTGATACTCAAACTCTGATTAACTGCTGTATCAGCTCAGCTCAGAAAGTGACTGTGCAGTCAGTAATGCTGCACATCATTTCTGTGATAGTGAACTGTGAGGTTAGCTAAGCTATCAAAGAAACATATCCTTATTGCTTGGTTCACCATTTCAGAATGTGTGAAAGTGATGAGCACCTATGATGATGCAATCTGTTCATTGTTTGGAGAATATAATCACAGCAGGAAAATAGCAGAAGAACTTTAACAACCTGAGAACAAAGGTATTCGTCCAAGCTAGTTCACAGTAACTGACTTCCTAACCTAAGACAAGTATCTTGCTGATACTCGGTTGACCTTGTAAGAGCAACAGTTTTGAAACCAGCTTCATGGTTCAGAGTTGGAACATAAAAAGTTTTTCAAGCTGAAGGACTAAAACCTTTCATTCTCACTTAGATAATGAGCAGGCATGGACGCTTATGGCCATTTTACCTAGTATTCTGTCCAAGTTCACTTACTCTGACTCTAAGCCGCTCTGATGTATGTATAGAGAGTATAATAGAAATATATACACTTTTAACTGAAATATTTGTACAAATTAGAAATGAATGTAAATTCATTGCTGCTAGCAACAGCAGAAATAGTAAAACAAGTGGTAAAAGAATAGTCTACATTAACAACAAAGGACACTGTTCCCAGTGATATAAATGAGAAATATGCTGTTCATGTCAAGACCACAAAGTCTGCACTCTGGTAAGACCATAGCAGAAATGATTCATCAGGGGAGATCCTACACTGACAGCAGGAGAATGGCATCAAGGTCATATTCCATCACAAATGCCATTCGTTTTCTTGTTAGCCCATAAAGAAAATGAGATATAGCAACACAGATATATATAGGTATTCCAGATATATATTACAGACAAGAAAGACAAAGAAAATGAGCACTAACCTTGTTTAAGACTTAAGGACACTAAAGCAAAATTCTGAATCAAAGGACAATCCCATAATAACTGTTCACTCCTAATTGTATAAAATATCAGCTCCCACATTACCTCAGTATCATCAAATAAGAACTCTGGAATGTGATTAGTACTCAATACCTGGGATGTTTCACATCCCCATGCGGTAAAAGTTATCCTAGCAGAACACTTGGGCACATTCATCCTAGAATTTCTGAAAATGTGGATATGCCAGTGCCTTTGGGTAAAATCAATTTATTTAGAGCTTCTGAAAATAAATATCAACTTACTCTTCCAGAAAGTCTTGCACTGAGTTTTGTACAGTACTTTTCTTCAAGGTCAGGTACACTGCTTCTACTACCAGCTACATGATTTTTCAGGTAGGTTATGACATGATACTCTCCTTTGTGCTAGTGCTGTGCTCAGTTTTGGATGTCACAATAAAAGAAGGACATCAAACTATTAGTGTCCAAAGGAGGGCAACAAAGGTAGCGAAGGGTCTAGCAGGCAAGAAATATGAGTAGCAGCTGAAATAACTTTGTTCAGCCTAGAGCAGAGTGAGGGGAGGTCTCATGGCAGCCTACAGCTCCTCACTGGGAATGGGAAGGCAGCACTGAGCTCTGCTCTCTGGTGACAGCAACAGGACCCAAAGGAACAGCATGGAGCTGCATCAAAGAAGGGTCAGAATGGATGTTAGGGAAAGGTTCTTCACCATAAGGTGGTTGTAATGGAACAGGCTCCACAGTGGTCATTGCCCCAAGGAGTTTGGACAAAACTCTCAGACATGGAGTTTCACTTTTGCTTGGTCCTTTGTGGAGCCTAAGGTTGGATCTGTGGGTTGATTCTTGTGGGTCACTTCTAACTGAAGACATTCTATGACTTTACAATACTGAACCATACCACACAGACATGTCCTCTAGATCATACGGTCCTGATTACTTAAATAGGAAATAAAGAAAAACCTGCTGTCTTCTTACAAAGACAGGGAGAACAAAGCTGAGTGCATACAGGGAAAAACAGATGTACAAGCAGGTCTGAATCTGTCCTCCAGCTAATCTTTCAGTACCTGATTATGGTTTCAAATATTCCCATGCCCTTTAGATAACCACTGTATACATGTTTGGCAATTATCACGGTAGCTGCTTGTTAAAAAAAAAAAAAAGTGAAGTAGATAAATAAGGCCTAGGATAACAAAATACATCATCCACCCATTATCCCTTCAGTATATGTAGCCTGCTGGCACGGTTCAAAGTTAATTTACATGATAGATGCTTCTACTTGAGCCTAAAACAAGGCTGGTCTGCATGCCATTTCCTGTCAGGAGATGCTGAACCTCGATTACTTATTTGAGATAGATGATGAAATAAAAACACACTTTACAATTCAAAAACCACCTCTATCTATTGTTTAATGTCTTTTTTTTTTCTTTCATTTTTTCCCCCTAAGACACTAGCCAAAGTAAATATATATATATTTATATATATATAAATATATATATATATATATAATATATATATATATTCTGGTACTAAGCAACACAACAACATCTTTGCTCCTTTTAAATGACCTAGCTGCCTCAGCCATGAAGACATGAATTCTATTGAGTCCCAAATCCCCAACAAAATTTCATGCAGAGAAGAGGAGGATAAGCTGTAAAGTCTATGTCCAACGCACTAGCTGGAAAACAATACTAAAAATAGAGTGTTAAGGGACTAGGAAGAGATGTATTTCATGACAATACCAACTTAGTCATTACCTTTCTTACATTATCCAACCTGTCTATGAAATAATTGAGAGCTTCCAGAACTGGTTGATCTCAGTAAAGAATTAAAAACACCAGAAAGCCTTTTATACCTTTCATAGAACAGTGCTCAGTGAGATCAAAGGCTGTCATAACAACAAATTGAATTAGAGTCTGTCTCCTCTGTGTGCTATTTCTCAGTTCACATATGTAAGAAATGCAAATATCCCCGTGGGGTGTGGCAAAGATCAATCCATTAATGTGATGTATTTGAGAATGTAAAGTGCTATTAAGTGCTAGACTGATTATTCTAATCAGCACCATTTTTACACCATCTGCAATTCTACGGCTACAAATGTGGCTGTGGAATTACATCCCAGGTATACAGAATCTCCATCTCACTATTTATACTTTGTCATTCAAATGCTTCAGGTGAGAACACATTCAGCTGTAGAATAAAACATGAAAGAAAAAGCAATGTTATCCCAATTCCTCTGAAAAGCCCAGACCGGCATTGTCACAAAGTCACTTGAACATACGAGACATTTTTTATTGACTTAGGCTTGATATTCTTGTGTAAGAATCAGATCAGGATGAGGAAGGAGGAGATGAATGCAGGCTTTTTAATTTTCATTTTTTCTCAGATAGATGTGGTAACATATATAGAAAGCGATAAAGAAGACTTAGATGCCAGACTCTCAGTTCTGAAACAACAGAAAATCACAACTTCCTCTTCTTTTTACTTACATGACAACGTTTTAAATATAAAGAAGACTAAATGTTTTATTAACCGCACTAAGTACCTGTTGTAACTTCAAAAAGATGAGCAAGTAGTACCAAAATTAGTGGGGAGTTTAGCAAAAAATCTGATTGTGCTTTCTCAAGAAACAACTAAGAGGTGCTAAGAAATTCTGAAATATTCTTTTTTTACACCCTTTTTTTTCTGATGTTGCCTTGCACTGCTAAATAGCACAGGAACATGCTCTCTTGTTACTGCTGTGGTAAAGATTAGCTCTCCACCTTGGTACTTCAGAATTATGCTACTCTTTATAAAGCAGTCTTCTGTTCAAAAGTCAGCCCCCTCTCTTTGTTACTTTATACTCAGGAGCCAAAGGTTCATCCAATACTGAATTTATCCCTGATAGAGCTGCAAGAAGCCAGAATGAGGCCTGCATTGGCACCTGCACCATCTCCTTCTGTACAGATCTGTCACGTCATTGGAGAGGTACAGAGGACAGAGAAGGAGAGTCAAAAAGAAAATAACCGACAACCAAAATATTTATGAAGCTGAACACACTAAGAAACACAGAGACACAGTAACAGAGAAGATAAAGCTCCGGCAGGAGTACAAAACCACGAGCTTCCCAGCCTCAGTGCAGACAAAAATATAAATAAATTAAAATGGATGAGAGTGCAAAAAAAAGATAAGGGTTATCTTCCTTCCTCCCTTCCCTTGCCTTCCCTTTCTCTTCTTCTGCCATTGGACACACCCATCAAAGTCTCTAGAGAATCATAGAATGGCTTAGGTTGGAGGAGACCTGGAAGATAATCTAGTTCCAACCCCCTGCCATAGCTAGTGTTGTGAATCACAAAAACTCTGTAGCAAAAAATGGTTATAGTTTGAGTTGTTTTTCTGCATGGATATCTATATGAAGAAGGCCAGAGATTTCTGACCAAAAATGCCAAGAAGTTAATTTGGTCCCGAATTTGTATTTGCAGTCTTGATGGGAAGCAGCCTGTGTAACCTCCATGAATTAAACACACCACAGTCAGAAACCTTTGGCACCAGTAGGGGATTAATGACCAATTGAAAAGATGATGGCTCAAAGAAAGCTGAGCCATCATTAAGTCTGTTATCTGTGCCAAGGTTATTTTCATTATAGGCTTTTTTAAAACCACAAGGAAAAACAAATATTACTGAGCAAGTAATTGCTTATATTGAGCCAGTAGTCCTCTTGATAGGAGAAGGGGGAATGGCTTTAAACTAGAATAGGGAAGATTAAGGTTAGACATTAGGAAGAAATTTTTTACTCAGTGGATGGTGGCGCTGGAACAGGTTGCCAGAGAGGTTGTGGATACCCCATTCCTGAAGGCATTCAAGGCCAGCTTGGATGGGGCCCTAGGTACCATGATCTAGTGATTGGCAACCCTGGCCATGGCAGGACGGTTGAAACTAGATGATCTTTAAGGTCCCCTCCTACCTAAGCCATTCTATGATTCTATAATTTTATGATTCTGACAGGGTTTTGTGTTTTTTTAGGGTACTGTTTTTACTTTTGAGATAGTTTCCCTTTCCTCTTTAGATATCAATGTGTAGCTTGCCTCATATTTTATGTAAATTGAATAACAGCTATGCACTTGGCATCTCTTCCAGCAGTGCTGGAAGAAAAACCCCAGAAATGATCCAGCATCTGTTTTGGTTCAGATGGCCCACTGTAAGATACAGACAATAGGTAATGGTTAGAAAAGCAAAAGTTCTACACCCACTTTCTCATACCTGAAGATATTATTATAGTCTAGAACACCTGTTTCTAGTTTGGAATGATTGCTAAGAAGATCTGGGAGTCTGTGTAAAATTCACTAAAGCTATATACGCTGATAGGCCAAGCTTTAGTAAATGGTCCAATTTAGGTTGTATGGACAATAGCTGGAAGACCAAAAGGAAAATACTTGGCAATTTCATGTCGCAAAAGACACAACCCTAATGTTACATAAACTTTCTGTTGGCATAAACCTAAGGTAATTACTGTTTTTTTTAGACAAATATAAATGAGAAAAACAGAGATTCTTGTGTATCTAGAATATTCTTTTCTGTAGTTGGACTGTTCATAACTGTTTATGTACTCATTTTTATGTGTCTCCTTTCCATACTCTGGAATCTTGTATGAAGTAGAACAACATAAGATGCAAGGCCAACAGAGTCTGGGGAAGTGCTGAAGAAGCCAGTGGTACATGACCAGAACACATTCTATGAAGAATTCTCTTATTAAAAGACTGCTTTGGCTTTAAAACATTGGAATCCATTCTTATTAAACTATCATGTTGCAAGTACCTCAGTATGTCATTTTCCCTCCGTTACTCACTGTTGAGTATATTTTAGCCTCTTGCTTCACTGCTCTATTCTAAGCTTTCTCTCCATATCTTATGAAAACCAAGATTACAGGAGAAGATTCTAACCACGTTCGTGAAACATGGAATCTCAGTCATAAAACTGGGTCTAAATATAAGTCAAGTAATGCAAATACATAAATCAAAATTAAAAAATCATCAGGTAGTAATTAAGAGTCCAAACTCTTAAGTCTGAAGGAGAAATATGTAGCAATTTAAAGGACAGACATCCATCTGAGGCTCGAATGTTTCCCTGCAGTGGACATAGATATCGATCTGCTTGTAAAACAGCTTATTTTTCCATTGTCAGCAATTTACTAAAAACACAGGATTACACTGACTCTTTAAGGATTCTATTTTTATTTCTTCAGTTTTTTTTTTTTTCTTTCCACACTGTCTTTCCTCCTGGCTCTTTATAGTCTTTTTCTTATATTACATGCAGTCTTCCAGACCTAAGTCAATGAATGAGAAATTATGCACCAGTGATGGCTAATATGGAAAGACACACAGAAAAGCAGTAGTTAACACACATTCTGTTTCTTTGAAGCAGTTGTAGAAATACCAAAATGAGAATATTATATCAACAGACAGCTTTGTTATCCACAATTTAAAAACTTCATTAAATATGAAGAACTCAATCTATGGTTTTGATGCAGGAGAGAAAAAATTGACATGCAGCCTTATCAGACTGAAAAAGGCATCTTTTTTCTGCTTTTGGGCCTTCTAGCAGTTGTTCAAGTAACACCTCAGGTGTTGGTCTGTATAGAGCTCTCTAACAATACTCAAGTAAGGAATAATCATGTTTCAGCAGCACACGTGCTAAAATTTGAACAAAACAGGGAAGATTAGCATGGCCCCTGCACAATGATAACACTCAAATTCATGAAGTGTTCCATATTTTTTTGTGTCATCCTGGCTTGTATCAGAAATAGTATAGTTTGCAGGACTTGAGAGGTGACTATCCCTCTGTACTTGACGCTGGTGAGGTTGCACCTTCAGTACTATATTCAGTTTTCAACCCCTTGCTACAAGAAAGACATCGAAAACCTGGAGAGTGTCCAGAGAAGGGCAATGAAGCTGTAAAGAGTCCGGAGCACAAGCCTTGTAAGGAGCAGCTGAGGGAACGGGGATTCTTCAGTCTGCAGAAGAGGAGGCTCAGGGGAGACCTTACTGCTCTCTACAACTATCTGAAAAGAGATTGTGGCAATGTGGGGATTGGCCACTTCTCCCAGGTAACAGCATTAAGATGAGAGATAATGGCCATAATGGCCACTTTCTGAAAAACAGTCAAAGCAATTGAATAGTCACAGAAATCATCAGAAAATTCTTGCCCAGAAAATTCTCTTTGCATATAATTTTTCTTCATCTTGGATTAAATGTGTCTGACGCAACAGAACAGCTTGAAATATTTGCTTGTGGACTGAGCAAATTACAGAATCCACTACAACCCTGCGAAGTAGGCAGCTTCAACCTCAACTTCCAGACAGGAAAAATAAGGCACAGAGATGAGTTGGTGAATAAGAGAAAGTCAGTAGCTAAGACGAGAGAAGAACCAAGCAATTCCTACTTCTAGATTTCTGCTGCAGGCACCAGAAAAATATGCCAAGTACTCAGTAATCAATATAGTAATTACTTTACAATCTCAGCCCCCAAGATCCATCCTAAAAAACCTTTGCTGTCATTTCATCCACTCCTTATTCTCTGTATTCATTGAGCTTCCATAGAAATCTACACAAACCAATTTGTCTTGCTTTCCATTTCTGATTTTCTATTAGATACATTTGTTAGCTAACAGTGAAAGCTTTTTCAATGTGATGTTATAACAGACAAATAATACCATCTTTACACGACAGGAGAAACCAGCACTAGTGATACAGGACTGTCGCTCTTCAATTTTCTTCCCTTTTTCTTCCTTTCCCCTTCTCTGTGCTGTGCCCACTAAGAAGCTCATCTAGTTCTATCATGATTCCAGTTACAGTCACCTCTCCTATTAACATTTTTTCATATATTTACTCCTCTTTTACATGAAATTGCATTATGTGAAACTGCGCTCCCAAGTTACTCATTTCAGATGATGTTTCCGTGCTTCCTGCTAGTAACAGAAAATTGTCTTCCTTGCATTATGCACTGGAGCATGCATTCCATAATTTAAATTAGTTCAAGTGAGGGTCACCTTAAAATTCTCATTGTTCCAATTGGAAAAGATAATAGATCTGATCACATCTCAACCATATAACTCAAGCCTTTGTGATTTGGTTTCATTCTCAAACCCTCATGTTGTACATTGTCTGCTATAGAGCAATTTCTTCCAGTTGTAGCTGTGCAGGCTTACATCATCCTGTACTAAGTAATATTGATAACAATATTCGCCTGGGGAAAAACTTCAGATATCCTATCTGGAGGAAAAACTCTCTCAGAAACAGAGATAAATCCACTTGACTACAAAGCACTTATATGAAGTTATCTAAAACATATATCAGAGAAACAAAAGAAAGCATAGTTCTCCTTTACTCTTCCAGAAATCAGACAGGATGGTTATCAGAGAAAGAAAAAAGAGAGAAAAAGGCAGAAATAATATTAAAAAAAAAAAAAAAAAAAAAAAAAAAAAAAGCAGGCTTTCGGTAGGATAATAATAAAATAAATTTTGTTCAGGCATGAAAATGGGTGCTATTTTACTTTTCCTTCTATCTCACTAATTCTGAAAGTCTCTTCAATTTGAAGGTTCTCTGAAGACTTCCATGAATAGAGTTCCTGACTGACAGTGAGCACTGCTGGAGGTGAAAACATGAGGAAAACCATCAGATATGAAAGCTTCACATGTAAAATAGCAGTTGATGTGTGACTTGAAAAAATGCAACATTTTTTTTACTGGGGTCAATAGGAACCTTCACCCTTACAGCATTCCTTCCAGGAGCAATGAATCCACAGGGCAGAAAGGTAGTTTGTCAGTACATTATCTCCCCTAAGAATAAAGTGAAGCAACTATTAAATTAATATATATCATATATGTATAGTATTGTACTATTATATACTCTAGGCAAATGTTCAAGATTAGAGCCCACAGCATCTAAGATTTTATCACAAGAAATTTAGCAGAAAATGTCTGAACTTCTCTAGCCTGTATCCTATTGCCAACTTCAGCTACTTCTGCAAATGGCGTGAAATCTGGTGCTACTGACCACCTGGAACTCATGGAGAAACATTGTGGAAATCCTGCACAGCAGTAAAAGGTGATTCAGCCATAGGAAAAATCTTGTCCAACAGCATTAGATTTTCCCAGTAGACATTCAAATTCAGGTATTAGACACACACACACAATGTACATATGTAGCATACTGAATTCCGGAGCTAGGAAAGGGAAGATGAAATGAAACCCTTTAAAAAACGAATAGAGCCAGAGCATACAAAATATTCAAGCAATAGTATCCTGTTGATCAGTTTATAAGAGACCTGTCACTCACTGACACAAGGTAGAGCTCCCAAAGCAGAGCCATTCTTTACATGATATCATCACTCCTGTCCTTCACAGTTCAATGCAAAATGAAGGTCATAAGACTGCTTTAATATTTGCTGCTTTTAGCCCATTTGTACCGTGGGCTAGCTTAACTAAACCATACTATGTAAGATATAGAATAGATGAAATAATCAATTATAAAGAGTACGAGCATTTTAATTATTTGTTTGCTTTCATTTCTAACATTAATATTAATAAACAGAGTAATAAAATTCACTGCAAGGGGAGAGTAAAGTACACAAAATGTTTTACTGTTTATAACAGTAAATAATGTGTGGCATCCATCTCCACCAGACAGGAAATAATACCTGATGATAACTCATCATTTCAGAAGAAAAATGTCATATGAAATTTGAGCTATTTTATGTATTTCCTAATAGATCAAAAGGAGGAAAGAGAGATCACAAGGAGAAATCTTCCGCAAGTAAAGGTTAATCCTCTCAAAACTGACTGATCAAAACATGTTTAAATTAGAGTGAGACTTGTTTTTAATCTCAGGGAACCAGGGAAGGATTGGAAAAATAGGAATGATGATTTTCTCCTTAACTAAGAGCTGAAAAAAATTTGTTTTGTGCTTTTCTAACTTTTATATTGAAGAGTATCTGTGAAATACATTGAACAAAAATAGCTACAGAGTCACTTCCTTCACTAAAAGCAATTTACAAAGAAAGTTTGCCAGCACAGCAGAATCATGAGAATGAAGTGGGGCAATTATTTGTAGAAAACATTAAATCTGACTATTATCTTTTTCACAAATTGCCCTTGACCGATCAGCTCTCTCTTATCTGAAGAAATGTGTGGGCTGGCATAAGAGTACTAATCATCAGAAAAAACAATGAGCTTTTACAACAAAATTAAAGATAAAAAAAGTGCCAGAAAAAAAAAAAAGAAAAGCTACTTCCAAGAAATAGTTGATAATCATTTGAAATGGCAGTGGATAGCATTAGATGTCCTCCACCCACGATGTACCTTCCAGTCTCATATTCACATTCATTCACCTCTAGCATATTTACCAGACATCCAGACATCAGATGTCTTTCTGTCCAGGGTAGAGGACTAGACAGCATATGGTTCCTACTTAATAAAGAGAACAACGTTCTGTTTAGAATATTAGTATTTATAGCTGTTAATTTCTTTAATAAATCCTATCCACTTAAGAAAAGTATTATTCACTTATCACTCCAAAATGTAATAATAAAGAAGAAATACGTTCACAGACCACCTACAGTTATCTATGATTTATTCTGTTTTGGTTTTGTTTGTTTGTTTGTTTTTAAAATAATATATTTGCTAAATCTAGTAAAAATTCTAGGGAAAAAATACAAAATATTTCAGAATGCTAATCAAAGACAAATTGTCCCCACACTTCTAAGGTATTTTATTCACGCAGAAAACCTCTTTCAGACTTTTTTTTTTTTTTTAATACCAGTCTCTAAAATCTTTAATGAGTGAAAAATGTTGTTGACTTTAACAGAGGTTCACCTCACTAAATAAGGATCTCTGACCCTGTCTCTGAGACTCTGAAATATTTTCTGCTTGTATTTTATAATGGTCTTCTGAACTTTGACACTGCATTCACATGACAACTTCTTATTTAGATGTTGAACTGGAAACCCCCAGTTTCCATGAAATATTCCTTAATTATCTTAGTCAAAGTATACAAATTTTAGAGGTTAATTTGATTTAACAGATTACTATGTGTTTGATACAAGAGGTATCTACTAGTCTTTGATCAACATTAAACACAGTAATGTCTTAAATATTTTTTCTTCTTCATGTGTTGATTTAAGAGATTAATGAGATTATTCTAAATTGACTTTGAGAGTCTGCCAAAAATCAGAGAGCCTAGAAAAAGCACATGACATAAGCTATTAACTAGACTAGCCAATTAGCCAGAGACAAGGCAAATAACCTATGTACAATACAGTTTTTAAAACTCAGATCATACTGCTTCTTTTCAGAACTTTGTGGTAACAACTAACAAGCATATCAGAAAGAGATGCATGTATATCTCCAATCTACTTCAGCAATGATTCTGTTAGCTTTTAGATCTTATTGTCTTTCCTTTTGTATGATATTGACAAAATTGTTCACAGTAACTGAATGGCCTTTAAACCCTTAAGCTTTTTTCCCCAGTCCACATAACTAACATCCTTTCTTATGATAAGGCCTGACAGCTATCTAGTGGACCCATCTAAGTAAAGAAAATTCCACTCTGTCACTCTTTGGTATTTTGTTGAAAGAGTTACAAGTTAAGAACTGAATTACTGGATAAAAATCAACAATTCTCTCATTTCTGTAAACACTACCTTTGCCTGAAAGGAACATCTTCACAAAGACATCTATTTTGTAGGTTATTCTAAATACCTTATTGTGGCACTTTGAGGAAGTAGTTTCCACTGCCATGCTGCAGAGACAGGATAGTAGCTGTTGCCTCTGAAATGTCAAACTAAGTCCTTTGGAGAAAACATCTGAACTTTCTATCTGTGAAAAACAGAAGAAGTAGGATAAAAAACAGTGATAACTTTTGAGCAATACAGAAGTGTTGAGAAATCTAGATTTTTAGAGAAAAAATCCAGAGCTTTATTATTTAAACAGTCTTTTATGCCAAAGGCTTTATGAATAAAATAAAAACTTTAAAGGAAGATACAGTGTATGATAAACAAGTGGATACATAGCAACATCTACATAGACTAATAGAATCAACACAGAATGGTTTGGGTTGAAAGGGACCTTAAAGATCACCCAGTTCTAACCCTCTGCGAGGAGCAAGGTTGCCAGCCACTAGACTGGGATGACAAGGGGCCCATCCAACCTGACCTTGAAGACCTCCAGGGATGGGGCATCCACAGTTTCTTTGCACAGCCTCTGCCAGGGCCTTACCACCCTCTGATTAGAGAATTTCCTTATCTGAATCTCCTGTTTTAGCTTAAAACCATTTTCTCTTGTTCTATTACTATCAGACTCTATAAATACAATCATCAAATCTCTTTAGAATTGAAAGGACTTTACAGGTCTCCTAGTCTAACTCCCTGCAATGAACAGGGACATTCATAGCTAAATCAGGTTGCCCGGGGCCTAATTTGAAAGTCTGCAGGGACAGGGCATCAACATCTCTGGTCAACCTTGTCCTGCGCTTCACCGATCTCACTCTAAAAGACTTTTTCTTTATATCTAATCTAAATCTACCCTCTTTAAGCTTGAAACCATTTCCCTTTTTCCCCTTCGTCCATCAGAACAGACCCTGCCAAAGAGTGTCTCCTTCCTCCCTGTAATAATAGACTCCTGGTTTTTTGTTTGTTTTTTACTTTTATACACTAGTTTTCTTACATTAGAGACACTGAAAACAGAAGATCTTGAGTGAGTATTTCCATGTGTACTCCATGGTCTTTAATATTGCACGCTTAGACGTCACAAGAAAACATTTCCCACACAGGATCACAAGTGTTTGGTATAGATTTGCCCTGGTTCTTGTTTTACCTTCAAGCACTCACAAAAGACCATCAACATAGGCAACAAAGGTAGTGAGTACTAGTGAGCTATTCTGCAGGAACCTGCCAAGAACAAGAGAGGACACATAGTGCTTTAATCTGTTATCTTGGCAGCAGCAGAAAATCCTAAAGGGAAAGCACTCACATAGGCCAGCTGTCCTCTTACAGTTGAGCTATATGTCATAAGATTTCAAGCTTTGTTATAAAGTTCACTTTGTGAATGTACCTAAAAACAAATAAACAAGCAAACAAAAAATACAAGCTCTGAGCAAACACACAGTTACAAAAAATAACAAGGACCTACAGCTATAAATACATTAAGTACACTGAAAATGATGCTTTAATACCCCACTGTTTTTCATAGCAAAGTTTTCTAAGGCTGGATGTTTTTCACAATATATCACAATCTCAAGCTTTCAAGAGGAAAAAGAGCCTTTCAGGAGAAAATAGCCACAGGAAATAGAGCCTGAGAGACTTTTTTTTTTTTTTTTTTTTTTTTTTTAAATATAAAAAAGCCCCCAGTCTGTGGAAAAAAATATTCTTCATTAAAACTAAGTCCACTTGCATTCCATTTTCTTGTTAAGGAATTTAAAAAGAAAAAATACAGCCTTTTCTTATCATCAGCTTTGACTGAAGTCTATTGAACAAGGGTCCCATGCCAAAACTATGAGCAATCAGAACAGTTTAGGTTTGCTCTAGAAGAAAGTTGATATCATAATTACTGGCACTTTTTGCCTTTTATATTTCAATTTCAGAACAGGTGATACCATAGTCTTTCACTGGTACAGCCACACCTAAACAAATTTATTCACAACACAGTGTAACTGCAGTCTTGCAACAAGCACAATTCTTGCTGGTCCGTTTTCAAATATAGGCTTATCCAGAACAAATTTTTGAAGCCTGCTGAAAGCAAGGAAACAGCTTCTTTCAACAGCTTTTTAATTCAACTAGTTTGTTGTGGAAAAAGCTTTGTAACCATCATCTTACCTCTGCGTTGTCACACTATGTAATTAGGAAAATATTCTCCTTCTCCTCCTGTTAATATAATCATCATTTGGATATTTTGGTTGTTGCTTTTATTAGTATTATTAAACAAAATAATCCTAAGAGCTGGTATTCCAAAAATGATCTAAGAGCATTAAACAGCACTTGTGACCATTAAGGACTGATCTGGATCATTGCATGAAAGTTACTGTAGTAATAAACCCACGTAGTTTTCCAAGTGATTCCATTTAATTCCACAGCAAAAACAAATCACTTGTCCTGCAGAGTACTTTACATTATTAATCCACTGCTGATGGTCTTTCTGACCAGAGAAGTCATCACAGTCATCCCTCACTTACTCTTTCATGCAGGTATATCAAATTGCACCACTTTGAAAATAGGCAGGCAGTGTGCCCCAGCAGTCCTAGAGGATCACCTGGAGAACAAGTATATGCTCAGAGCACTTGGGAACATTCCTCTAAAAATATATGTTTGTAACCATGCAAGGAGACCTGGGACAGAGTTCAGTGACTGGATATAAGCACTGCCCTGGATAAACAAAGCGGTACAACAATTTTATAAATACCATTATTCTCATTTTACTGACAGGGACATTGAAGCACAGCTGCTTACATAATTGTTCTTGTATTTTGTGGCAAGTCTGAATCACAGTAGGAGGTTTTTACACTCAAGAAATGAAACTGTGAGTTCAACACAGTGCTGTGTGGACTGGATACTGGGACATTATCCAGGAAAATTTATTGTGACCATTTGCTTGTCCCAAACCATATGGACAAGCCTGGACTTCCCAGAAATTGCTGTGCCACAGAATATATCTACAAATTCATGTGCCTTAATTGTTCTATACCCTATTATTTATAACTCGAGATTCACTGTCTAGAGCAGCACTAGCCACATGTCTGATAAACATAGTACAATGGGAAGAATTACATAATAAAAATAAACCTAAGTATTACTGTATTATTAGCATCTATATTTAATATAGAATGATGTTTTGGCATTATTGTGCTTGGGAGGAACAGTCTTTAAAAGACTATTTATTTATAATATGATGAAAATAATTTTATAGGAAAGATTTGTTTCATTTTTTTGAGCTAAAGCCTATGGGTAGCTGCAGTCTGGTTTGAGCAGAGGAATATGTTTGCACTGTACAGCTTTTCATTTGAGATAATAAACTATGCTTTTCGTACTACATGAAAGTATGGCTTTGATTTTTCAGTCACTAATTCTGTTATATATACATATATATATATAGATGGACAGAGAGAGGTTCTCTTGGAAGACTACTCCTGAGGAACTTTCTCTGATGAAAGTGAGTTTTGTGAAGCAGCGCCATGTCTGGGGAGAAGTGACTTGCCTTAAGGTTACGTGTCACCTCAGTGCCAGAGGCAACTCAGGAGCATTAAGGCTTTCTGTCCAGTCTCTTATTCTATGGAGTGGTCCCAAGATTCTGGAAGCCAGTTGGTCTCTGTCTGTCACAAATGCTTTCATCCTTTTACACATCAATATCTTGTTCTTAAAATAATAAGCATGGTTGGAGTAGAGTTAGTAATTGAAATTTATGACTTATGTACCCTATTTTAACACTTTTCCGAAGACTCATTAAATCTCTTTTATGTGTATTTTTCCTTGCCTCACAGTTTCATTAGCTGGAAAAGGGAGAATAAAGTCCCATTTACAACAGTACTAATGCTATGCAAGGTCCTTGCTTGACTGATGTTCTAATGAATTATATGTATTGTAAACAAGTACTGCAAGCCAGCCCAAGGTCTTCTCCATTAATTTTTCATTAATGAAATGCACCACTTAGCCTGTTTGACACTTAAGTGATTCCCATAAGCTTAAAATAGAGGTCACCATAATGAACGTATTTGAAAGTGTCATTGAGGGAACAAGCTAATCAACTATTCATTCCTCCCCAAATACTTATAAATTCACAAGCTAGTCAGTTGTAAAATTTGAAAACCAGTAATATTTTAATTCTTAAAGAAGCTGCCAAGATTTAATGAAAAAATAAAAACTCTAATAAGTGAGATTTTTGCTTGGGGGCTTTTTCTTCTCTACTGCTTTTACATTCCATGGCAGGCAAGTTCTTATGCCTTATTTATCTTAGTATATGATAAAAAAAGAATACTTATATAGGACAGGAGCAAATGAAAGAGTGGAGTTAACCCCTGATACTCTGTACTGATTGACTGTAACTGATGGGGAACGTCAAGCCACATTAATAGACAATCCCTCTTCCATGTTCCAAAAAGAGGAAAGCTCAGTCATGAATCTTTAATGCTAACCTCTGCCAAGAAAACTCTGCAATACAAGCCTTGATCCAGCCAACATTTTCTGCTAGTCAGCAACCTAAATTCTAAACAATAGTTTATCCTAGATGTATTGGACAAGGCATTTTGTGATTTAGTCATAACAATTGTCTGCAACAATCAGGTAACAGCTGAATTGCATCCTTTGGGCTTGAAGATGAAGATGGGACATTGATAGTTCTTTCAAACTCTGTCAATCAGAGTTCAAATCAAAATCTGTCTATATAGAAGAATGAATTAGAAAGAAGAAAAAAAAAAAAGAAGAAGAAGAAGAAGAAATGGAGGAGAGCTCTAGAACTAAGTAGAAATTCTTTTGACTGCTCAAGGCTCTTGATGACTTAATTTGCTGTACACTTTGCTTTGAGAGACAGACTACAGGCAGCCAACAGGCAGTCTGAAATTGCCCCTGAGGCAAGCTCAATGCAAGGAAGGCAGCTGTGCGGCAGGCATGCTACGTCTTCAGCAACTTGGTGCTTCTGTGGCCATGCAGAGACCTCCCCCAGAAAGCAAGACAAAGAGGGGAATTTCACTCAGCTCCTTTGTACTTCTACTGAGCACTGGCTTTGGTACAACTACATGTGATGGATGAAGCAAAAAATGCCATGGTTATCCTCATGGTTTTTTTTTATAAGAACAAAATAGAGATATATAACTAGACTAAATTAATAAGGAAAACTGAAGGAATACATTTTAGGCCTCTCTAACATTGGGCAGCACTAAAAGTTTCTGAAACTTTGGCTATATTAAATGTATAATGAAGAAACAGAGATCTGTGGTATCCTTTATCTTGCCTGGCATAGCTACTGGATTTAAAAGGTACTGAATTGCCGGAAGCATTCTTTGTCAAGTGTTGTAAAATCAAGATCTCAAATCATTTAAGAGATCATGTACACTGGATCATATACTAATCCGTGAAGAATAGTGTTCTTCAAAGCATCCCAATAACGTACAGCCTACAAAAAACTCCCGCTAGTTTCTTCATTTTCCTTACTGTTTTCAAATTGTTCAGTCTCTGTGCAAAACCTATCTTTTCAGTCATTACTGAGTGTTGTTTAATTTTTTGGTCTTCCACCTCACAGATATCCATCTTATTGCAGAGTTCAATTAATGGTAGTGAGATTTAAAAACTCTGAAATTAGTTTTTATAATGTAACAGACACAACATGATCTATAGAGGATGAAAAAATGGGATGAAAACATATCCAAATCTTATTCAGTTCACACGGTTTATTACCTATTTTCTCTTATTTTGGTTAGGTCTATTACAGAAATTGCAGTTCATATATGTTTAACATATTGTCCTACAATTTGGAACTATTCCTCTCTTTTTAGACATATGAAATATTGAGAGATAAGAAAGATCAGAAAGCAGCAAATCTTTACTTACTCATACTTCAGTTTTCAAATTATCTTATTAACTTTTAGAAAATCCAACACAATCCAAAGGAATTTTGGTCACTAGTGGCCAAAAACAAATGCCTTAAGACAACTGTCTTAGAGTTGGGTCACAGGCACAAAAAGCAATGACTTTGTTTTTGCCAAAAGACTGAAATAGTAAAAGTGCAGTCAGCTCTCTGGGGAGGTATAAATTACATCTACCTGAAATTCTGATGCATGAGTTCAGGCTAATATAAAAAGAAATACAGTGGGATTGACTGCCTCACATTTAGTTGTCACATTAGAACCTATCTTAGGTCATCAGTAAAAAGTAATTGAAATACAGTAAAGTGATGGATAATTTCAGTGGGCCGTGCAAAAGCAGCTCCTTACTCACGAGGTGCTTTCTTTGGATGGACATCCACCAGAATAGAAACAGTGAGACCGAAATGCTAATTAGTTTTCTGGGTTTTTTTTCCCTCAGATGGTCATGGAATAAATGCATGAGAAGATGAAAGCATTCACCAATTAAAGTATTCACACCTTCAGACATTCAATGCAGGATTGAGGCTTACTCATTACATGGATGGCAGTAAAATGGTCTTGTGCTCTTTTTCTTCTAGGGTTAGTAAATGAAAGCATTCATAGCCCTGAGGGACACTTTTGCACCAGCAAGAAATTCTGAAGGCAGTTTAGAAATGGTAATGAATATTATCATGCCTACCACTCTCACCATATGTGCGAAGCAGGATAATGAAAGCTAATCATCATCACCATCATCATCATCATCAGCTAGTAGTCCAAGGCCCTGAGTGAAATGAGCAAGTAGGTCCTGGACTTTCTGAGGGCTGAACAGGTGCCTCCATAAAAACAGAACACGCCACAGGCTAATTGGCTCTCTTGTTGGCACTTATAGTCAAGAGACCAGCTAATGAGCAGGAATTAATGCTGAAATTCTTAAAAACAGCTGCCTTGCTAAGGCCTAGACAGGAACAACAGATAAGAAGCATACAGAAAAAACTTGACCTGGTCATTTCTGTACACTAATTAAAACAAACGGCCTTCTCCTTTAGGGTTTCCCTCATTGACATTAAAGGATTTGAAACAACTCAATAACAAATTAGGAGGACTGATATTTGCCCCTCATGATTGCATCCAGGTTGCTACTTGCATACAGGTTACATGTAGACATCAAGAAAGCTTAGAAATACCAATGTTAAATTAGATGATATTCTTCCCACTTGATGTTTATGTCAGCATAGGCAGAAGCTATTAGTGGCTATTCAAATCCGCCTATGATTTTTCTGTCTGGTAAGATTAGAAGTTATGGAAGTGGTGATGTTGCTGGCATGTGGGCAAAAAAGGGATATAGAAGTTTGTTTAAAGTTGCACCTTAATACAGCTGGGGAAATAAACAAATAACACTAAATATTTAAGTACACATTCTTTCCCTGTCCATTTACCTTCAAGTTTTATAATACATCTTTCATCACTGCATGAATGTCTATTTACAGAATTCTAAATCTACAGCACTTAAAAGCAACATTACCTTGGGAAAGCATGCAATACAAATCACAGTATTCCTTCTCACAGCTCACTGCACAGACTTAAGGAGAGACATCTATTGATGAATGTCTCATATTATTTCATTTAATGTTAATGATATTCACCCTGCATATCTGACAGAAGACTACAGAGCAACAGATGATTTAGGCAAATGCTATTGGCATATGAAATCTCACATATTAGGTCTCTAACAAAGTGTGCACAGCCAGCTGGAAGATAGTTACCATACTATAAGTTAGGGAATGTTCATACTGAATGGTAATATCTTCAGTCAGATTAACTGACATAGTGAAAAAACAGCAGATGAGTTTTTGGTACACCAGACCTCCTTCTGTATCTTTGCAATTACTATGTACCAAACTTATTTAGGGGGTTTCTGCTTTCATCTCCCCTAAAACACACCAACTCAAGACATATGATGAAAGAACATCAAACACACATAGTTGTATCTTCTTCCCCCGAAATAGATCAGAGGTCATATGACCTAAAGTTACTTTTAAAGCAGGTCTTAAGACTTCTTTGTAGATTCAATATGCCCTGAGAAGTAGCTTCTTGTTACAGCTTGTTACAGCTATCTTCCATTTGTAAAAAAAGAATATTCCTCTTCACGGATGTCAATGCAACATCTTTCTGCCAATTTCAAATTCATCATCACGAAAAAATACATATTCTATATTAAGAAGAAAAAAAAAAAAAGAGGAAAAAGAAAAGATGACAATTCCCTGCAGATTTGGGAACAACGTGAAGGAGTTGAAAGGTAGTGTGCTGCCCAGAACCACCTTGAAGATAAAGAATAAGAATATGGAATTTCTCACACTGAAATGAGCACACACTTATATGCTACAGTGGATCATGCATCAAAGAAGCTGACAATGCCTCTGAAAACTATAGGGATTATCCTCAGTACTTGAAAGCAATACAACTTGCCTGACAACAAAGAAGGAAAAAGCATTGACAGAGCTGAGAGGCAAGGTCTGGTTCTAAACACACAATGCTTTAGCCTGCAGATTTTCTTGAAGCAAGCCTCTTCCTCTCTGAGATACAAAAGACAGCTAACAATAAGCTGGAAAGAGAACCAAGTTTTACAGTTTAATGAATTCAATTCATTCTATAATTGGGTCACATCAGTAAAAATATATGCAAATTTATGGGCTTTCAATGAGCTTGGCAGTAACGAATGCCTAATAAATCATTTTGTAAAAAACAATGGTTCTGTATTCTTCCCCCAAAGCCCCCATCATGTCATTACACAACCCTACAAATGCCCTGCTGAGGACTGATTCAAGTATGCACAGTAGACATGCAGGATGTAGCTCAAGATTGTTTTTCTTAGAGCTGTATTCATGACAGAAGGTGAGGACATAAACTCTTAATTGAAAAGATAACAAAATAAGTACTTGAGGAAGTAGTGACTTGGTAGGTTGATAACAATCAGTAAAAAACTCCTGAAAACATATGGATTATGTGGGTTTTTCTTCTAGTTACATATCCCGGTCCAACCAGCATTTCACAAAGAGGAATAAATTGCTGAAAGCCCCTTCCCGTGCGGGCCCGCCCCGCGTTTTTTTGTTTTTTGAATATAGAAAGGAAACCACTTTCTCTAAAGGCTTTGGAATGTAGATCTCAATGAAGCAGAAAGTGTTTTCTAAAATGATTCAATTACTTACAAAAATGTTGGTAATTTAACAGGAATTAAAAGTACTAAATGTGGAAGTCTCCTGTTCTTCCACACATTTAAATAGAAACTGAACATTGTGTTTGAATTTATTCCACTAGTCCTTTTCTGAAGGCTCCAGTGTTTTCATTAGCACATTGGTATTGGTCTAAGCATTTCTTACAAGAGCACAATGTCTGGATCAAAGAGCTGAGTCAGACTAATACTCCCTGTTGGTGAATTTGCTGCAGCAGCATGCTGCCATATTCTGAGCAAGGGTGACCTTTGCCAGTCTCCTCTCTGTTGACAGCATCAGTAATATATGTCAGGGATGTTAGATCAAATGAAGTCCCAGTCCCCACTGCTGGCCTCCTATATGTCGATTCACTCCAGTGACACTTTGTCCAAGTCTGTATAAACACGGTAACGCTGCTGATACCCTTCCTAAAACATTCCAAAACCTACTCATGAAATGTATTCAGAGACATAAATATTACCACATTCTAAGAGAACAACTCACATGCAGAGTCAAGCCAGAAGTTTCCAGGAGTAAGACCAGTAAGAATTCTATTAAGGACTATTTAAATGCTATGTATTCAGGGACCGTGCTATTTTCATTACCCTGTCAGTCAACATCAAGCATCTTTCAGGTATAATCACTGAAAGTTATGATACAATGAATGACAGGAAGTTATCATATTCATTCAGATGTATATACATAATTTAAACACATATATGCAGGTTGCTCTGAAAGAAATGTATCCTAGTTCCACTGAAACTACAAAGAGCAAAATAACACTACTTGATAGAGCAAGTTCTCAGTTACAAAGCACCATTTTCAACATAGTCATCATCATTAGCTATGCTTTTTCACTGGAGATGAACAAGAGCATGCATGTATATAACTAGTTTTGCTCTCAAGAGCTGCCTTCATGATGCATGTGCTTATACACTTACAAACCTATGCTTCAAATTTCATTTGATTTAGTTTTCCCAAGAAATTCCAGAGGATTCTGAATAGGAAGGAGGGGGAAAAAAAGTATCAAAGAACTTCCACAAAATTTCCACAGTTAGAAGAATCCCTTCACTGTATTATCTGTAATACATCCAGAAGTAAACTTCCAGTTCTCATCAATTATAATTTGTTTGTGGCATGGTTGAAAATTACTTGTGCAGACCAGCTTTCTCTTGAACTATATATCTGCAATTTTAGTAACCTTTGTCAAATGACCTTCCAGTCAAGATCCATAAATGAAGCACCATTAAATCAATATTAGCCTCCTTAAATGTTATAAATAGTCGAAGTCCAGTTTTATGGACAAACTAAATCTCATCACCAAGGAGCCTGGCACTGTTTAGCTTTAGATTAGCCATTCAAGATTAACATACATAAAGAAGAAGCAAGAAAATCCAAAGGAACAATGATAAAACCAAGACATTAAAGAAGAGAAAATTTACGAGTTTAACATCTCTTTAGAAGATAGCTAAGGTCTAAGAAAATGAAACAGATGTGTTACATAGAAAAAGTTTTACTTCTGATTAAAAAAACCATGTAGTTTATAACTGTGGCATTCCTATTATTCTGTGAATTGTATCTGTTTACAAGTTTATATATGTGTATATAAATGTATATACTTTCATACATACATGCCTATATAAATGCACTTACTGAGATGAAGCTGATCAACTTCAAGAGAGAAGACAAGATCCATTCGAAAACACTCATAATTTGATGTTCATTCAATTTAGGATGAAAACAGAATTAGTGTGCTTTATAAAGGAAGAACAAACCAAACAATGAAAACTGCTAGGTATTTCCTGTAAAACTTCCAATTCAGACCCAAAAATAATTTAACTGCTGATATTCTTGGAGTCCATACAGCCCATTTCAAGAGTCACTTACAATTGTTCTGGAGGATAAAAAAGATCTTGCATTCACAATTGTTTTACGTCAGGGGACTCAAGTTAAGAAAATCTTAAAGAGGAGTCCTGTATCTTGTGTTACTACTATTCCTTGGACTTTGGAGGAGCCAGTTCCCTCCAGCTGAAGTAATTTTTAAAGAAGGATTAATCCTGCTGTCACATCTAAAACAAGTCTGCAGAAGCGAGTAGTACAGAGGATTAGTAACATCCTTCTGCTAATGTGAAATGAGTTCTCTGATGCATTACTTGCATTTATTCCTCAGTCTGTACAATATGAACTTCTCTAAATCACAAAAATGCTTTGCTATCCCCAACTTCCAGAGCAAATTAATATTTACACAGGTTATTTACTTTGCTCTGGACTGTATGACTGTAATACATATTTTCCACTGTTTCAGCAGAGTCATATTCTAACAGGGCCTTGGGGTTGTGCTCCTTGCTTTAAACCTGATTTGCTATGTCACTGGAGAGTAGTCATTTAACCTTTCTCTGCCTGTGTTTAACATAAATGTAAAATGAACTGATATTATAAACTTGCCTGAAGTGTTTCCATCCCAGGTGTGTTGTAAGGCTTAATTGGTGTCTGTCAAGCTCTTAGTGTGAAAGACAATATATACTGAGACACTACGACTGTTTATGGTGCTTACTAATGCTTCACAGTGCCATAAAACCACTTAGAAAAACATATTTTCCTGTGTGTTTTAGTATCCTAGTTGGGAGAGATTTTCCATAGGGAAATTGATATACACAAGGCATTCTTCATTTCAGATCTCTCTCTCAGCTGTGGAAGATCTCCTTTCATGCACAGGCTCCTCAGCCTGCACTTATGGATCTTGACTGCATCTAAAAATGCCTGGTACATGAATGTGAACAGAATCCAGGGGCTGTCTATGGCCAGATATCAAAGTATTTTCACAGGAAGCTACTTAGATTACCTAGAAAGATGCTAGCCTCCAGCACTTTAACACTATTTCAGGAAGGTATCTCTTCCAGGAAGATGGATGGTTTGAATTCACAAGTGTGCATGTCAGGGCATGAACATGGTTTGAGTGGTAGTATCTACTACTCAAATACAGAAACAATTACTCAAAGAAAATCTTTCATGGACTTCTTTGCTTCACTAATGTAGCTGAATTCAATGGTTTGCACACTAAAGCAGTTGCATTCACTGGTCATTAAAATTACATTTTTCAACAAGAGGGCAGTGCGACAGATTGCCCTGAAAGGTTTTTCAGTATACATCTACAGGTGCTTAAAACATCAGAATGGACAAAAGCCCTGAAAAACTTTGACTGGCTTTCTGCCCAAGCTTCATCTGTTCAAGCTTATATTTTCCCTTATAGCATACCCAGTATGAATGAAACCTCTCCAGTATGCTTATGGCTCAGTCACTGCAGTTAACATGACTTTTTGGATCTGAACAAGTAGAGGCATCCTGGGCAGTTCCCTGCTGGAGATGATTTCACATCCTCACAGAAGCTATCCATGGTACATTTTTATAAATAACTATGCAAAATCCACAGGAATTAACATGAGGTATATAGTCTTCCTAATATCATCTCAGACCTATCATATTTTTTTTAGATATCAGATATAAGAAACTTTCACTATTTTCTTTTCTGTTCCCTAATCTATTCTACAGATCATATAATTTTACTTAGTGCAGTAAACAAACTTAGAAGAAAAAAGAACATTAAAGTACTTAAAATTAGATCATAAACTATGGAGTACACATAACTATAGAGTTCTATTCACTGAAGAATCAGAGATTTAAAGTAGTAATAATTCTGGTATGCAGTGTATATGGATTTAAAAGAAATGTTTTGCACAAACGAATTGTCTACAGTCATTAAATATTCACCAGGTATCTGTAGACATATTTATTCTAGAACTACAGAAATACTTCAAGGAGTTTACTAATTCTTACTAAAGTTGTAATATGTACAATGTTACTTTTTATCTAAACAAGTTCAAATTTTGTAACAGGGCAACCATTTAGGATACAAAAAACAGAACCCTAAAAAAAAAAAAAAACCTATGTTGAAATTTTCAGTCATTGCTACTAAACAAAAAACAGTTTGAGTTTACGTATATGGAGGCATAGAGCATCTCATTGACTTTGTTCTTTTATTTTGAAGTAAACGAGAATTCAAATGTGAACATGTGTTTATTCCAGAGTCAGCATGTTAGAGCAGGTTTAAAAAAAGCAATAATCCACCTAACACTGCTTGTCACGTCCACGTTTATTTCACCTAAAATTGACACAACATTGCTCCACCAAGGTAATGAGTACTTTAGCTATTGGCTTCAGTAGGAACAAACTCAGTCTTTTCAGTGATACATGATCAGAGTAGAAGTTCCCCAAAATAATCTATAATTAGTAAAGATTAGTAAATTATTTATATGACAAATACCTTCAAAATATTTTAGCCAAGCTAATACTATTCTATTCATCCAGAGTTTTGAAAAGATTTTCTTTTTTTTTAGCCTTCTTCCAAACTTCAGATAAGATTAATACTTAATATGTTAAAAGACTAAGTATCTGCAGTCATCTAACAAACAGCTGCCATATGAAATCTGGGAAGAAAACTCTCTAACACCAATGTTGTGTTAGAAAAGGCATTCCTTTATTCCTCAAGATATGTACAAGGTGACCTAAAAAATTTCAGAGTTCACATTCCACATTTAAATAGTTAAGACATATATATGCAATATATTGGCATACATATTCCGATACATATTTTCCAATAACTTGTTAATATATGCTAGTTTCCTTCAGGGCATGTATGTTGGGGTTATATGCTGGTCTTAGACTACTTACTTTCTCCTCATTTTTTCATCATCAGCTTCACCAGAGTGACTTTAGTCCAACATTTAGCTGAGCAACTTTCTATCTTAGTGCACAACACAATATATGTGAAATCCAAGGAAGAAGTCCTTGCATGTGGTGGATGCAAAGATAAAAGTAGTCTATTCTGACTCCAGTGTTCCTATGAAGCAGGATCACTGAGAAAAACAAGGCCATTCAAACATGCTAAAAAAAGCTAAACTGGAAAGTTTTAGAACTAGCACTAACTAGAACTAATGCATTTGTCCTTAAACTAACATACTTAATACACTGATCTCTACTGCTAAACCAGCCTATATTAGCAATGGCAATTCAGTCCCTGTGGATTACTGTGTGTTTGTATATGCACAAATGTACTGACCATGTAAATGGACACAGTCACAGCTGATAATCACCATTATACCAATGTCTAAGCCACGAGAAACCCAGAAATCCTGATCTGCAATTCATACTCCAAGTACAAACAGAACTAATACCAGGAAATCATCAAGCACCCTTCGAAGGTCATTGGATTAAATGTTATTCAATTATTCAATAAAAAGTGGTTTATTTATATGGTCAATTGCTTTGTAATATTCAAAAGTAGCCTGGATAAAACTAGCAAATACATAGTAGGTTACAGTACAGCATTAGCATTGAATGACCTATGAACACAACATCCATTTTTATGGAACTAATTCTCAAAACAATCAAATTTGAGAGCACCCAGGAGTGCTGCACCAGTTTCTGCAGAAAAAGAAAAGCAGTATTCTTTTAGTTTGCTATAATTATTATTTTTGGATTTTTTAATTTGTTTTTAAAAAATCTGTAAAATGAAAGGCTTTTCCTTTTTACAGAATATCAGCCTGCTTCCTGTTATCATCCAAACTCCTGCTCAGCATTAACAAAAAGATACTTTGCTATGAAAGTGAACAGAATGAATCAGTTAACACTCCTCAAGTATTCACTGAAGTTCAAATAGAAGTTGCCATCTCTAACAGTGAGTATGAGCTATGGTATTATTAATGATATCTAGTGAAGACTGGGATTTTAAGAAATGGGTTTTGGTATTACTTAGACTTAAGCTACCACTGTAGTTGTCTACGAGTAACAATGTTAAGGGCATAAAACCTCTGAGCTTGCTAGTGTACACAGCATAACAAATGACCTGAAGAATTACTAAAAAATAATTCTACAGGGAGATTTTGATGACATCCTTAACCATACTGAATTCTATCTATACACAGTTTCTAAATATTCATAATCACCCAAGGAGATAAATGCTACTCAAATCTTGCAAATCCCTACAGAGAATTTATTTTGCCGGAAATTATTATATTGGAATAAGGAACTCTAATTTTGTAATGTGAATGTATGAAAATGAAAGCATTAATTATTCAAACAAATAAAATGAGAAAATTCATATACACTGTATACTACAGTTCCAGTACAATACAATCTAATGCCTTCTTCCAGGGTCACAGAAGCTGCTGCTTTTGCAGCCAACTGTGCAAAATATCCACACAAAGCTAGGAACTTCTCAAGCTGTGAAAATTTTCTCAATAATGCAAGAATTGGATGTAGGGCTTCATGAGTACAAAACTGTTCAATTCATTTTCTGCATAGACCAACTGTACAAGACCAACCTGCTCCTATTCTTCTTGGTCTTCATCCTATTCTATTTAGAAATTTATTTCAAAAGCCTGACCCCAACTGTAACATTTTAAATGAAAACAAGATTTGTAACATTATTAGAGCTTGCAGTTTTACCACGGCCTCCAGTAGTACCTGAGGCATATGGAAAGTGTGTAATTACATAAGAATTTTGAAGTTGAAAAGGAAAAATCAGAACTAAAAGGATAAATTTCTGTTCTTAACAGAAATAAAATTAAATACCCCTCACTCACATAAAAGCATCTTCGTTTCTCTGCCCATTGAGATTTTGATCCCAACAATTTAAAACCTGTCTTAATAATCTAATTGCTTGCATTAGGCAATACTGGATTAATCCCTGTAAAAATCAGACACGAGCTTAAGTGTCCTATTTCCTGCATGTTTTTTTTTCTAAATTTAGTGATGGCGTTATGTACTCTGCATGATCTAAACAGACATTTCCAGTTTGAAGGAGAGAAAGTCAAGCCCTTACCTCTAGCTCCAACTCTGAATGGCTTACACCTCTGTCTACTGCAGGGAGGCAAGCAGGTCAGAAAATTGCCTAAGACCCTAGAGTGGCTTCACTACACAGCACTGAAAATCCTTAGCTTGTACATAGGATGAAGAGGGACCCTCAACAGAGGATTTCATCAACATGTTGATTGCCTTCTCGTGGCCTTACAAGCATTAGATGCAATGCTCCTGAAAACATTTTCTCCTGCATTTATCATTTTGATCCCTGGGTAGATTCAGAACAAAATTACAAAGCCTTTTGCCAAATCCTGATTGTGGCTCAAGTCCTGAGGCGTCAGCTGTGTTTTAATGAACTGATTCCTGCTACAAGTTGCTCAGCAAAGCCAGTGTGTAAGGGGAAAAGCACTGGATCAGTGATGGTGGCATCATAGCTTGCAAGTGACTGATCACTCACTACTGTCACATCCTTACATTATTTCTAATGAATTTACCTTTTCTCCAGAAGAGTGACATTTCACAGAGCACTAGCAGTGCTCAGGGAGTCCTAAAAACAATTCAGGTGGTTATCCCAGTTGCAGACATCTGTTATTGTCTGACATGGGCTCCGATTAATACATTTCTGATTTTGTTACAGCAGGTCCCCTCAGATGGAAGGGACACCAAGTTCAAGTCACTGACGTGAGAGGATGTAGCTGTAAGTGGAACAGAGCAGATGCTCTGCTTTTGCATCTGAAAATTCTAACCAATGCTGCTACCATGAGTAGTGCTCCATTAAACAGGACTACTACCAGTCTGCTTGGAACACTTCATTGCAGTACCATAACCAAGTTTCCTCCGCAATCAATGAAAAGGTTTTCAATCATTTTTTACTAATAGATCATAACTGTTTTCCAGTAGAAAGACATGGATTTGCCATCCAATGGCAGTTTTATTTAAACTAGCTCTAGTACTTTGCTTTTGCCCTCATCCCTGAATTGTTCTTCATGTAGTGTACAAACATTTATGTAAACGAGCTACAAATCAGAGTGAGAATCTGATCTAGCAGAGTTGGAAATTACTATTACTGCTGCTTTTTACTGTTTTTCTTTCTCAAATGGGTTGGTTTCCTGGTCCAATTTAGAGAATGACTGCACAAATGTAGATGAGAGCCAGCATAGAGCCAGGAAAGTGTAGCAGAATAACAACAACCTAAGACACAATTCCAGATGAAAAGCAGTGCATTGAGCTGTCCTTTTGAGAGGTTACAGTCTCAAAGCCATAGCTGCACACATGAATACTACATCTTCTAATGTAGCCTGGTGAAAATCTCATAGGGAAAAAAAACAAAAAACAATCACTTGAACTTGCTGACATTCATGCTGCATGCATCTATTGACTTGAAGCTTGACATAACAGAAAAAACAACATGCATGATTTAAACACTTCTTGATATCCACTATGGGCTCTCTGTTCAGTAAGAGAAAAGAAATAGAGAAGAGAAGGAAAGAGAGAGAAGAACAATCTCTAACTTTTGTTCTATTTTGTTTAATTAAAATTATTTTACCCTCTGCACATGGCTGGGATTTTCAACACAGGGAACTACAGATTTTTAATTCCTTAAGACATCAATGTGTTCTCAAGAGCTTAAGACCAGTATTGTGGGTCCTCAATAAATGCAAGGAATTGAAGTCTTCTGCTGTGCTGCTGCATGCTAAGTAAGCTTCCAACTAGTTGAGCTGTTAGTTTTTTTGTTTTCTATATCTCACCTCTGTTAAACTGATCTGTTCAGTCATGCTGAATGGTCACATCACCTCTGCTGTAAAGTGCCATGATTGCTTTGGATGGTGATTTCTTTGTCACATTCCATTCACAGCACTTTTAACAGTGGGGTACAATTCACTTTGTACTATTTTTTACATTTTACTTGCTTCTAGAAATATGAGTACAATTGAAATTGTTGGTTGAATAGATTCCAGCTTTCTGCCACCTTTCCTCTAACCTTCTTGTGCTGCCCCCAGGAGAAAAGGACTTCATTAAAAAACCCTGTAATACTGAATAGAAAATGAAACTCTTCCTCTGACCTCTCCCGTGACTTTTAATAAACATACTGGCTACTGGCTGTAGATGTTCTCTTCCCAATAGGCTTCTGATTAGGCACTGAAAACAGACAGTTCTCTGTATCAGTCTATTTGAGACAGGCTCTTTGGGGCCAGTGCTGTAAATAAACACAGCTACCTTAAGTTAAAACTAATTTAACAGAATAGTATTGTCCTTAACCAAAATAATAATAATAATAATGATAATAATAATAATAATATCTAAAAAAATGTGAACGGCATATATTTGCTTCTTTTCTAAAAGCTTATGTAGTCTCTTGCATCACAAAAGACTTCAGCAAAATGGCATGCTGACACGAAGGAAAACCTAAACAGGGCAATTTTCACTTCAGTTCTTGCAACACCAGCACTCGCGTAGATAGGTGAGCATTATTAAAGGAAAACATGACTCAGAGAGTACAGTGCTGTGGAAGTGACCAACCTCCACTAAAACTGTTAATTTCTCTCATCAGTCATCCCACCAGGTTCACTGTGTTTCCACATAAAACACTCATGCAATGTAACCAGTATTATTTCTGTCACTGTAAGAGCATACCCTTGTTACAGTTTGCTTCACAGAGGGGGCATAAGTCTCAATTTCTCACACAAACAATCTGGTACTTAAATCTTTCACTTTGAAGTCTAAGGTTTCATTTTAAACACAAAGATAAACCTATTCCTACTCGCTAAGCATGTACTTAAATATTTCTAGGTATTACACACAGCCATCAGTTCATACATGCCTGTGTGCTTGACTCATGTCTAGAAACTCAGTTATATCACAATCCAGCACCATGCTTCTGCTGATTTCTGCAGCCTTTATTTTCTTGCTTCAGCTTTTCATGTGACTCATTACTACAAATCCACTAGCTCCTTACAATATGAGTACTGTATTACTGTTGGGTTTATTCATAGAGTTCATCCTGTGATCATCACAAAATCGTAGAATCATAGAATGGTTTGGGTTGGAAGGGACCTCATGGATCATGAAGCTCCAAACCCCTGCCACAGGCAGGGCTGCCATTCTCCATATCTAATGCTAAACCAGGCTGCCCAGCGTCCCATTCAACCTGGCCTTGAACAACCCCAGGGTCAGTGCATCCACGACCCCTCTGGGCAGCCTGTCTCAGCACCTCACCACTCTCTTGGTAATATTGGGCTGAACATTACTAAAGTCAAGCTCAGGTAAAGCTGATCTATTGCTGCTGTTCTCCCATCCCATGTGAAACACTCTGCAACTTGCTACAACTTCAACCTGACCTACCTTCAACCTGACCTACCTTTTTTTTTTTTTTTTTTTTCCCAATGCCATAATGCCATGTCATTCCTCTCCCTTACATACCCTTGGACAACTTTAAGTAATTCCCTTCACTACCTGACTTGTCTACCTGCCAAGTTCTTGCATTCATTCAATAATGTATATGAAAGCGCACAGTCTTCTGATAATGGTTTACCACATTTAATTTCTAGGGAATGTCAGCTTCCATTGAATGATGCACAAACTGCACATTAATCGATAAATTCCTTGCCTATAGGGGCCTGAGTGTATCTACCTCATGAATATGCAAGCAGCCCTGTTTCTTTGAGTAAGATACAAACATATTTCTTGTCAGACAGGAAGTGTTGTTATGTGTATACATTTTCTTCCTTCTTGTTCTTTTTGCATAAAGCAGATGAGATTCAGTGTTTGCCAGAGCAGACATATTTTTTTTTTTCTAGGGTACAAGAGCAGCCTAGTGCTAGATCATAAAAGCTTTGTCTGCCAACCATATAATGCAATTGCTGTTTGACTATTCTGGACCCTGTATTTCTATGCTGCACTTCACAAGCATGCTGCTGAAGTCACAGACAGGGTGATAAACGTTAACAATTTATTCAGTGTTTAAAAAGACTGAGAACAAGCTATCACCCTTTGTCTGCTTTCAGTCAGATGCTTAAGGACAGAAAGGACTATCAGATCACCTTGTCTAACCTTCTATGTACCACAAGCCCTCAAATTTTATTTTCACCTGCATACTGAGCTCAATGCTTTTTTTCTCTTCTCTTTTTTTTTCTTTCTTTTTTTTTTTTTTTTCCTACTAAAATATATCTTCTAAAAATATACATTTCAATGTCCTGACTTTATGTTCAGGCTAACTTCTCAGTGGTTATTTTAGTGATTAATTAATCTTAGTCCAAGAAATGAGGCACCAATTTTCAATTTGAATTTGTCTGGCTGAAACATTCAGTTATTAGTTTGCATCCTTTTCCTGCTAGATTAAAGAAATCTGCATTAGTTTTGACTTCATTATTTACTGACATCTTGTATTATAGTCTCCTCTCAGTGCTTTTCTGGGTAGGCTAAACAGACCAAGCTTTTTAAGCTCTTTCTGCAATGAATTTCCCAGCCCCTGAGCCTTATCATGGTAAAGATTTTTCTTAAACAGTGTCTAATCTAGGGAATTAACCTTTTAAAAAGAGCTGTCCTGTTACTCACCAATGTAATGCTCTCCTACTTCAGGAACACATAAATTCAGTGTTGGTGCCTGTACAAAAGTTTTACTCAGCACATAGTTACGTCACTTGTAGGCATTCTTCTAAGAACAGAGTTTTCCATGTTAGGAATACTTCTTTAGTTATAAACAATGGTAACACATTCATATTGTGGATTCATTATACAATTTGACTATAAAGTAGAGGAAAGTAAAGGACAGAATAATTAAGTACCTTTTCTAAACTTAAAATCAAAGCTAGGGAGAAGTAGGCTTTGGACACAGTAGGTACCAGTTTTTTAAACTACTTGTCTTCCCTAAACCCTATCTGCTCTTCCAAAAAATATATTTTAAATGCATTTTGTGATACAAAAAATCCTGCAGCCCGAAGTGTACTTCTGGTATTTAATGTCCACAGATCTGTGGGGGCTAAAATACCATAAATTTTTGCAAATTTTCTGCAATCATATCCCAGCATCCAGTGCTCCAAAGAAAGAATTTCCTAAAGGTGCTGGAAAACATTATGCCCCTTAGACTATACAGTCTTTAACCACTTTAAATGAGATGCCAAGCAGGCAGTATTTAATATCATTAGCAAATGGTATATAGCTAACATCACTGCAACAAACAAAACAAACAAAAATCCAGTTCCATTGCTCGTGAGATGCCAAATGGCATGGTATCGTGAGCAGGTACCATTTCCCCAGCCATGGATGCTGTGGAGCTGGATGCTACTGCTCCAAAGTGCAGTCCACAACTTTGCCCGCAGGAAGCAAGACTGTGAGTTTCCATGGTGTCTCGCTCCAATTTATAGGAGGGAGAGGAGGTTCTTTTATTATCTATATACCCAGCATGAGATTAATAAGCAACTGTTCAAATGTTGGTCCGACCAGTTTATTACAAATCTTAATTAGGGAAATGGGGAAGGGGAGAACGGACACTATTATGAATTAGGGTAATGGGGGAAGGGAAGGAGGGCGATAGAAAAGATAGAAAAGAAGAAGCAAGGAGTCTTCATAGGCAGCAAGAGGGACATAGTCACCACCATGGATCCAGCGAGGTTCATAGTTCCGTCTTTGATCCTCAGTAGTGGTGGGTCGTCGGGCATTGTTGTTCTATTGACAACGAAGGACGAAACACAACGGTGATGATGGCCCCTTTTCAATGGTTTCAAAGTGGTGAAGTCAGCTATCTTTGGAGTGACAGCTCAAATCCAAAGTGGTCGAGTCAGCTCTCCTTTGAGTGGCAGCTTCTGGCTCTGGGATCTCAGCAGAAACTCCTTTGTTCCCATCTTCCGGGCCTTGCCAGCAGATAAGAGGGAGCAGGGGTGCCCATCTGCATCCTGTTTCTCACAGAACACGATGGTATCGTTCCCCAATTTTCCCACACCTAGCTGGAGCTGTTTTGTCACAGGCCAGATCTTCCGCCAGTAAACACTCCTGAGCATTCTCATCCGCTCTTCTACAGAGCAAGCAGCTCTGGGGGAAGGGGCTTTCAAATGTTCCCAAAGCGATATCCATTGTCACACGGTTAGCACCCATTAGTTGCCTCCTCAACAAATCATTCAGAGTCTTATCACAAGAAATACCTCAGGAAGCAAGCTTTGTGCCAAAAAAACAGAGAAGGATTCTCACACATGGCTGTAGCAGCAAGAAACAAGCTCCTCATCAGCAACAGATAGGGACTACTGCAAGGCCATATCCTGCCTTGACGGGAGAGGACAACATGCAGCTCCCATCTGCTACTGTGTTCCAAGCATGGTAAAAATTCCTGGCTCTGCCTAACCTCTGGGTCAGCAATAGCTCCTCTGTTGCCACTGGAGATGCAGCAGGTCCAAGACAGTGTTTTGCTGATGTGCAAAGAAAAACATTTACCTACGTACCTCACAGGGGTCTTGTGAGTAGTATTACATTCCCCTGCAATCTTTTAGGTGTAAGTTGGATAACTGACAAGACCATTTTTTTAAATTGTTGATTTTGTTGAAGAGGTGTAGAAAGGGATCCTGCCTGTAAGACAATGACTGAGAGAAACAGCGTAACTTTTGGTTTAATCTGTTTGGAAACAGGAAGTCTTTGCCTGTCCACAAGCTTTAAAAAAAATAATAAATTATTCTCTCCGCTATGGCTAATTCTGTTTTCATAGCAAACTGACTAGCCCAGAACTACAGTAAGGCAATGCTTGCACATGTACATCTACTATTTGCATCTGCATTGTCACAGAACACATTCAACTAATACTCAGTATAGAAATGCTCCTTAGTGGATACCTATTTTTCTATCAGAGAAAACAATCCTAAACTGAAAGAGAACTAATTTATTTAATTCGTTAATTTTGTTGGTTAAGTCCTGACTCTACTACTAAAAAGAGAGCTCAAAATGAAATTCTTATATGCAGTTAAGCAAATAAAGAGGTTTATATGTGTTCCAACCCAGCCCAAAGAAATTCCATAATGGATAACTAAAGATAGAGTTCAGACAGTAACTTTGACCTGAGGTCTGTTCTCTGAATACCAGGTTTTGCTAAGCAGGCTGAGAAACAGTTTTGCTTATTTGACATTTTCTTTAATCACGGGCCTTGATCCTTGACAGAGAATGTTCAGTTAAACCTTGCTGTCCCAAAGGAGTTAATACAAGATTAATTTTTAGCTTATGGCTTTGAAGAGTGTCCTTCGGCAAATTCAGAGCTCATGTTCAGTCCTCATACAGAAAAACCTGCCTTTCTTCTCAGCTGCATTTGGACATCTGAATATCTTGTTATTTCCACTGCAATAGCAGCATTTTTTTTCTCTTTTTCATTGTTTGTATTATGTAGGCATGTCTAGTTTCACTAGCTCTGCACTACATGGTGCTACCATCATCAAAGGAAAGAGCTGTAAAATAAGTCTTCATCTCACTAGGTGAATTTATTGCTGTCATAAAAATAAAGGCCCCCAAGGTTCACTGAGTCCACTGTACTGAAGACACAGAGTGCAAGCTTGGGGAATTTACTACAGTATACCACTGGGTCACTGTACCTATCTGAAAACTTGGTTCAGCTGACATCTAGAAGCATTAATAAAGAAAATGCAACCTAAGGGGAAAGAACCAGGGCAGTTGAAAGAAAAATGTGCATTATTACAATGTTGGAAAGCAAGTCATAAGCTGGAGTTTGTATTTTACACAGTGAAGATGTTAGCTGGATTTTATTAATGTTTTCATAAATTATTTCCTGAAACAGAACACCCTACACTAACTACACACTAATCTTGTTTGGGAGTTTGCCCTGTATAATAAATATTTGAAATTTGCAGAAATATGCAAACAGTTGCACTGCTTGCTTTTTTAATGGCTGTTAGTCAGAAAGTTAGCCAGTAAAGGCTGTTTTCTTCCGTGAGTCTATCAGTGGCTGAGACTCCAGAGTGCCCTTAGCAAGACAATGAGATGGAAGGCAGTGCATTTCAGTTGAGGTGGTGAAGTGCTTTAGGACCTACAGCAAACAGTCTTTGCCAGAGATGTTACAAGACTGGATATGCTTGCTTGTGAAAACGAGTTCATAAGGAATGCTCAGTCCAGACTGCTCTGTAGATGATGTAATTATACGGCCCAGCAGAGGATAAAAGACCCAACTCCAGCAACTGCTGGAAGATTCCAGAAATACTCAGAGTCCTGAAGAAACTATAGCCTAACTACATTGGGAAAGAATTTTAGGGAAATAGGAGCAAGCAGGATAAAATTAATCTCCCAAGATTGTACAAGCTGTCAGTGCTACACCTGGAAAAACAGCCAAATCATACACAGTCAAATCCATTCCCAGTACAATGCAATGCTGTACTATTCATTAACAACAGTCTCTTTTGGAGAATTAATTATCTTCTTGAGGATTGACCTAATCTAATTTAAACCTATTTCTGAAATAGTAGCTTAACCTGCCTTTACAAGCAAAGAAAAAATTGCAACATAACCTCCCCTTAGTTTTAATGTTTGTTTGGCTAGGAGAAAGCACAGTACAGGATTCACCCAGTTTTTTAAATGCAATGTGAAAAAAACACCCAACACAAGTACTAAAATCACTACTGGAATCATCATATTTAAGTTGTGGTTGAACATGAAAACAACAAACAACAAAAACAGCCACAAAGAAACTTTCTGATTCCAAAAAGAAAAGTCAAAGAGAAAGGGCTTTAAAGTAAGACATGATATAATCTGCTGGTAATGACAAATTGTACATGCTGTTCAGAGAAAAGCGCTAATTCTCAATGGCTTCACATAACTACATGTACTATCAACAAACAAAAATTAAGAGATCTCAGTGAAGGCGCTGGAAAATTTCCCTCATGGCTTTAATGTAAACAGAGTCCTACTGTATGCTCTCAAAATAAACCTAAAATTGACAGATCATATTGCATGAGGATGTAGCATTCAAAGGCTTAACAGTTTCAGACATTCCTTGCACAAGTGATTTCTGGGGTGGGAATGGGGAGACAGCTTTCCTATTGTTCTGCATTTCTTGTAGAAATGCAGCCTAACCAGTGAGGGGATTATACAATATCCTGTGTTGAGAATATGTAAGAGAGTATTTTCCATTTTTCAATATATCACCTTTCATTTTGGCAGAATCTGTATGAAGCATTTATTTACTTTAAGTTACACAATTTCTAAATCTGAACATGCAGTGATTAATTCATTCTTCTTTCCTTTTTTTCTCCTCTGCTTGTCCATCACTTACAGAAGGAAGCTTTCAAAGAACGTTTCCCACATTATTCCATATCTAAAAGGAACTACTTTGAAACCTTCAAAACTAACAGAAAATATTCAGAGACTAAGATACAGATTTTTTGTGCTGTGATCGTCAGTGTATACAGCACACAGATGAAGCCACACAGATGAAGCCACAACTCAGAGATGAATGTGTGCAGAAAGTGCATGAGTAAGTAATGTTATCTAATGGAACTGACTGCATTATGTTTCCCCTTGCTATAAAAGGTGATCCTAGCCATCATGTGAAAATCACACAAACAAAGCTGATTAGCTTTGCAAACAGCTCTAGAAAGTCTATGAGTTTCCAGAGCAAAAGAAGACGTGCACATTGCCGAACACCTCCCTGGGGCCGAAGAGAGGGCTAAAAGCATGACCATGGAAAGCCTTACTTGAGTTGTGATGGTTCTGGACTCTTGGCCATTCTTTGCATAGCAGGATGGAACTAGAGTGACTGCTTACAAGGCGAATATAAATGACAAATCACTTAAAAAGTTTCAGATTTTAAACGTACATCTTCATAAAGTTAATTCAAGATGGCATGAAAGTTACCTCCGGAGAGAAGCCTGGTAAAAAAGCAGAGATAAATGCCAAGTATGTTAGCTGTTTTTCATTGCTAATTTGGTGGTAAATCAGGGGAAATCTGTACCAATTCAGATCCAAATGCCACGAACCAAAAGGATTATTAACACTGCTCTCACATTGCAGATCATACATCACATTTTTTGCTTCTCCTTCCCTTCATTTGGTCAGGACAGAGAGGATTAAGGCTGGGGTTTGAAGTTTGGTGTGCTACAAAAGCAGGTTATGATGAGCACTGCAGAAAGCAGGAGAGGATAGGAAGACGACAACACGAATATTTTCACCACTAGGTAGTAAAAAGTACTTAAAATGTTTGTGTCCAGAAAGGTCCTACCAGGTAGGCTGTGAAGCCTTTTTCTATTATAAATCTGTTCTTCAAAGTGCTGTAAAATCTGCATGTTTTTTTTAAAATGCAATTACTTTGCTTTGGTTTCAGCAATAACATAGTTTTAATGCATCTCTGCCACCTTCTTGCCAACCATCATGCCAGCCAAATTATAGGATACCACTCTGGCTCTCCTAAACCCAGTTCCCATGTTCTTAGGCACCCAAGACTACAGGACACAGTGCTATTTTCCCACTCAGAGGTCTGTCAGACCACAGCATAGTGCCAGTGCTGGTTTGTATTGATTACCTGGATAACACCTGGAAGATACATATAGTAATGTGAATGTGCATCCATGATTAAGGCATAGCAAGAGCTGCACATAAGCACACACGATAGAAATGGTACTGACAGTCTTTTCTCTTTAATACCTGCATCATTAATTACATCTCCACTCAACAGAGGCACCCCAATACAGAGTGACAAGAGTCATCCCTCAGGTATGTCCCATGAACTCCATTTCAGGATTGGAGCTAAGATTCAGTTAGAATATTTTAGCTATATCTCTTGGTTGTCAATTGTTTGCGATTTAAAGAGTCTTCAGTTTATTTCCTGATTTCCATGAGTGTAGGTTTTGCTGAATCTGACATGTTAAAAGAAAGTACACACTACTTGGTAACTATAATTTTATACTGACAATTTTTTTGAGCAACATTTAGAAAAATGCTCATAACTATCAAGAATACTGAACTGAGTGCATTTTGTCATTATCAGTATTACTAATGATTTGCACTGCTAAGAAAGAAGAGAGTTTTATAGCGTAGCCTAGGCTCTTAGTATGAAATTTTTCTAAGAAACAGGTCTAGATAGCTCCATTTATCAGTAGCAAGTGCTTCTAAAACCAAGAAAGGAAAAATAATAGAGGATATATTCAGGAAATACTCCAAATGAAACCACACAGCAATAGGGTTTATGTGAAAAGAAAACATTTACAAAAGTACAAATAACTTCAGCAGACATAATTTCATTAAGTATATTTTTAAAAGTAAAAGCAAAACAAAAAGAAATGATAAGCAAAATAAGATGGATAAGACACTCAGATTTTTCCAAGAAACACTGGGGGTTGAAGCAAATCCATTTAGCACACCTTGCAAGATCTTCTCTTGAATACTGTGAAAAAGAAGAGGGATAAAATGCAGTGAAATGAAGGCACTGTGAAGAGATAAATGAAGAAAGGAAAGCGAGTTTTGTCATAACCAAAAGTCAGGTGCTCACAAGCAGCAGGGGGAAATGATTATACAAATGAGAACTCTGATTATTTCTGAACAAGCAGAAAGGACTTTCAATTAAATAAAGACAGCAGCACCTAGAGAGCATGCCAAAACATTCTACAGCCCTAGAAGACATCTGGCAGGCAATTCCACTGCATTTGAGACAGAAACCAAAGACATTACAATACCAATAACAGTCATTGCATACATTAGGAGACAAGGGGCTAGCAGAGATACAAGTCACATAGAAGCATTTTGACAGTGATCGAATTTCAGCAAACTACTCTGTGTAAAAATAAAAAGCCCAGGCAGTTTAATATCCCAGGCAGAGAATCAGTGTCTAACCTAGCATGGCTAGATTTAAGGCAGTAATACAGCACTTGTAGGTGGCACATGGAGACAGAAAACAGCAGGGCATTGAGAACAGGAAATATTTTGGGCCAAGTACAGTCAAATGAGGTCCACAATGGAAAGATGTTTTATTACACTGTCTCCTCTCATTCATTCCCCACTTCACAATCCATTCTGCAAGCGTCATCTAACCATGATTTTGATGACAATGGAGTCTATCTTATATGAAGGAATACAAGTAGGAAAGTATAGAGGATTGGAACTACTCAGCATTCAAGATTGGCTCCTTAAGAAATAATTCCCACCTGTGAGTGCTAATGAATGACAGCAGCATTTAAGGACCAAGCTAGAAGAGACAAAGTGTATATTTATT
This sequence comes from Centrocercus urophasianus, assembly GCF_019232065.1. NCBI lineage: Eukaryota > Metazoa > Chordata > Aves > Galliformes > Phasianidae > Centrocercus > Centrocercus urophasianus. The sequence continues at coordinate 34,405,111 of NW_024884586.1, read as the reverse complement.
ATTAATGTGCCGGGAGTACATTATGTACCATAGATATACAGGACAGGAAGGCTGTACCAAAACTGCAGTACTGTAGATGTGGTTTTCACCTAGCCAAGCTTCTTTCATTCCTTTATCCTCCAGCTGTCACTCAGTGGTGTTACCTAATCAGTACATGAAATTCATATTAGAAGTACATTAGCATCCACTGCATCCACATTCTACTTGCACATAAGCAGTTTGTGATCAAAAGCGATATGGCTGAAGACAGAGCTCAAAACCCTTAGAAAAGTAACTTAGTACTTGCTTTTGAGTCTGGAGCTGGGTAGTAAATTGTTCTTACATGTGTTTTAGCAATCAGGAGACATACTCTCCTTATTCCAAAAACCAAAGAATTAATTATTTTTTCTTTCCCAGGGTTAATGCTATTCTTGTGAGGGAAATAATGAAAGCGTGGCAACAAGCATGTGGCTGGCTACGTACTTGTGTGGCATTTCAGCCTGTAATACTAAATAGGTTGGATGATTCTTGCAGAACCCCTTCCAACCTTTTGCCAAGTGTGCTAGTTGAGCTGTCAGATTTATTCTTTGTGTAGCTTGCGGCTGCTGCAGCACTTCAGAAATATGTGAAGTAATCATGCCTTTCTTCTCCCACTGGACAAACACTTGATAAACTGATTTTCCTTTTCCTTCCAGGAACCACGTATATTCTTTAACCCAGCACAGAATTGTTTGCATTCAGTCCAGGATGATCTAGTTGCATGTTTCATATGTTGATGGATTTGAAAGATTTGAAAGCAATTCCAAGAATAACAAAGGGAAGAACTAAAAAAATACTTATATCTGTGTTTAGGTTGTGGAAGAGCAACTGAAGGTTCGGTCAATAAGGTGAGATCTCTACACCATGAATTTTCTACACTACATTGGAAATGTTTTGAGAAGCAACAACTTTGCACAAGAATCTTCCTTGCATTTATCTGTTCCTTAAGAATTAGAAGCATGAATCGTCTTTAACATTTTACTTCGATTTTTCATCTACAAATGGAATAAGAATTCTTCAAAATTTTCTATAGAGTTTCCACTTCCACCTTTATATGCCTCAAACAGCTATTTGGAATTATTTATTATCAGCCTGCCTTGGCAACTCTTAATTTAATAAGCTTTAAATACTGGTAAGTTTACTTATTATGTTACACAAGGAAGTTAACAAAAGTTTGTATGTTGCCATACAAACCAGAACTAAGAACAGCAGGTTGTTTACACATGGTTTACAGTCCTTCATTAGGAACTTTCGGTCATTCCTTTTTAATCTTGTATTATAGAAAAAAAGAAATTTATCTGTGCAGCCTTGAACACTTTGAGAAACTTCTCACATACTCCACTTGCCTATATAATGATGCACATATTCTTCATTGCTCTAAAAAAAAAAACAAAACCCTTACCTCTGAAACAGGCAACCTTCTCCCTTGTCATATATCCAAACATCAGTAAGACATCTTTTTTACTGGACCACCTCATCTATGCCAGCCTGGAGCCAATAACAGATTGCATTGTGCCTTTTGAAGACCTTCCCCAGATGACTTGTTTATATATAAAGTATCTTCAGTTTCAGATGTAAGCAGCTGAACACTTCAAAAGCTGTTAACACCTGTTTACAGATTCTGATTTGACAGTGCTTCCAAGCAAATCTGAACTGGTTTTTAAGCATTTCTTGGCTGAAGGTAGAGCCAGTGAAATGTGTCTGATTAATAGACTTCTTACTACAAAGAAACATCAGGATGGGAATGGCTCTGCAATCATTTTGTTATAAAGAATACCCTATAAAGAGTGAAGTAGAGGCTGTACTTTTTGATTGGTATTAAGTTTCTCACTGGTTTCTGTGAAACCAGTGTCTTTCTGGAAAAAGACATTTAAAATTTTTTTGTTGCCAGTATCAGACTACTCATTCTGGATTTGACACAAGTCCCCTTTTTCACGCAGGTCAGTGAAAGGCTGTCATGTAGCAACATTTGGGTGCCAAAGTGGATTTATAGAAACAACTTATACTCTGGAAAACTTCACACTCCGTTTCCAAACTAGTGGGCTCCTTGGGGCATCCATCACATATGGATGTGGCCAAAAGCAAAAAAGCTCAGAAAATGATGGATCTCAGTGGAAAAAAAAAAATAAATAAATAAAATCCCACAAGTGTGTAATTTCTGATAAACTTGACTTTTATATCAACTCTGAAAACAAAGAAAAAACTGTCCATGTCAAAATTAATGAGATCACATTACAGATCTTAAATCTGTCTCAATCAGATCTTTTTACAGACTACTTCGTCTTTGCCTGCTGGTGACTCTGCAATTTATGGCTGGAGGAATGAGGGAAAAGGAAATTTGGGATCTTATTTCTAATAGAACACATCACTTGAATCTATCAGCTTTGCTTAGCATTTGAAAGGTAAACTGCATATACAAGAGCCCACCTAACCCACATCACATCAAGGAAGATAGAAAAAAATGTTCCTTACAATAATGTTTTCAACATTAAGATACATCAATAGTTTTTTTTATATGCAACATAGATTAGTGTGTCATAATATTAAACCTGCTTATTCAGGGTCAAACAACCTATATTAATTCATATTAAATATTAGACATAATAAAAGTAATAGGACAAACTCCATGTTCTTGAACCTTAAGCAGAGCTTCCATCAGATGAGAAATATAGGTAAGGGTCAGGCTTTGTAGGTCCTACACATTAAAATTAAATAAAATGTATGGCCCTGGGACACCTGGAGTATTTTTGCATTGAAAAATAGTTTGATGAGTTTTTTCTGTTTGCAAATGCTAGGACTTTCAAACCTGAATAAGCTTGAAACTATATACTAGAATACCAGTTCAGAAAAAGCTAACATAATAGAAGGAGGGTAACAATACAACTTTCTTGGGCAAGTCTCTCTCCCTGTTGTCATTCAGGTTTGCTTTTGTTTTCTCACTTTGCAAGAATAGCTTCGAAAGCTTTCTCTGAGGCAAAATGACATATTTGTCTGAAATTCCTTAAACTCAAAACTGAAGAGCTGACTGCTCCTTCGGGGCTCCTAGAATCATTCTGCATTTCACTGCATGTGCTGATTATAGTTACAAATGCCAGTAGACATTGAAAGAAGACAGCAGAGGGAATGGTTGAGTACAACACAATGGTAAACAGCAAGATGCACAGATGCGATGCAGGACTTGGTGAAAGTAAGCAACATACTATTGAAAATACATACAGAAAAGGATGGCCTGAAGTTGCTACAGAGTTGGTTATTAGGAAATACTTATTCTCAGAAAGAATGGTAAGGCATAGGCAAAGGGAAGTGGTGGATTTACCATCCCTGGAGGTGTTCAAGAACTTTGTGGATGTGGCACTGAGAGACATGGCTAGTGGGCACAGTGGGGTTGGGCTGATCTTAGAGGTCTTCTCTAACCTTAATGATTTTAAGATTTATTATTTATATGTGTCAGAACTCAGATTTCAGCCTTCTTATCTCTTTGATGTAACCTGATGTGCACTGGGGGAAACAGGAGGCATTGTGACATCATACATGAAGACATCATACATGAAGCTGTCTTGTGATGAGTGGATCTCCTTTGTAGACCTTTTACATCTTAATAAATGTAGCCAGGTTGGCTATGGGTACATGATTTGATTAACTGCCTCAAGGACTCTGCCTATTTTCAATTTTCAACTGAAACTGAAATAAAAGTTCTATTTTAGAATATAAATTTACTGATTTTTTGTTGTTGTTGCTGTTTCCTCACTAAGAAATTTCAAACACTGGCATATGTTGGCAATTGCCAAAGTAGAATCATTCCGTTGCGTAGAACAGAGATCAATAGATCAATTTAACATAAACATACCTCAAGATAACAACCATACTTCCTTCACCTAAGAAATCACCTAACAAACTCTCACTCAAAATAATAATTCCTTGGCCTATAGCCCTCATCACTGAGTTAGAAGTAACAGTATGTTATTGGCTGGTGAGCTGACCAACATTAGCCTAAAATTAATCATTGCATCCTAGAACTGCTAAAAGACAGGTAGCAAGAGCCTACTCAGCCAAGAACAGAACAGTAAGACCTTGCAAAATACATGGATAAAATAATGGATAACTGTACTGTAATACGTTTTTTCCCTTGGATTCATTCAGTCAGGTTTTCTTTATTTTTCTTTTTGTTGTTGACTGGAACAGTAAAGAAGATGGAACATATAATGCAAGCCTGAGGGGTATAGTAATAAACGCAAAGATATTAATGGTCTGCCCTGGTTCTAAAAATGAGACCCTGACAGCTGTCAAGTTTCAACACATCAAACGCCTGTTGAGAAATGTAGTGAGAATATCTGAGCCTGTTATGATTCTCGGTGTTGCATATGTTTAGCCTTGGGAAGTCTGACAGGCTCTTTGGAATTATGTGTCATGCATGAATATGAAAGAATTTTTATAGAGAAGGAAAGATCATGGGATTTGTGTCCTTTCTGGCTGTGGAGCCTTCAGCTTTATGGTGACCATGCGTTTGCACATGAGGTACCAAGGCTATCTTCAGGATCCAGGTTTAGGATATTTATGGTACATTTAGTCTCAAATGGAGGGACATTATCTACCCACCTGACTGGAATACAGTAAGAGAGCAAAAGGAGTGTGTAACCAACTGTAAAAGGACCTTATTCTGCAAGATTTTCCATGTATTTGGAAAGCAGCAAGTACTATAAATTTCAATTTATTACAGAACTGCTTAAGCACCAGGCTCCTGTCTCATGAAGGATACATGAGGGTGACCAGGGTAGAAGTAAAGTGCTTTTTAAGCACACACTGCAGGAAACTATGAGGTAGACCTTGAGGTAAGCAAATCCACCTAACAGTTAGGAAAAAAAGCAGAACTTCAGAATGAGGTAACTGTATGATCATTTCTTCTTGGAATATTTTGGGCACATTTGGGATTGGCAAGGAGAAATGGTAATATAAATTTCAGCCAAGCCTGCACAACGATCAAGGGCCAGATTTGGAAGGCCCTAATCAATATGCTGCTTAAGTAAGCATAGAGGGAAATGGTGCAAATAGAATTTGATTTGGTGAAACTGTGTAAGAAACACACACACGCACCAAATCACAAGACTTTAGAGAAGGAAAATTTCTATATGTGACAGGACCAGTCACATACAGCAATTCCTTCTCATCACTGATTTTTTTCTACTGATCATACTAGGCATTATGTATTACACCTCAGCTTCCAACATCCCTCAGAATTCTTTTTATTTGTCAATTTACTTGTAAATATGATATCTTACTTGCAAGTATGATTTCTGTACAAAGGAAACTGTTAAGCTCTTGTGAAATGATTACTATGAATACAGACTCTAGGTTCCAAAATACAGAAAGGCCAGTCTTTCCATCCTTCTAATGCAGCAGTGAAGGGAATTAACAAAAAAATCAACAAAGACAAGACTGAAAATTAGTATCCAATCTAGAGAAGCACTTTCTATGAAGTGCAAAAGGGGTTGTTCCACTGCTGGAAAAAGCAGTTTGGGCAGAATCCCTGGAAATTCACATATCTGCGTCAGTTCATACTGAAAGTCACTTTCAGTGCTTACTGCATATACCTCATGGTTATTAAGGTTATCAAGAAAACAATATAGTTTACTCTAAAATACTCCTTTCCATTGTTAAGCTGTTCGTTATGAAAGATCTAACTACAAGCTTTGTCAAATCTCAAAATCTTTTTGACCTATGTGCAGTACTTGGTAAAGTGTAATTCCTGTCAGTGTTTTCAGTTTATCATAGGTCCTAGTTTAAAGCTGACAACAGCCCTAGTTTAATGCTGACAACAGACAGTAATAAAAGTATAGGCAACCACAAAGAAAAGTAGAACCTCTGCTTCAGCTGAGCAAATGGAATAATACAGAAAAATGAAATAGATCATTTATACTGGCAAAAAAAAAACAAAAAACCAAACAAATTAGACTATTAAGCGCTGAAAATAATAACCTAAGCAATGTAAGTAGCAATAATAGGAATAATAACCTAAGCAATGTAAGTAGGAAAGAAATTTTAAATGTTCATGATTCGTAACGTCATGACTAACTTAGGCTACAGCAAATCACTTCTGTTCATGTGGGAAATAAAATAAAATGTAATAAGATTATTAATGCATTTGTTTACTATATATTTGTGAATGATGCATTATGCTAATTTGTAAAAAGTAACACAGAACTTTAAATAAATTGTGTAAGTTAGAAAGTGTGTTTAAATACAAATGGATTAATGAGCAGATTCCAGTAAAGATATATTTTGCGGATATTCTCAACAATCACTGGGAGATGAAAGTTTCGTATATTACAGTTAGACTGGATTCTTTAGTAATAAAACCAAAGCTGTTCGAGTATATGGAGCATATAAAGAAATTTGTGTTCTTCTCAGACTTGTGAATATTATTGTTTAGTGTCAAAATGTCAAGACAAAGTCAGAAAGAGACTAGAAGAGCTTTTTCTTTTTTTATATAAAAAAAAAGAATAATATATTGAAATAATATATATACTATTGAATACATATGCAATATACTGTATGGAAAATGACAACAGAAAACAGAAATCCATCAGTAGCAAATCAAGTATGTCTCAGTGAATTGTCTAAAGACAAAGCCTAAGCAGTCTAATACAGGAAATGTTCACTTCAGACTGAGAATACACTTGAAAAAGAAAACAGTAGGATGAGGGAGAAATGACCTGGGTAAGCGTGTGCAGAGAAATCAGAAGGATGGGAACTTGAAAGAAGACCCTAATCGTCTCCTGGAACAATGGCCCAGAATAATATTCATCACCTAATTTTAGAACACATTGGTAGAAAACTTCTGTCACCAGTATTTGACTAGATCGAACAAGCTTGACCCCTTCCTCTCCATGTGAGAAGCAAGTTAAATGGTACTGGCATCTGCTTGTTTTACACACAGTACTGCAAACTTAATCCTTCCCCTGCAATCACAGTGAATGTAAACCTGCTACCCTTCTATTTACCTAGAAGTAACGCATTTACAGTGAACTCAGTTTCACCTCTGCTCAGTTATTTGTTTGAGAGAAATAGCTTGAAATGCATGAGAATAGAATGCATGAACACTCCTCAGAACTAGTGCATTCAATGTTTGCGCTAGAGATGGGAAAGATGAGTTCAAGTCTCATCAGGTGGAGGAGAGACAAAAATAGACCTCCCTCTGCTGGATGAGTACTTTTGCCACAGAACTGCTGGATAAACTTTCTCAACCGTTCTGTGTAAAGTCCAGTACTTGAGCTAAGCAGGAGAACAACTCCTATCTGAATAACCAAAAGAAAGGACACGTATAAAGAAAACTGTACGGTCTTGTCGTAACTGGGAAGCTTCTCAATATGAGAAATTCTATTAAAGATGAAATACTTCCAAGAAATCCATAAGGAGTTAGATATACTCAAGGTTAGGTAAAAGGTCACAAATACTTCTGGTGACTTAGATTTTGCATTTCTAACCAACACTGCCAGTACCTTCTTCCTGAATGAAATCTTTTATGTACTGATTATGCACCAGTGATTACAGAGGATAAGTCCCACAAACTGAAATGGCATTTAGGAGACTAATTCTCATCAGCATTTTTGAAAATCAGTCTGCTAGTTTCAGAAACTGGACTGAGCTTTTCAACTGGAGTATTTCTTTTTACTAGATAATTCTGGACCACAGTTTATCCATCAAATCAAGAGTACCAGAACATATGCACCCTCTGCACTTCTGCTTCCACCCACTTGCATACAAGCAATGACCTTAATTAGTTAAATTAAAACAGCAAGACACACACAATCATTCCTTTTTAGAACAAACCAGTTCCTAAAATGACAACTGATGCAAAATTAATTAAACCAAGGCAGATGTAGGGGAGGAAAATGAGAAATTATGTATCTGGAAGTTGAAGAGAAGTAATTAGTTTTGGCAGGTTATTTATTTATGTAAATTGAAAAATTAGCTGTACTATGCACAGGCAGCAGAAACAGTATCTGCTTTATTGCCTACTTGCAACAAAAGAAAAAGTTTTGGTAAAATATCCAATTGCATTTCAAAGTTTGCAGTACTTCCTCTGGCAGTATGTAGTAGAGTTTCCCACATGGAAACATCCACAGCTAACTACAGACAGAAGACAGTATGCCAAAAGACAAACCTACCAATCTTAAGGTTTAGGATTTTTGTTTCCATGCATTACCTGAAAGCAGACTGTGTGAGGCAGGGGTTGGCCTCTTCTCCTATGATTGAGACAGGATCAAATACCAAAAATGATCCTGCCCTTTCTCAACAGAGAGAATCTTTTCACTCAGAGATTACAAAATGAGTTCCAGAAAGCACAAGTTTCTGATTTTAATAACACTGACAAGTAAGGCCAGAGACACACGTGTATACCTCCCTCAGCAGTTCCTATGACCTTGAATGACAACATATAACATTAATAGGAAGGCATAAGCATCCATGGACAGATATCAAGTGGGAAGATATGTCCTCTTAACACTCCTACAATTTGAGAACGTGTGGAGAGGAAAAGATTACAGTATTTCAGCTGCATTTCAGAGGCGACCCAGGCAAAGAAAAGAGTTGTGTGGAAAAGGATCTCAGAGTCCTCAGCTACAACTTTGTTTTCATTGTTTTTCACTCTGAAATGGCTTATGATCAAGGGTGGCATGCAGTAAACAAGGCCCCACAAGGTAACAGCCACTCTTAAATACTGATTTTCAAAGTATTCTTCAAAGACGGAAAAAGCATTATCAGCTCTTGTAAAGGGAGCCTTGAAAGTTTTCCCTCCATAACCAAAGCTTAATATCTATTTTTGGTCTCTATGCAGTGAAAGATTAATGTGTCTCTGTCAATTTTCTCCTATTAAACATAGTAGAAAGATAATAACATGAGGTTCAAAAAACAATTCTGAGCCTTTCTTTCACAGACTAAGGTGCATGATGGTAATTGGTTTAGGCAAAACATGCTGCTATTATTTCAGCTTTATACCTAAGCCTAAGCATAAACACCACATAACCTTTGCAGAACATGGAAAAGGGGCTATTCAGCAGCTTCTAACCTTGCTAGCCCTAAGAGTAGAGAAGGTTTATTTCAAATACATGCACAGATAGATGTTGGCATCCTGGTCACCAACATGGACACACTTACATGATTTGCATGAGACAGTAAAAGAATGGCCTGGCATTTAGAGAATTCTATCACAATTATAACAGAGGTTTGTGTGGTAGTAATTAGAAGTTATGGGTTTGGTTTATGTACCTGGGACAGAAGGTCAGTAAATGTCTAATTACTCAGTGGCAGCTAACGTAAACTGGCAGCTACCTTTAACAACAGGAAAGAAATCAATATTCTTGTATAACTATCCACTGACCTCCAATATTAGCTTTGAGTAACATTCATCTAAGACCTAAAGATTTACACAGATTACAACAGAAATATTTGAGCAGCACCTTCAGATAGATTTAAGGACTTCAGTTCTGCTTAGTTCTGCTTCAGGCATCACAGTCTCTTAGGAGATATGGCCTGCCACCTCTGCACCTGTTTCTTGATTTCCAGACCTATCAAACAATTAAGTCATACTTAATGTCTTGCACTGTCCAAGGAAATCATCAGCCCGAAGGCAAAGCTTGAGGTATAAGATAACCAAAAATAGCAGTTATCACCACTATTCACATTCATTCTTCAACTCAGAAAGCATTACAACCTTTGAAGCACCTGAGCTGCATTTTAGGTATTGCATTCCACTTTTTCTGCTTGGAAGCAAAAAATAACAGGCAGTAGGACTATAAACTGCTTTGTGGTGTTATAAATACAAATAAACCTCATCCATTTGTTCACTGGCATTAGGAAGATCTAATCATTTATAAAATGCATGGCACAGCCACAGATGATCATGCTGTCAGAGGGATTCTATCTTTAGACACTGAAAGGTCCCTTTGACTTAAGTAATGCAGGTGAAAAAGAACAATGCTTTAATTGTGTCGTGATCATTGCAATGCAGAGGCTATCATGTCCAAAAATTACAACCAAAAATAACACTTCAGAAATTCCCCTGTAAGCAAAAACACACAAACAGTAAAACAAGATTTAATACACCTGTGTGTATGCTTCCTCAGCAAAACAGAGGAGGATTTTATACTAAGTTGCGCTGATTATTTGGAATATTACTTTGAAGGAATCTCTGGTTCGTTCCTTCATTTTCGGATTTAGACAATTCAAGACTTATTGGTGCCCCACTGAATGAGATTCATCTCCTTTATGGAGAAAAGCAGCTGCCTCAGGTTTAGATATAACACATACCTTCCTTCAAGCATAAGGGAGGTATCATAAATCACACGTTATCTGTCTACATTTAAGAATATCTCTTAATTAATTAGTTAATTCATTCGTTAATTTAATTTGTTCATCAGGATGCACATTCAGCTCCCAGTAGCATAGTCTTGAACCTATCCTTTTCAGTCCACACTTTTCTGATCGCTTTACTTATGCATTCAAATTAGCATATTTACCACTCCTGCAAAAAAATTCCCCAGATAACAGCATGGGATTTTAAATCTTCATTTGCAACTAATATGATGGTTAAATAAATCTAATTTAAATGAACTACACAGTTCTTGGCCTTCAAGAACCAAAGTTACAACATAGAGGAATTACCTTGTTTACTCTCAGGTCTTACTTCCTTTTTAAAAGCCTGACATTTCAACATACTTCTCAATTCAGAAGATATTTAAAATCTTTCTCCTGGACTGTTTGATAAAGGTTATGGTTTAAGAGTAAGTCCTAGAAATGGTGCTACCCCAGAAGATTGAATTTTTAAAAAAGTGCAAAGTGGGTGGCATAATATCATGGATTTTCATGGAGATTGTCAGCCAGGATATGTGGTCCCCACATGTGATAACACCACTGCCAAGTGGTCATAAAGAAATCAATATTTAAAGGAATCTTATTTCCCCAATGTAAAATAGTTATCACAAAGTTTAAATGTTTTGAAATTGAGGTGAGTTGATTGAGTTCAAAGATGTGCCAAGCCATTACATTCTGGCTTAGATTAGGAATTAGAAACTTAACTGCTATTTAGATGCCACGATCTGGCTCCATACTGATGTCTTGTGTTTTTACTGAATTAAATTTTCTTTAATGCTTTTAATTAATATAAATGTTGCTTTTAATTAATATAAATAAACAACAACAACAAAAGTTAGTGGTCCAAAAATAAAGGCTCTACATCAGTATTTTACTTCTTTTCTGTTCTACCATTTTGTCAGGATCTTTGCTGCAGTCTACATAGCGTACAGTCATATTAAAGTTAGACAAGACTTGGGGAAAAAAAAAAAGGAATCCGTAGCATTGAAATATGATTAATAACTCAAAATGATTCCTTTAGAAAGCAAGTTCAATTATCATTCAAGTTTTTTGGCTAACTTATGTCAATACTGTCAGAAAGAGCTACATATGCACAGACAGCAAGCCTCTTAGGAGTCATCACTGACACACTGGTATGGTTTCAAGAGCATATTTATTTTTCTGGCTTGATAAATTAAACAAACCTGAAACACCTTGATATCTTATGACAGAAAGAAACATCCAAAAGGACATATTTTTCCTGTAATATCTTCTTCACAGTCCTAGTGGTGCATACAGCTAGTAGTAAGCTTGAGAAGGTCAACAAGGAGGTGCTAAGAAATCACAAAAAATGTAGGGGGAAGCATGCTACTTTGGCACCAAGCCTCCCTTAACAGAGCTATGACAATCTATAAGCAACACTATAGGTGTGGGTAGAGACTACTAGCTCCCATATGGATGCTGGTTTCAATGGAGCTTCCTCATTTGGTCAGGTGCCAGTTGCAGCCTATGAACATTTAGCATCTTTACTGCTTCCTTTTGTGAACAACCAAACCTCATGAAAAGAGAATGTTAAACTCCCACTGAAACTCCACCAGTCTTTGCTGAGCCCATAGACTCAGTAACTTTCTCCTAAGGTTTCTTCAGACAGATGTTTTGTTCAACTTTTAAATTATTTATTTTCAGCCTCCTGAATCTAAATGAGGCAAGAATTAAAAAAAAAAAAAAAAAATTAAGAGTCCTTTAGTAACTGCTAAGAAATAAGAAAACTGCCCAACAGAATTCCAAGCAAATCATTGATTTGGGTTCCCAGAATAAAGAACTTAGTTAACTATGACCGTTTGAGAATCAATGAATACCATAAACATTTAAAAAAGAAGTTCAAGGAATAGAGACTGAGATACAGTATATTGTAAAATCTTGTAGCTAGGATATTCCTGTGTCTGAAGTTACTAACTAATGTAAAGTGGGAATGGACAGTAAAGTGGTAACCAGAAATCTAATGTACGTTGGTTCCAGTCCCTGAATTGCTGAAGTGTTCATTCAGAAGTCAGTATTCCAAGCTCATTCAATATTCAGCAGTGAATTTCCCCCAGTATGGTTTCCATATCTTTTCCTTGCAAACTATCATTCACTAGCCCTTCAGTAAAATTACTGTCTCCAAAGTCATTCTAAAACTAAAAATAAGCAAACAAACAAATTTATCCCTTATTCATTTATCAAAACCAATCTTTTCATTTATTAGATGCAAGTAATTTGCTTTGCATCACCTAGAATGATAGGACCATTTTCTTGGACAGAATTCCGCTTCCATAACCAAGAAACTGTAATTTATGTTGATTTTCTTTTCCCTGCTGTCTCATATCTCACTTGCCAGATACATTCAAGTATCTTTGAGGTTTTACAACAAAAAATACTGTTATATAGGTTGTTTTATGAATGACACTGAAACAAAATGATGGAAAAAAAAAAAAAAAAAAAAACACAACAAAACTAAGTTTTAAGATCTTTCCTCTGGTAGTAAAATGCACCTAGTCAAGGGTACTGAATTGCACAGGCAAATTAAACCAATTAATTCCTCACTTACTTAGAGATTGTGAGTCTTAACCAAGCATCTATATGTAGACCAGAAGTTGTTCACAACGTTTCAAACTTAAAATCACAGATTTTAAGGCCCTGATTATTAGCACACAGGGATATTCTTACTGTGGACATAGGAGTTAGCTGCAAATTTCTAGTCAGAATCTTTAGATGTGTAAAGACTATCCTATAGCCAAATATTAAGTTCATCCTTCAAAGCAGGATGGCATTTAGCAACTAGCCAAATACATTTTTCCCTGTGCTTACTGTCAAAAATATTGAGTCATTTAGGAAAATGTATTCAAGAAGTGTATCTGCACCAAGCTGACATTCAGCATGGAAACTTCTGGAGCCAAGTGGTTAATTCTGGCAACTGAAAAATGGAATATTTTGAAGAAAATAACCTTTAAATATTGCATGGTTCTCAAGTATTGAGAAGCTCCTATAATTGGCAGTCTAATCAGGCCCTCCCACAATTAGCTAATGTTTAACAGAAATTGGAAACAGTTAATTCTGTCCTTTGCTTTCTGTGTCATTATGCTTTAAACTGCTATCACTGAATACATATATTTTTAAAAGAAAAGCAAACTTGAATATTAAGCATCAGTAAGAAAATGAAACAGGAATCTGAGGCACAAAGCCTGTACATCTCATGTATACTACTGAAAAAGGCCAATTTGTCTCTAGGTTACTTGTGCCAGCCTAAGCAGAACTTTCTGTAAAAAGTCTGATGATTTGATGAGCAGTATCATGCTGCTGACTACAAATTATTCCTACTTCAAAGGATGATAGCATCCTTTTTAATAATTACACAGAGGGATTGAGAGAAGTAGGGGGGAGGCGAATGAAAAACGGAGGGCAAAGAAAAAGGGAGAGGAAGATGGCTTTTCTGGAATGATTTCCACTATATTAGGATCACCTCTAAATTTTGAGGCAAATTTTAAAATGCCATCTTTCCATCTGTAGGGAAAATTCCTCTAATATTCCATTCTAGAGAGAGCATTTGTTTAAAGAAAAAGAGAGAAGTTTTGTTTTAAAAAGTTTTCAAAGGTTGAAACTTCAAGCCACAGCTTATGTCCATGCCCTGTCAGGATCCAAATCTATGCCAGAACGTTGCCCAGTCAAGCACGCATACAGCAGTTTCTGCCATGAAAGGCCAGCCAGCAGCAACCGTGAAAACTGCTAATCCGAAAGTCTGAGCTCTGACCTGATGGTTTTTAACCTGTAAAAAGGTTTGACACAGTGTTTGTTCCAGTCCGAGGAGGGTTTCCATACTACAGTTGTCTTGTGTCCTAATAAAAAGCTGTAGAAGATCATGCAAGGGCTAGGGTTGGAAAAAACAGATGTTTTCTAGGCAGAAACTCTGTGTTTACAAAGCAGTGTTAGCAAGCTTACGGAGGAGTAAGCTGTTCCTCAAGAGGTACCTTTGGTAAAAGGAGGAAGGAGTTTCAAAAGCAACTGTGAGCAACCCTACAGCATTTGCCTGAGATCAGGAAGGCAGTGCCACACATCTCAGCCTCACAGGCACTTATTGTCTTCCTCCACAGCTTGCACCCAGAGAGAGCTTCTTCTCATTAATCTCTCTCTACTGTAACAAATTATAAAGCACCAGCTAGAGATGAAACTCAGCAAACTCCAAAAAGCTATTATGAGGGAATTGCAAAGTATTGAACATAGCTCAGGATTGTGAGGCCCTTAAATGATAGTAGCATCTGTTTTGGGACATTTGCTGGAAATGTTAGTATATTTATTAAGAAATCTTCTAAATAAGATATATAATTTAGCTCCTTCTCAGCATAATGATGGCCAGCTGCCAACTCCAGACTCAGGCTTGACTCCATGTCAGAGCTACCTGCTGGTCTGGTACAAATAGACTCATTAAAAAACCATTGCTGCTGTGGGCTCAGGCTGTATTTCTTCCACTAATGGCTCAGTTTATGCCTCCCTCTCTTGAACAAATAGAGGAACAGCCTCCAGAGAGGAAGATATTCCTCTTTACACACATTCCACACATACGAATGCAGGCAACATACTGTGAGGTGAGAGAAAGCAGAGGAGAAAAAGTTTCCCCCATGCAGGAAAGGCAAGGTACATTCAAGCCTGTTGTATCACACAAAATGGATGCGGAGTGATCACATTATTTATTGATTGGATCAGAAAAAAGAATGAAGCCTAAAGTATGCCATCTTTATATTAGACATATTCAGACACAGATCCATGTGCAGAGCCTGACATCTAAACAAGCAACAGTCAAATCTGGGAGGAAGAAAAAGACGCTGAAGGAGGCAGTTAAGCAAGAACAATACGACTGTTTTCAAGTCCCATTAAGCCTTGTTTCTTTTCTTGATTCAGCTGGGATTGTGACTATCACTGAGTGTAACAGAGCTTCTCAGCAGGTAATTGTTTTCGGTTCTCCTTTATAGAATTTCCTTTCAGATTTGATTTCTTGTTGTTAGTGAAAGTAGTAGCATAGGTACAAACGTCTTTTTGAATCACTGGTATTGGGAGAGCAAGAAAATCTCTCATGTTTCCACCTGGACCTCTTGAAATGTCTAATAACACTACTGCACTTCTTTGACTTAAAGCTTTTTTCTGTCGTAAGGGCTGACAAAAGGCTAATCCTTGCACTGGAGAGCACAACATCAAAGGACATTAGCAATAAATATTATCAGAGGTGGCAAAAAATACATAGTTTAAAAAGGAATATAAAAGCATAGGTCTAAAAACACCTTTGTCTACTCACCAAAACCAAACACTGGTAACAGCACAGAACAACATTTCTGTGAAACTCTACAAGCATTGGTAACTCCTGAAATGACTCTAAAGCAATCCAGTTCACACTCAGGAAAGGAGAAATAGAAGGCAGGCCTCCAAGCTTACGCATTGGGAAGACTGAACGGCTACTAAGGTCTGTTCATTATTTGAGGGATTCATATTCAGGTACCTGATAAATCAGGATACTACACATTCATATAACTAATAGGCTCTACAAATAAAGTACTGTTCCCACATCTAACTCAATAGCTGAATTTTACATGATTTGATCAGGTTTCTAACTGTAAGGTTAGAGAAAGTTGATATCTCAACCACCTCTAGCCCAGTGAATTGTCTTCTTTCCTACATTATGCCTCAACAACAGTCAGAAGAACATGCTGCGTCTTCCCACATCACACAAAGCTTCTTCACACATCTTCCCACAAAGCTTTCTCCTGATGTGGACTGTACCCTCATACTTCGTCCACATCAGTACTTAATTTCAATCATCCTCTACTCAAGCATTTCTTGCAAGATATTGGTAAGGTTATTAGAATGTATATGACTACTGTAACTAGCTATTTGCAATATAATACAATAATGCAAGAGCTCAAGTTCCACAGAGTTTGCAATAATGCAATGCTATAATTATCAAGATATTCACACCTAATAGTCCCTGCAGCCAATATTTACTGCGTTTTTAAACCCAACAATCATGCTGCATATAATATCACCCAATGAGAAACAGGAACCAGATCCACAAAGTCTCCACTCCCTCACTATCAGTGATTCAGGCCCCCTCCAGTGCATGCTTTCTTTCTTAAGTCTCCATTTTCAGTACAGCAAAACAACTTCAGTAAACTTAATACCCTATCCCCTCCCAAAGCCTCCTGGTCACACATTTTCACAAGAGATTAAATCTCAGTTTACCTCAGGTTAGGTCAGACCTATAATTCAAATTTCATACCACCATTAGACTAATTCTAAGAAAAGGCAATCAGGTGAAATGAAAATCATGTTTTATTTTTCAAAAGAGGAACTTCTTCTCAGATAAGAACACTGAAGCAGAAACCAAAATACCTGGCCCTCAAATTTTGGGCCTGCCCTAGTATTTAGTGTTTCCTACTTACTTGATGTGGACTACCATCCGTAACCTGGACTGTAACCCAAGGTGCCTAACTTTCTTAGAGATCACTGTAAAGTCTCTAGGCACACAAGCCAGGCTTGTGCCAGAACCCACCATACTCCTGGCCTTTTTGGATGCTATTTATGATGTGAGACATAGAATCAGCAATTCTTATACACCCTTGCTCTGCAAAAGCCTGCAGTGATAGTCCATCGTGCTAAAATTCAGAGATAGAATTTTACAAAATCCACACATACCTTCCAAAAAACTTATAATTTATATCTACCACCTGATTCGCCACACTATTAATTTTGCTCTGAGAGCATTACAACCCTGCTAAACCAAGTTAACACAGAACAGAATGAGCCCCTACAGTTTTAGATTTTCTTGTCTGACCATACACCTCGCAGGTGTATACTGTTTATTTACAGACAAACTTGAGGTCTCTAGATAGCCCATTGGTAATCACTTTTCATTACTTCTCCCAAACCTCCCTTTCAAGTCTCAGAGCTAAATCTTTGCTATAAACATACTCTTTAAAATACCTATATTTCCTTAACATAAGAAAACCAGCCCCGTTTCAAAGGGAGCTGAACTGGCATACCTGCTAATCATTAGCATTTTTCAATTACGCCTGACCTTCTCTTGTTCTTAAAGAGCATTAGCCACATCTTGTCTATTTAGAAAATAAAAAACAAAACAGCAATATATCATTAGTGTAGCTAGTAATGGCTGTAGGGAGATGCTAGTTATAGTATGGAATCGTGTAAACTATAATTGTGAAGGTTTAGAAATGTAGTTTGGAGGAAAGATAAGTGAATATATTAAACAGGGAATACCTTCTGTAACATGCTCAGTATGTACTGAAATATTTTTGCCAGCTCCATACTAATAAAAAAGAAAAACTTCTTCAAAACTGTAATAACAGTTTATTAGAACTGGTTTGGTACCCAAGTGAATTGAAGAAATCTAGATTAAGTTTAATTAAAAGACGTTGTCTCTTGAAGCACATGTACAAACTCTTCAGACTATGTTTCAGGGCCATAGGACAAGCTAGCTTTTCCTCTATTGGTGTAGACTAGTTTATTTACCTTTCTTTACATAATCAAAAATATTCAAAACTATAAGCAATTCCATGTAAAGTGAGCATTTGGTTCTTGCATAGCTCAAAAAATTCAATGGTTACTGTAGTTCAGTCATCACAAAAGTTTTCACACGTACTGTCAGGTACCAGTTCTTCATTTTAAAACATTAAGATAATTAAGTACATTATTTCCCAGTTAGACACTACAATAAAATCAGTGGACTTCTTCTTCACAGCAAGACACTAAAGCAGTGTTCTAAAGCCTCACTGATCTTAAGAGGGCTTCGCTAGCTCAGAAGGACCTACTACTAAAGTAAAATCTTTGTAGGAAGTGAGGGTGGGTTTTCAAAAAAATCTCAAAGGAAGTGGCTTTCCTCTAAGGGTTACATGCATTTATAAGACTGCAAAGGATGCTATGTGGTAGAAGTATTACATCTGCTGCTTTCTTATCCTGTTTGTCACTGGGAATTAAAAGCCTTATCAACACAAATGCAAGGAGTTTCATAACTGGGATTTCAAAGGTGAGCATAAAAAAAGCAAAGGCTTATCTGATGTGTGCCCGAATGTTCCCAGCTCACAATATGCTAAACCTGCTGCCCTCACTCTCTGTCCTCCAAAGGATGTACATTCTGGGTCAAATTGTAGAAAATTTTCTCTTGTTCAAGATGTAGCAAATTATCCACAGTGATTCTGAGAAGAAAAAATGATATTTCTGCTTTGCCAGCATCTGGAGAGCAGCCCACTTGGCAAGACTGAAGAACAGTCTTTCTAATTGCATGTTCAAATACTTTAACATTGCCATTCAGTATGGATTAATCATTTGGTTCAAAGCAAACTGCAAAAATAATCCACGATAAGGATGTTGGAAAGAACATCCTTTAACAATGTCAAGATAGTGAAGCTAAAAATGCCTGAAGTTTGAAAGCCTCTGGTGTTAAAAATCTTTCAGATACAAACAGGTTGAGTTCAAACAAAAAGAAACAAATACATTGCAAAACTGAACCAGTGGTTTAATAAGCTACATGTGCTTACACTGATTAGCTGAATAGACTGAGCAGTTCCAATACACATAATGTTATGCACTCAAGTATTCATACAAATAATTCATAGCCACAAAACCTTTTAAAGCTTTTTCATTACAAGGGCATCCTGGGACAACTCCTAAGAGGGGAGTGCAAGCGCAAGGCACTTTACTTTGCCAAGTACTGCAGAATTGTCATAGGAAATCAGGAGTTGTATAGCTTAAATATCCCTCAGCATACCCTGAACTCTGATTAGTAGAAAATGAATGGCAGCAGTGGAGCTACTCAGTTTAATTATCAGTTTTGCTGCATTTCTAATAAGCTCTTAAAGTATAATTTTGGAAGAGGGAGCTTTGTCCCCTGCAGGGAAAGGTGATAGAAATGAGCAAAATTCCGGTTTGTCAAGCCTGGCCATTTCTCTAGAAGTTAAGTTTGCAGTAAATTGATAGGAGTGCAGCAGAGCACCATTTGTGTAAATGCTAATGTACTTTACTACTAGTATTGTACACTTTTCTGAGGATGCAAACCATGTTGAATCACGGCTCTGCCAATCCCAAGCAGCCCTACTGAGGCTGGGGTATCAATAGTATGGATATCCATGGTTTCATGGACGTCCATTAGGAAATAAGATCATCAATTAATTTCAGGCAGCCACTGTGGTAACTGTTTTCAGCCAATGACTGTGTTGTAAAGATTGGAGCTTGACTTCACTACCAAATTAATGCTTCATTAAGTTATAGGAACTATTCAGTCACTGTTTTAAATATGCATATGTAATTAGATTTGCTGTAGCAACAGAAACTAGGATTTTGTTTTCTCTCAGCTCTAGCTACCCTTCCCTCATGCTCTACTTTATCACTGCGCTAGCAAGAAAAGGCACTAAAAGCCTTTCCTCTGGCCAAAAGAATGTCTTGGGAAGACGTATCTGAGGACACAAACCAGTTAATGAATCCTGGTATGGACTAATTTCTGTAAGATATGTGCAGAAGTAATTCCCTCGTAAAAATGGTAATTCATTAAAAAGAAACCTAGGATTCCATGCCCAAAGACAAGGTGGAGTAGCTGGCTCTTTCCAGTACATACCTATTTTCCTTGTCTTTGAACATAGGAGATCAAAAAGCTGTTAACGTTCTGTGTTTGTTACTCAAATCCAAGTGCAAGCAAGGCATGGGAGAAAGGAGAAGAGAGTAAGAAAGTCTTAAAAATCTCCCCTTTGTTTTTCCCATTCCCTCCTTTGTATTTCATAAAACTCAACATCCCATGAAGTACAGTTCTAAGATGGCAGCCCTGGTGTTAAGGAGGCACTGTTTACATTGATATATGTGCTTCTCAAAAGGAATCGCATTATAACAAGAGAATAAAGTCACTAGAATAGGTAAAACCAATGCATAAAATTCACTAATTAACATTTTTGTATGGACTTGCTTATCTTGCCTCCTTTCAGGGAAGAACTTTATTCAATGTAACTGTGCAAGACAAGCTGCACCAGGCCGTTCTTGATGTCTTACAGTAAGTGGCATTTTTGGATGAAAGACTTAGCCATGCAGCAGAATTCTGACAAACTGAGCTTGTGTGTAAGTTACACTAAATATATTTCCTCATTTATGGGAGTAATTTCCCATATAATTAGAATTGAGTAGGGAGAGCAACTGCAACTCAGAAAAAAATGCTGAGATTACAAAATATTTTCTCTTCCAAAATATGTAATTTTGGTAACTTCAAATGATCCTTTGTACTTTACAATAATTATAATTCAAATTTACAAATGGAATAAGCATTTAGAAAGTAAAATAAAAACCTTTTCATTTGAAAACACTATATAGGGTACTCAAATTTTCTCTTATCTATTTTTAGAAACAAAGGAACAAGAACAGGCAATTTCCTCTTTTTAAGTCTCAAATTGCCATTTTAAGAATGTCTTCATTCTTCAAGAGACAGGACAGAAGCAGACACAGAAGAATCTGTCTGAAGAATTAAATCTATCTGAATTCAAACTATCTCTAAAAAAAAAAAATTTCAAAGCTTGTCTTGGTAGATATTAAATATCTCACTTGCCTTTGCACTGGAAGGCAAAGAGCATATAGAGATGTCTCTTTCCTTCCTCTAGCTCACTGCCATTTTGAGGTCAATATCAGATAAAAGGAGTTGCTACAGGATCAGCCTATCCAGTCTGCATCCTGTATCTTTGTAGCCCTGAGGAGCAAGATGACTACTTTCTCATTGTTCTTCTCTTCTATGTGGTGCAATGGAAGCAATGCATCTGATTCTGCCTCCCGGTGGGATTATTAGCCTGATGTCTCCAGTCTGGCAACAGAAGCAAGAGAGCTATATTAAAGACTCTTGGTGAAGAGGACTTGTTATCTACTGAAAACTATTTTTTTATTTTATATATAAATCAATATTATAATTATCTTGTCTCATCATTCTGCCTTAAAAAAAAGAGAAAAAAAACTAATCAGATTTTTGGGTGCTTCCCCAAATCAAAGCTCCAAACCATCCAAGCTTCATCTTTAGCTAACTTCATCCTTTCACAACACTTTAGTATTATTATATTTAGTGTTCTAATGTTGCAGGAAGCTAAAGCACTTTGATGTTTCTAAAGGCTTTGAAGTTCTTGTTTCCTATTACTGTCTTCCCTTCACTCTATACTCACAGCCAAACTATCTCTTGTACAGTTCCCTTTGAAATACAGCACGGGCACTCACTGACAGCTTATCTTACCAGAAACAGAAAGGGATAGAGAACCAGGGCAGAGGAGAAAGTGAAAATTAACGAGTTATTTTTCAGCCTGTTCTGAGCTTGCAGTATTCCATCATATGCAAAAATAAAGCTGCATAGCTAAAAACAAAATCTGCCTACTTCTTTTCTCCTCTTTTATAATCTTAGATTGGTTTGGACCAGAAGGAACATTAAAAGATCATCTAGTCCAAACCTCCTGCCACTGGCAGGGACTAAATCATGTTGTTCAAGTTCCCATCCAACTTGACTTTGAATGCTTCCAGACATGGGTCTTCCAAAACTTCTGTGTTCACCTGAATTAACAGTCATTGTAGAATATTCTTTTCCCTATACTAAATCCAAATCTACTCAGTTTCAATTTAGATCTATTGCCCTTTGTCCTATCCAGACCCAGGAATACAGCCTTTCTCCATCTTTATTATAAGGTCCTTTAACATATTAAAAGGCTGTAATGAGGTCTCCCCAGAGTCTCCTCCAGGCTGAACGAGCTCAGCTCCCTCAGCCTGTCTTTGTAGGAGAAATGCTTCAGCTTTCTGATCATCTTCATGGCCTTCACTGGACCTGCTCCAACAGCTCTACATCTTTCCTCCGCTAGGGGCCCTGGGCCTGGACAAAGTACTCCAAACAGGGCCCCACGAGGGCAGAGTGAAGGGGAATAATCACCTCCCTTGCCATGCTGGCTATGCTTCTTTTTATGCAGAACATTCCTATTTATGCAGCAATTATATACCTCATCTCATACTTTTGAAATATTACAGATGAAACACTTAAAAACCTAAGCTAAGCTATGAAATAACAGTGGAGAGCAGCACAAGAAAAAATGAAGTGGCTGAATAACTTGGGAATCAGAAATTAAGAGAAGCTTAGTGAAATATGAAGATGAAAAACTATATTTACACTGTACTTTTCTGCATTAATTTGTTCTAGAAGATATTGACTAGTAGTTCAGGTACGTATCTTGATTTTCTGTATACTGAGGCCCAATCATTCTTCTGAGTGATCCAAAAAGAGGACAGTGGCATTCAAACCATTCTTCCTTTTTAATACCTATGTAAATCTAGGCATTACATTCAAGGCACTGGGTAGTGAGTCTGGTCAAGCTATAGAGCAGCCATCTCAAAAATCATATCCTATTTGACATGAATGCAGTTCGTAACTGTTCACAGTTTACATTAAGCACATCTGAGAATGTCCACCAAAGCCAAAGATTAAAGTGATGCCTACTTCATGAAATCACATTACACTTGGTGTTAATCTGCTCATTTCTCTCCTGACTATAGCACTTTTAGGCATGAAAAGTACAATATCAAATGCCTGGGGAACTGATAAGAGAAATATGTCTTGAATTAAAAGACTTCTTAAATTAAATGTCTGCAAAATATGATTTTCAAGATTGGAAGTTTTATATTAACTTTTATCTTGATGCCTCAGTCCTCTACTAGACTTTCATACTTGCAAAATACTATTTATTATCCACTCTGTCGTGGTTGAGAAAAAGATTTAATAAGGATGACAGTACTATGCTAGTAAACAAGAGAAGGACTAGAAGCAGTTATTCTGTCTTTGTTTAAAACCACTTCTGCCTATGCAGCTGATTAATGTACTTCTCAGGTTAGCTGGAAGCAAGGAATGCATTCACCTAAACTGCAAATTAATCAGCACCGCAACAGAGTTCTCTATGCTACATAGATTAATTATGCTACATAATTAATGTAGATTTAATCTATCTGATGGATTTGGGTAGGATAGCAGTACTGAAACGTGTTTTACAAAATTGAGGAATGTTCTACAGTCACTTAAATTTTCAAAAGATTCCACAGGATTCTCTCTCTTGGAGAAATTCTTCACCAATAATTAGAAAACCTGTTTTTCCTCACTGTGGTATTTTTAAGCAGTATTTCAGTGGTCTTATTTAGGAATTATTATCACAGCTGATTAGTTCAAAAAAATACTATGAGATACATAGTATAAGAAAGAAAGGGCTCTCTGCTGTTTATCAGGCTATTCACTCTAACTCACTGTAAGTTTAATTTTACTTCACATTGTTCCACAGAGAATATTTTTTTTTCCAAGAAAAGCAACAAGAAATCTTTACATCTTCTTTTGTTATTTCTTATTTGTTGGGGTTTTTTTGTTTATTTTTTATTTTTAACAGACATGCAGGCTTCTGTACACCTCATCTCAGGTACACCAAAACAGCTGTGCATTTTGAAATGTGAAATGTGAAATACATGAAATGTGGGTCCCCTACTGAATGAGGTGTGTGCCTTTGTAACAGGGGATCCTGAGAAGACAAAGATTCCAAATGCCTTCTTTGTTTCAGTCTTTAATGCCAAGACTAGCCTTCAGGAATCCCAGACCCTGGAGGTAAGAGAATTTGGGTAGAGGAAGACTTCCCATTGGTTGAGGAAGATCTGGTCAGAGAACATCTAGGCAAAAACCAATATGCACAAACCAATGGGCCTTGATAGGATCCATCAACACTTGCAGAGAGATCTGGAGAGTGACTGCTGAACTACTCTTTATCATCCCTGAAACATCCTGGCAAATGAGAGAGATGCCTGAAGACTGGAGGATGGCCAGTATCACTCCAGTCCTCAAGAAAGGCAAGAAAGAGGATCCAGGAAACTACAGGCCACTCAGACTCACTAGAATGGTGATGGAACAACTTATTCTGGATACCCTCTCCAAGCAACTGGAAGAGAAGGTTTTCAAGAGTAGTCAATGTGGATTCACCAAGGGGAAATCATGCTTGACTAACCTGACAGAATTCTATTCTGTCACCACTGGCTGGAAAGATATGGGGAGAACAGGGGATGTTGTGTGCCTTGACTTCAGCAATACATTTCACACTGTCTCACACAACATCCTTGTCATGAAACTTAGGAAGTGCTAGGTCCAGTCTTGTTCAGTGTTATCCCAGTGACCTGAATGAAGGGATAGAGTGCACCCTCAGCAAGTTTGGGTGATACCAATCTGGAAGGTTTAGATGACATGCCTGATAGTTGCACTACTGGTGAATTGGGCAGGAAGGAACTGATGAGATTTAGCAAGAGCAAGTGTTGAGTCCGGTAATGGGGAAGAATAACCACACGCATCAGTACAGGTTAGGGGATGATGTGCTGGAGATGAGCTCTGTGGAGAAGGAACTTCGGGTCCTGGTGGACACAAGTCAGTAGTGTGCC
Organism: Centrocercus urophasianus; assembly: GCF_019232065.1. Lineage (NCBI taxonomy): Eukaryota > Metazoa > Chordata > Aves > Galliformes > Phasianidae > Centrocercus > Centrocercus urophasianus. The sequence continues at coordinate 34,380,256 of NW_024884586.1, read as the reverse complement.
CTTGTGACAAAGAAATGGATGAGGCCAGGCTCTTCTCAGGGGTGTGTAGTGATAGGACAACAAGTAATGGCCTAAAATTTGAACGTAGGAAGTTTCATACTAACATATGGAAGAACTTCTTTATGGTAAGTGTGACAGAGCACTGGAATAGGTTGCCCAGAGAGGATGCGGAGTGTCCTTTGATGGAGACATTCAAGATCTGGATGGACACCTACCAGCACAACCTGTTGCAGGGTACCCATTTTAGCAGTCGGGGATTGGCCTCTATGATCTCTTGAGGTCCGTCCCTTTCAATTCCCATGATTCCGTGATAAAATAAACTGTGACTTTAATAATAATTTTAGTTTCTCCTGCCATTAAATTAATGTTTTTTCAGCCAGCACATCAAAATTAATGCTGATTTTTTACTAAGGACTCTCCACTTGACCAGTCAGCAGTCTATAGTCTGCTCATTAATAAATTACAAGAAGGACTAAGATGAAAGGAAGGAAATGCAAATCGTGCTAAGGTCTTTGTTTAAATAAGGTTTGCAATAGTGATTTTCTGACTAACATAACCAAGACTATAAACAATCAAACAAAAAAGAAAGGACAGTTAAAATCAGCAAAATAATGACCTGAATCTAAACTCCATTCAACTCTTAAGTAACTCTGCCTGTAAAAAAAGCAGCATACTGAAAGGAATAGAAAATATCCTTTTCTAGAACTGCATAGTAGCTCTCATGCCTTTTACCTTGTTCTTCTTCCAGTCTAATTTCCGCTCTGTACCTCACTTTTTAATAGATGAGCCAGAGTTCTAGGTTAACAATCAATAATTTATCACTTGTACAGATAGCTCCACTTTTTGTCTCTTATATGCAACAAATTTACAACTACTTTATCAGTACCGAGTAGACCAGTAGTCATTTGTGGGTTCACAATGACAGTTCAATTCCTCCTGCTTCAGGAAGCCAATTCCTGAAATTCTACATTCTCTCTAACAGGGACTCAGGAAACACAAACCTTTTTTGATTAAAATCAATAGTTATGCTGATGTACTTGCATTTGAATGTATATATTTAAGTGTACACATTCTTTCCAACTGTCCCTTAAGAAAATTCTTTCAGTAAAAAAGGAAATTTAGGATATCAGATGCTTTCAAGAGAAATGAAAATTCGTAACTTCTTTGTTCAGACCTTTTTCAGTCTTTGCTGAGAAAGTTTCTCCCTATACTACTGAGTAATGAGAGAACCTTCATAACAGTTCCTAAACTACATTGTGAAGGTGGCAAACTGCAACAAAATTCACAAAATAGCTGAAAATGAGCCCCTAATCACTTGGAAATGTATTTTCCCATAGTAGACTCTCTATTTGCAATCATTGGGTTGTGGCAGTTGTGGCAGCTGGAATGAAAAAAACAAGAATGCAGGAAAGGAAAGGATATGTATGCAGAAGTTTTCTATTACAGATTAAGCAGTCAACAGCTTCTCTCTCTGCTGTTTCAGTGAAATCACATCAAGAGTATGGCATTTAGTTTTAGATTTCTTAGTAACACAAAAGAACTGAAAGAACAAAGGGAACCTAGGAAAAAATGAAAACAGATGAAGAGAGAAATTTAAAGACAAAGAATTGATGAATGAACTAATATCAGCATTAAAATTCTTGGAGCTACTTAATTATGTATCAGTCACAGGCAAAAATGCCTCAAAGAATATGCTGACGTACTCCTTTTCTGACTTGACAAGCAAATCATGATTTTGTTGAATTAATTTGCTATTCAAACTTATTTGCCAGATAAATTTAGTGGCTCATCCACAAGTACTTAGCACTTAGCTGTAAGAATTTGCTATTTGAAAATGCAGCTGTGCTGTTCATATTTGATAGGCTACAGAAAACACTTGGTGTGCATTTGTTCCCAAGAGGATGCATGTAACATCTTCATTGGCAAGACTGCCTGCTAAAATATTTTTGGAAAACATACACAAAAGGGACAAAAAGAGCCACAGAACATTTTTTTCAGAAACACAAGGTATGTTTTCAAGGAATGGTTCTATTTCCTAGACTCATCTTCAAGAAGAAAACATCTTTCAGGTCAGAGCACGTCAGATAGCCAGCACAGTGAACAAAGGGATCTGAATTCTGACCTGCTAATAGAAGAAAGATCCGTGCAGCTGTGATGTAAAGCATAACAGGTACTGATTACAGAGTTATCAGCCATATGGCAACCCATTCTAAAGAAGACATCACGTGTAAAAGAGTAATAAATGCATAGAAATAAAAACTGAACCTAAGCAAAGGAAAACTAAATGAAATAGCAGGAATAATTTACAAATCAACTGTATAATGGGAAATACAATAGCACAAGCATTTTGAAATGAAAGAAAAAAGGCAAAAGTGCCATCACATCAGAAACTAAGACTGGACAAGTATATGCAAAGAAGTACTCCCATTTTTATCATTGTGAGAGAGACAACAAAATACTTCTGTGCCAGATTTGCATTCAGGTATGCAGATAAAATGATACTCACAGGTTTTGCTTCATCTCTACCCTTATTACCAAAGGAGAGGAATCTGCATGCAGTGAACACATCGCAAAGACTTGCTCCTCATTTCCATTTAGAATATCTGTTTAAATACTGCTTTGACCACTGGCTGTATTTGGTGCTGGGTAATACATTTAGAATTACTCCCCAGAATTCTGTTTGTGAAGCACAAGTTGAAAGAAACATATTATATATGCTTGAATTTGTTGCCTGCTTGTGTTATTTTCTCCTTCAGGTTACCTAAGAGAGGACATAGGCAACTACAATGCTATGTTATGGAAAACAGAGCAGTAACAGCGAGGTGGTGCAATCCTACGCTGCAACTACTGAGGACAAGCCCAAACACAGCATCTGCAGACATGCAAACAAAGGAAAAATACTTCTTACCTGTGGAAGACCACAAGTAGACAGAAATCTCCAGAAAAATACCCTTGCCTCCCATGCCAACCCTAAAGGAGGTCTGGTGCATGCTCCTGAGCTCCTCTGGGTTGGCCCTGCCTTCCCACCAGGTGCTCAATCACTGTTTCAGGCCATGACTTAGCATTTTTGCTGCAGCAACAAAGGCATAGAAGAACTGGAATATTTACAACAGAAAAGTAGAGAAAATAAGGTTGGGTATTACTCATTTCATCATGTAAAAAAGGTTGGTTTTTGTCATTGTCCCAGAATGTGGAACTCTAATTGGTGCTTAGGCACCATGCTGATGAGCTGTTTCAAACATTTTGCTTGACAAAATAAATACATTGTTAAATAGCTCAGATATAAATTAAGATTTATTACAACTAAATGAGACATATTGTTTCTTTCTTAATTGTCTGTAGTAAAACCTTGGGAAAGATCTCTTGTTTTCCTAATGTTGACTTCACTGTAATCCTGAAATCCGTAACTCTGCAAGAGGAGATGATGGATAAGGAGCTGCGAGATATGGTTTAGTGTTTGTTGTAGTAATGGTAATGGGAGGACGGTTGGACTAGATGATCTTGCAGGTCATTTCCAACCTTATGATTCTGTGATTCTGTGAGTGGTTATGCCCTCGTATAACAAATGAAATTTTGTGAGATGTTTACCTCATGCAAAATAAATAGTGTATTTTTTTCTATGTGTGTGCTTTCTTTTTGTACTCTCCCTAATTTATATTTCTCCATTATCAAGATATTTGTACCTATCTTGCTGTATGATGGCACAGATATGACAGCGTCTCTATGCTGTCCAGTGCTAAATACAGAACTGTGTAATATGGAGAAAAAAAAAAAAGAAGAAGAAAAGAAGAAAAAAAAAAAGCTTCTCACTTATGTTTAGATTCAAAATTAATCAAGGGAACTTCTGCTTCTGATTTTGCAAAATACATAACCATAACCAGAAAAAAACACACATTTAAGGTAAATTAATGTTCCAACCTCTTTAGACTCATACTTACCAGAATTTCTTGATTTAAAGATCCACAAGTAAAAATTAGGGGTTTTGATGAGTGGCTATCCAAAAGGAAAGAAGTTCAGCATATCAGTGTATGTTCCACTTCAACGATATCTTCAGCAGATTGTTGATAAACTGCAATCTACCTCTGTTTGTAACATTTTTTATCAGACAAGTGTCTCCACTCATACCAAAGGAGAATAAATCACTGTTGCACAATCCTACCTCTGTAAGTGAGGTGGAATTGAATTTAGTAATATAGTAGCATACTGTTTATCATTGTTCTTTTGTTTTGTTTTGTTTTGTTAAAGCTATGCAACGAGAGTAAAAGTGCTGTTGTATATCAAAGTCATAGTTCTTATGGAAGTTAAAAATTTACATTTTCTAGGCAGAAGTGAAATTGATGTAGACGTACTCTTTTGTCTGTATAGATTGGAAGATACATTAAAAGCACATATTCAAAACATTCTAAATGAGTGTGAGTGTCTTAGGCTTTACAATACTCCACTTACAAGCTTAGTTGAGTCATAAAGGTTCTATGCCTATAGGAATCAACACCTTCATTCAGAACTGGAACTCAATTGCAATTTTTCCTTTATGAGGCAAGTCATTAATCTTTGCCAGATCACTACCTCCGGAGGTAATTAATAGTGATCTTATAGGAGAACCAACTAATAAAGTAAGAACTTGAAAAATAATATGAAGAACAAATGTGGTTTATCTTCCAACTCAGGGACACATATCCCCAGAGAAAGCACGATGCTATGGACTTAAAGAAAGGCAGATGAAGCAATAGGATTAGCAATAGCAAGAGGATTATTTTGATCAAACAAACCATCAAGAATTGGTGAATCTAAAATTGTTGTTAGAGTCAATATTTCATCTTGATATAAAGTATACTCCAGGTTGTATTAATTAGACCATAAAAGGATTCTGTTCCATTAGACAATAATTCGGTTAGACAGTAAAACTTTTCACCAATGACTCAGTAACTAACCTGTCCAAAACCTGAAGAAATATGAATTTGTCCAGTTACAGAAGAAAATTAAAGCCCTAACATAAGAAGCTAATGCTTATGACAAATCTATTGACTTTGCCTTTGCATTCACTTCAATTACTTTCCTCTTTTACTCATCTCTAAAATATGTACAAAAATATTGAAAAAGTTTTTCAGGGGGGTTGTGAAGATAGAAGAGTACAGCACATTTAGTACAGTTTATATTCTCTCTGAGGCCCTGGCAATTGAAGGTTTTTTATCAAGCTGCAGAAAATAACCATAACTTTATCACTCTGTGCAATCCTCTTTCACATCATTTATAAGAATCTAGTAATATGTCATATTGATTCATGCTATAAGCCCATAAATAATCAAGAAAAACAAAGCAAATTAAAATCAATACTTATCAATGTCACAACAGGTTAGGCAACTCATTTCTGCCAGTAGATGTGAAGACTTGTCTTCAAAACTTTTCCAATGCTCTGTTTCTTTAATAGTATTTTAGTATTTACTATAGTTTCAACTCAAGAAAATATCAAAGATGTAGTTTGACAGATTCTGTTGCTTGAGATTGTTCACATGTGCAAATTCTTTAAACTGGGGCTCACTGATTTGTTGAGCAGCTAATTGTTCTGATAAACTGTGTGAGACGTTTATTCCCAGACAGGATAAATACTTTTATCCTGATACTTTTGGATCAAACATTTGTATTAAAAATCCTTTTCTAAATTTTATGCGTGATACCACAGTACCTTCATACCAGTCAGCTAAATCTCTCGGGCACTCACAGAAAGCTATGTAAGAACATAAACAAGAGAAAAGTGAGTCCGTTTGAAATATAAGCAAATATTGGCAGAAATATCTTGCAGTATCTTGATCTTATTTATATGGGGGAAAAATATGTAGTCAAAGGGAAAGATTGGTCTGAGGCATCACAAGAGAAAAGAAAATATAAAGTGCTACAGAGCTATGATGATGGACAAGAAACAGAATATCCTGATCAAATAAGACTAATGGTCAAAAGGGAGATGCACATGTATACTGAACACATAAAGCTAGATCAGAACAGACAGCAAATCTAAAAATCAAGGAGACCAGTACTGAAAAAGTTCAGCTGATGGTAATCTTTAGAAGTGGCCTTGAAAGTCACTGAATTTGCAAATTTGCAATTGACCTGAATAACTTTCCACGTCTAGCCTCTCCCATTTTTAAGTATCCCCTCCCTATCAATCTGCCAAATTGCTTTGTTTTACTCCTAGAATTAGATTCAATGTTATATCAACAGGTAGTAAGTATGTAGTTAAGAGTTCAATTAGTGTCAACATTGAGATATATAAGTTCACTAATGGTAAAAAGCAGCTAATTGTATGAATATGGAATTAGGATGGGAACTAAATACAGTTTAAGAGAGAATAGTAGAAAGGCTGGAAGGAAGCTCAAAGGGCTTCCTTTTCATGGTCACTATTCAACTTCCAATGAATGGAAACTGTTTTCCCACTCACAAAATTATGTAAGAAATTTTCATCTGAACTTCTAATTTTATATTTATGATGACATCAGGATCCTCAAAATTCTCTCTCTGATGCAACCCAAGATTTGCTGAGCTGAAACAATTTCAGACATCCGCTAACAATCAGATTAATTATTTACTTCGATCAAGTCCATCAACACCCCAACTCTGCATATGTTCAATTCCACTCCTAACGTTTTGTATTTTTGGCTAGAATAGTCAAATTGTAGTACAGAGTCAGTTGAGAAAATTTAGTTTGATATCAAGTCTGACTTGATGAAATGAAAGTTTTTTTTCTGGTCCCTAAATATTCAGGAGAAAAAACATCAGAGACTTAAAAGGGACTGTACACTTAACGCTTTGCACTGTCAGATAACTACAGGACAAAAGCATCCCTCTAGTTGACAGGGTGTAAAATACATATTACTCCATCATCATCAATGTTTCAGAACTAACAGCCAACATGAAAACTGGGTTGTACAAAGTACACAAACCACTGTCCCCACAAAATAACTTGTTCATTCTAAACATTTTTTTTTTGCAGACTTTTCTTGGGAAAAGTGCACAATGCACACCTAACCTAAATATAATCCCTACCCATCAAGACCACTACTTCAACAAATCATAATCCAAAAACCTTAACATGTACCACCCTACTCTGCAACATCTTTAGAAATTATTCCTGAAACTAGAAACTGCTCTGGAAGAAGATCTTAAGATGAATATCTTTTTTTCCTCCTCTTTAAATAAAGCTTTCATTTTGAAACTGCTCAGAAACGAATGTCTGTACACCCACTCATGCTGTATAGAATCAGGCTATGCCTAAGTAGCAAATGCAACACCTTGCAATGCATTTCTCACACCCACAGCAAAGTATGTTCAGCTCGCCCCCATCTCAAAGCTCTCCCACAGTGTGACACTCTTTATTCAGTGCAGTACATGCCATCACAGAAGCTCTCTGATGGTAACAACTGCTTATATAGCAGAGAAAACTTTGTGCAACCAATAAGTCAGAAATACCCACTTAACAGGAGGAAAACATTCCTTCACGTTAGTCATTTCATCTCACCTTTCAGATTAGATCTATCACAAATACCTACAAAACTCCCTCAAAAGACAAGACTGGCAACAAAAATTCACAACTACCGGTGCTTGTACACAATGTCTTTCAATCACAGTTTTGAACTCCCTACCTTGGTCCATTTCCAAAGGCAACTGTACATAGTGATGAGGTAAACAGTTCAATCCCCATAATAGAATGCTATAATGTAAAAATCTCTCAACAGAAATATAGAGAGCTTCAAGGAAGACAAACTAAACTCCTCAGATAAAACTTCTGCTTTCTTTAACTTTTACTAGGTTGGTTGTTTTTCCACAACACTTCTTTAGCACTGTAAGGTATTGTAACGGTTTGTTTTCTAACTCTCACTTTCAGAAGTAATCTTAACATTGTAACAAATTTAAGAAAAAAACATCCCAAGAAAGTTGGATTTGCCTTTGATACCTCTGAGAAGAAATGCAAAAATATCCTTTGTGGAGGCAACAGACAAACACGAAGAATCTCAACCAAAGCTCATTGATCAAGAATAATAAAGGGATTTTTTCTCTATTTTGGAAGACAAAGCATTATATTCTTCATTTTCATTTCTTGCACATTTTTTCAGGTGATATAGTCACTGATACAGCCAGTGATATAGTCACCTCAGCATCGTTCTTTCTTTTTTTAAAAAGAAAGTAGAGCGTGGAAGGTGTTCCTCAGAGGTACGCAATAGAGACATTTGTTTCAGAGACATTCAGACTCCAGCTGTACAGCACACTATCATAATATATCCTCTGCATAGTATACAACTCAGGTAGGCTAGAATTCAGACTAGTAAGCTGCAATAAATGTTTTGTAGTAAAACTTCTAGAGAAGGAGATAGATAGCACTGTTGAGTGAGAAAGAAGTGACTAAAAAGCCACACTCATTCCATCAATAAGGAAGGTCACGCAGGGGAGGTAAGCTGTGTCTCACCAGTGGTCTACCTACTTCAATATCCTGTTTTGGGAAAAAGCCCACATTTACTACTTCAAGAGAATGAAAAGCTATTGACTGAGTCCATCACTGTATGACAGAAAATTCTTTTTTGATCTGTACAAACAACATTCTTACAGATGCTTGCTGTTCTCAGCATGAATGAAGGGCAAAGTTCAAAATATTTCAGGAGTCCCTTGTTCAGACTTAATGACATTGCTCACTTTTACGCTTTCTGTTCTTACCATTTTTCAGATATCTATAAGCTCATTATATGAAGCATTGTAGCAAATGACTACTGACCTTACTGAAAAAAATATAAAGTTTTAGCAATCAGAAACTTCTACAGGTTAGTTGGTGTTCTCTGTTGTTAGCTATATTGCTCTTGGCATGCAAGTTAGCACACTCTAAACTGCAAGCTTGCTCTTGTCAACATACAGAACTAGAGTGCTAATCATTAATAACTCATTCTTAGATAATATTGACAACTGCTTTACTTTATTATCAATGCCATCTGTGCCTAGCTCCCCAACTTTTCCTTTCTAATCCTCCCAAGCTTGCACTCCGAATGTTTCACAGGCTTCAACAAGCAGAATGGAAATAACAGCTTGAGCTTCTTGAGAAATATCACCAGCCAACTCAGGAAGCCCAGAAAAGAAGGAATAATATGACTGTAGAATCCCACTGAGTTTTCAGCATGTCAGCTTTATGAATGACATGCTGCCAGATGCTACTTCCTTGTAGTGATCCACTGTTGTGAGAAACCAATGTAATACATGCAAAATGATGAACTGGTCTTACTCTATTTCGAGCAGCACTAAAGCCTCAGTAAGACTGATTAGCATATAACAGTACTGTAGCATATTAACACACAACAAGAAGCTGGGCTAACTGAAGGCTGAAGTGAACAAACACTGTTTAAAAACTAGCTCTCAGTCATCTGATGCGAATACTTTCCATTTGTGAATTGTCAAGGTGTTTGCATTTCAATACAGCATTGATAATGAGAAAAACACTTGTCCTCACTAACTGAACTGCATTCCTGTGAACAAGTGAAAAAATTCAGTTGTCAAACAAACATTTAGCATAACTCATTGATGAGAAGTAAATTTTAAACAACTTAACTAGCAAAACTAATATATATTAAGATAATTATAAAAAAAAAAACACGATGGTTTCAATTCAAGCCTCATTTCTGGATTAGCTCAGTCCTGATGCAAATGCAAAGATAAACTGTACAAATAGACTTGAGATTTGATTGTTCTGTGTTAGTGTTTTTGGAAGAAGAAGTGAAAACCAGGAAGATTTTCAAAATGAAAATCAAAAATATGGCTTTTTAAAGTACATGTACCTTTGATTTTTCAGTATTCCTATACACAATAGACACGGAAAAATCCTCAGTGTCTACTGTTTCCTCTGGAGGAAAAAACAAACAAACAAACAACTACCTTGTTTCTAAATGAATTTGATCACTTGCAATTTTTAATTCAAGGAAACTGTGATTTCTTCACATGAGCTCATCTGAATGCAAAAATTAAAATGCAAATTGTGTCCAAAGCAGAAAGGTCTGGAACAGATTGCAGAAAGTCTTCTGAATGTCAGTTGAATAGAAGCTGACAGCAGCAGACAGTGATATCGTCAGCAAATAGTAAAGGGAAAGGAGGAGTTTAGGTTGCTTGTTAAGAGTACTTGTCAGGAAAATAAGGGAGTACATCACGGCCAAAGAAGATAAAGTTCTAATAACAAAGGAAGAGACCAGGAGCTCAGAAAGCTTGCCTGCTTTTCCCAAACACATCACTGATTTAAGACAGTATCATCACAAAACTTGCCTCTATTGTATTCCTAGACAATCATAGGTTCAACAACATCACTTCTACCATTAAAGAGACACAATTCAGTATAAGGCATCCTTCAAAAGGATGATTAGAGGCTGTCACTTCAAGGCAAGCATTTTGCAGATCTTTGGTGTCCAGGCTGAAAACAGTGACACAGGACAGGAATTACTGCAAGTTCAATGTTTGCAATTATGTCACACAGATGACTGACCAGGGCTGATAACATTCTAGCAAATCCACCATGGAATTTTTTTTTAGCGTGAATAGTGGAGGTTTGCACCAGTGGTGTTCAGTTCTTACCGAACAACCAAACCTTTTATTTAGTTATTGTTCATCATGCTTCCTTAGCACACTTCATTCTTGACTGTACCCATTAACAGTGTGAAGAAAATAAGCCAATCAGAATAACTCTGACTGCTAGGTTATCACAGAACAACCTCAAAAGAAGGAAGACTTGTAGGAGGGATATAATGCTTTGGAAACTGGATTTTGTGTCTCCACCCTTCTGTAACAAGACAGAATCCTGCAAAATCAATGTCTGCTTCATGCTATCCAGACTCTCTAGCCCAGAATAGGAGATGTAATGAAGAAAGAACACACAACAAGAAGCTGGGCTGACAAGAGCTAACGCTGTAACAAGGCACAAAGCACGCCCAGGAGCAACTTCTCTCTGACCCTCATTTAGGACTCTGCGTGAGACTGCAGATGCGTGCTAACAGTGTGAGATCTGACAGGTCTTCTTTGAAAACAGAAGAAAAGACGGGCTCTTTTTTTCTGTTTGGTCATTACTCAGTCTGTCTGTAAAACACTGCTTCTCTAGATCATGTTTTCAATACACACACAAAGTCATCGATAGAACTTGTTAGTTTTTATAGGTTAAGCAGTGGGAATACTTGATTTTATCTTTCAATTCTCAATCTCTTTTTGCTATTCAGAGAACTAAGAAAATTAAAAGCCAGCTCAGTCTCTCCAGCAACTAGAAGCATGAAATATATAATTACTTGATGACTTTTTTATAATGCTGAAAACATGAGTAAGATCTTTTTTTAAATAGAATTATAATTACAATATTTATGTACCTGTTAACGATCAGGTAGAAATCTTTAGGAATGGTCTTTTTTATTGTTATCATTGCTTTGGTGTATTTTAAATAAAAGGAGCTTTATTTATAAATTCTAGTAGTTTCTGACATGCATATTTACATTTTTACTTTACATTTCCACTAAGCAATCCCTCTATCCCTCTATTACATGACATTTGCAGTCCCAAGTATAATGATTATTTCCTCCCTCTAGGCACACTTTTAATATAAAAAAGAAAGGCTTTAGCAATACCATACAAATCTTTAAACATATACCAAGGCTTCTTAAATCATACTGGATGACATATGTAGAAAAGGAAGTGTTGACTACATCTTTATCTGGTCTAGCCCAAATGATGTTTACATATGTTTACCGTGCTTGGAATTTGCAAAGCACAGAGACTGACATAAGTCCAAAACCAGAAGTCAAATAAAGCAACAAGCTGGACTGCAAAGATGGAAAAGTGGTATTTTTTTATTCTCATCTTAATGAAAAACCTAAAGCTTTTTAACACGATCAAACTTTTATCTCAGAAACAGCAACTGAAAACACAGCCAGCTTTTGCCGAAGGTAATCTGAAGAGGTTAGTGAAAGTCAGATTGCCTTGGTTAACAAAATACAGACCAGATATTGACTGAATCATCACCTCCAAGTCATTACAAGGAATCTTTTCCCTATCTACAGAAGGGCTTTTAAGTGTAAAGAAGAGCTGAATATAGGCAAATTGATCTTGCATCAATACACAATAGATCTGAAATGTATAGACCTGACCCACTCCAGGGAAGCCCCCAGACCTGACATTTTTGTCTACAGTGTCTTGGAGGCAACTTGGCAGTGTTCAGAGTGCTTAGAAACTTCTCTATCCTTGTAGCTGCTTATGCCGAGGACTCTTCTAGGAAAGTACTCAGTACCATCTGGCCTGCTGGCTATTAGCCATCCACTATGAGAGCAGATGGACTTATCGGAAGCTGCTCATCAAGACAGAGTCCTGGAGCTTATATGTATAACAGCCAAGTGCACCCTCAAGCGGCATGCCCTCAGAGTTTGTTCTGGCTTTGTCCAGAGACAGCCCTGACAGTACATCCAGCAACAAATTCAGTAACAAATTACATGGATGGTCAATCGATATGAGTGTATGTTTCGCCTTAGGGCCAGGAAAGTGTCGATGCAGAGACTCAGACTGCAAATAAGTCACAGAAAATACTCTAGTTCACCCAGCAGTTCTGACTTGCTGGAATCTCCTTGGCTGTTTCATGTAAGTGAATGAAAAGAAAATAATGGTGAAAAACAGGTCTGTAAGAAAACCCAAACATGGATTTATCCAAAGCAGGATCAACTCATGATTTCAATTATAAAAATTTCACAATTACTATTCCAGTGCTTCATTTTCCCTAACTTTTAAAAATAGAAATGCTCTCAGAAAATTAAATTTCTTCCTATTTTTAATTTTCCCAAGTGAATTTTATTTCAGATTAGAACCTTTTTTCAAGTGGCTGAACAGAACTGGAAAAAGTAAATACACTCCACATCTAAAAACACTCAGTGGATCTTTTGAAGGACAAAATGAATATCTGAAAGTCACAATATTTTTTCTACCTCAGCTTTGATTTCTGTGGAATTTGATTTTGATTTCTATGGAATCCTTCTGATTACAGCCATGCATCACAAACCACTTTATACTGTACAAAACACTGCACCAAACAACAATGCTAACGGCTTTCTGTTTGCCTTCATTAGCCAGAGCACCTCTCATTTGCAGCTCATATTATAATATGCTTTGAAATTTCTTACCTATAAAAGGTTCTAGGATCATCTTTCCCATAGTCTATGCTACCAACGCTCTATCAAAAAACTGCCAATTAAAAAAAAAGCTTAGCAGAAATGCTCATATTTTCCATTGTCAAGATTCCGTATTGTCAAGATCTGTGTGGAAAATAAAAAAATAAACAACAGAGGCTAAAAGGACAGGATGCGTGTTAAGTTATCAACTTACATGTTTTGGTATTTAAATCTTATAAAACATATTTTTCCTACATACATAGGTGCCTAAACATCTATGCACAAGCTTTTAAGCTGTTTTTAATACAAAGACTTACAACTAGAGATATCCACAATACTAAGCTGATTAAAATCTAAGAAACAATGAATGGCAAACTTTGGTTTCTCTTCATTCTTCGGAAACGGTAGAAGCCAATGTCACCTAAGATTGAAAGCATGTTTTTTTTTTTCTCTCTCTCTCTTTTTTTTTTTTTTTTAACTTGCAAGTCAGCAGAATATTTGGAAAATGCTATTAGCACAGAGTAGTACATCCACGTAATAGGATTTCACTCACGTTAACAGACACCACCTTATGTTTCAGTAGTGAATCCCCTACATCGTTTCTTGATTCTCACCTAGTTTCACCCACAACCTGTGAATCTTGATGAATCTCTTACATTCATCTAATTGAAAATCAGTCTTGCCTGACTTGTCATTACTTATATACCAACCCTACCAATGCAATTCCACCTTGTAACAGTTCTATTACTAGTTTCAAAAGCAGTTAACTGCCGTCCATCACAAATCTGGTATCACTGATGATTTTGAAGTCTACCAAAATGTGTGGTAAGTGGTCTGGTCTTCCGGCTATTCCCTTTATTCATTTTAAAGGCTGTAACAACTGAAATTTGATATCTCATAATGCATTGTCACCGAATATCCACCTTTCCCATGTGCTGGAGAAAAGCACTCTTCAGAAGAGTTGTAATAACAAAATGTGTATCTGTGTCTCAGAGAGTCTAGTTCAGTCTGGAGTAGTAGCTTACACTATTAGAAAGATCTTTCGCTTTTACTCATTAGCAATAGTAGCAAAATGTTCTGGAGGATTACATTATGAAATATAATATTTAATGCAATACATAGCACAATGCAGATAGAGCTGACCAGTAGGAGCAGCAGCACGCATTTCATTCCCATTATCTTCTTACAACTTCATCCTCCAGAGGCTATTATAACAGAGCAGTGAACTGTCTGAGACTGAGATACACATGCAGTCCCAATTCAAATTCAAGTTTATGTTTAGCAGCTGAAATTTCTCAAGACTAGTTCTATATCAGCTGATACTCATATAAGAATAGTGGGTTCTAGTTACAATCTGACGTAACAATGGAGACACTACTGTATACTATGTCCTACTAACTACACTCATCTTTGCTAATGTTTGATTACTGCCTGATGGTAAAATAATGGACACTACTGAGGCTGGATGCAGTTAAGCAGGAAACTAGGAATATGCAAGTCCAGATATCAAGCATTTGCCTATCCAATATGTATCCACCTAGAGAAGTTGATCAATTCTCTGTGCTAAGGCTTCAATCCAAAAAAATTTATGCATTTTCTGAAAGTAAATCCATCCCAAGTGAAAAAAAAAAAAATCTTTATTGTGAAAATGCTGTTGAATGAATGGAAAGATATTAAAAAGAAACAGATTTTAACAGAAAACACACAGAAAGATGAAAAAATGATTACATATTTCCATGCCAAAATTTTCCACTTATTTCCATTGGCATAATGTCCTTATTGGTCAGGATGCCAAATCTACTACAATCAGCAGATTTAAGGGCTCTCAGCATAAGTCTGGATCCTAATTGTTGCAAATTTAGTTAATGCAAAGGGGGACCGACAAGCATCAGGATTTGAGCCTTTGCCCCAGCAGAGCAGCACAAATAAAATCCATATTCATTAGATGGTTGACAGGAGAATACTGAGCACTGGACTGTACAGCAGAATGTCTGCAAATTTGATGAATTGAAAAAAAAAAAAAAATAATGAGCTTAGGGTTCAAAAGGTTTCCTTTAATGTGCATCAAGCATTTGCATGAAATACACGTAACTACACAGAATTGCTATTTAGCAATAATGGGTCATGTCAGAACTGAGTATCTCTTGATCTCCTGTCGAGATGACAGCATGCACCATGAACCAGTCTTCTGCTGACATGAAATCAGTATTAGCAGATTTACCTTTAATGAGCTCATCACACTGAAGTACCAGTTAAAGGGAGCGGGTCATATATTATGTTTGTTTAGTTGCCCTGATGTGGCTTGCTTGTTAATTCAATGTGCAAATGTAGTGTTCTGGATAGGAAGCATCCCAAATCCACTGTGCCTGATCAACCTCTGCACTGACACTTAGAAACTTTATCTTTGCTAGAACTAGGGTAAATCTACACAACTCCAGGGTGTGCAGTTGAATAGATCTGATCTGTGCCAGTTTGGGATATGGCCCTGCACATCTGCACTTCCTCCTCTCACTATCATTTCTGTCCTATTTTTCTATTGAAAAAGTGCTAAGCTAAGCAAAGTTCTGGGCAAAGGGGCAGTTTCTACCCCTGTTATACTGGTATTTCCAAATTTTTTTACTGTTTTGCATTTCCCCTTCTGCTGCATGTTTATATGTGACAGAAGTCACATCTGTGTAATCCTTGTGGATCCAATGATGTTTAGAGCATAACAGGAAAAGTAGGAATGAGGATACGGATGAGCAGACATCCCTATCATGCACTGATAGCACAAAATCTGCATAAAGATGCTCATTATGTTCTTTTCAAGGTATTTGAGAAAACTGGGATCAGCCAGTGGGCATTACCACATCACATAATAGCATGCACACCACACTATAGCAGATAATAAGATACAGAGAACCTTCATTTCCTTTTCCACAGGATGAACTCATGCTTACCTTTTGCTATAACATCTTCTGCACTGCAGAACATGCTTTATGTGATTTCCTAGACAAGAAAGCTCTTCAAGATCCAACAAGGAAGATCTTCGGGATCCTAAGGCTCTGCCACATCTTCATATTCCATTGTACGGAAATTAGTTTGACTGTTTTCTCCACGACAATCAATCCTCTGTTGGAAAATACTTGAGATGTCATCTGAAGTCTTAATCTCTTTTTCCTGTATGTGAAGACAGTGTTCAGTACCATAATAAAAGTCACAAGGTAAAAAAAAAACGTTATATAAACCTTGTATATACATACCATTAACATTTTTCCAAATTTATCTTCTCTGTTGCTATTCTTCTAACATCAAGATCTCCTTAAACACTCTGTCTTGGATTTCACAGAAAAAGCAGAATGAGATATAGCTGTATGAACATTTCACAGCAAATGTTATTTTCACTGAAATTCATTTAGGGTTATAGCCTATCTGGTATTTCAAGGCAATGCATCATTTGAAAGTGTTTTCACTTTCAAATGATGTAATTTGAAAAAATGTAAGGCATATAAATCACACAGTAGAATCTCCTCTTCTTAAAGGTAATCTCAAGCTGTGACTTTGATGGTGAGGATAACTAAAAGGGCTCCTATTACAGTCTTCAGTTTTGTTCACAGAGTTGTTTGGGAAACCACATTACAAATCAATTATTTGAAATAATTCAGCTAAAAGATAACCCTTTCTCTTTTACATTAAGAGCAACTGAATCCTGAATGCACAGGTGTAACCATACTGACAGTTTAGTTGGTATAAAGAAAGGGTAAAATGGTGTTGCATGACAGTATTAACAAGCAATACATCAAAAGTTTCCTAAGCAATATTTACTTATTTAGTGTTTGAAGACTTTTTTTTTCTTTTAACTCTACACTTACTTGAAAACTAGTTCAATCGATTACTAGTTTTCTTGATTCAAAGTATATTCTGCCAAACAAGCTGCTTCCCTAAAGTTTGTCACTTGAGATTCTGAAAGGATATATGAAAGGATTTTGCATCACCTTTAGACTAAATTATATTCCATAACCAGCAATTATTTGCAAAGCAGGTAAAACACAAGAAACATTTACAAAGTAATGGCATCAAAGCTTGCTTCCTTCTCAAAGCAAGGAAGTGAAGACAAATGAATTGGACTTACTGATAAATGATAAACTTCACCCTAACAAAAAAAGCATTTAACTTATGGAAAAAAAGGCAACAGTCATCTAACACACTTGCAGAACAGGTTATGTTGGCTACACAGGTTTCCACAAGACAGAGTTCAGTAATATTAAGAATAAACCAACAGGAATACCAGCATCATGCAAGCTCTTAAGATAAAGGGTGTTAACAGTCTCACGCGGAAGCACATGTTGTACATAAAAGCTGTTTTGAGTATAAGGTTGTTGGGTTGGTTGTTTTGTTTGTTTGTTTTTGAGATGAGAAAGTTCTACTGACAATATTACTTACCAACTCTCTTCTCTGTTTCAAGTAAGATGGCCGGATCCAAGCACCCCCTTGCAGTCTCCACTTTAGACACTGAAAGAGAATTCATTACTCACCTCCAGAGCCTTCATCATGGCTATCTCTACAAGCATTTACCTCCTCACTTGCCCCAGAATCAATTGGTTTTGCACTTGAAAGGTATCACTCTTTCGCAGCTATCAGTATGCTTCCTTGAACTGTTACTTCAAACACCACAGAATAAGTCCACTACCTCTCCTCTTCCCAACTGTCTTAGCTGTGTTTATATTTTTGTTTAATTTCAAGGACTGAATAAAAGAAGAAAAAAAAGAAAAAGAAGCATCCACTGTTTCTTTCTCTCTTTTGCTTAACAGAAAGTACAAATAGGGAGGTTAAGTACGTGTTTTAACAAATACCACTGACAAAATTCTAGGGATTTGTTCTGTTCTTACCCATACACAAACAAAAAGGAATTTGGCTAGAGTAAAGTAAAAACTGAGAATTAAATTCTGTTTCACTCACTGAGTTCCAATAGTTCAATTTATTCCAAGCTACTACTCAACATTACAAGAGTACAGGACTTTGGATCCAAGAAAAAATGACAGAACTGGTTCACAGTGCAGGAAGTTCTGTTGAGATCCATGAGAAATAGACTCTGGGGAAGTACTAGATAGTATCTTGTCATTTATTTCATGAATTTAGCAACCCCCAGTTGCCTCAGAATACATAGCTTTTGATGTAATTCTTTAAGGCAACAACTCTTAGAAGTATTTTTTCAAACATATCTTCCTTAGCTTCTGCATACTTGTTACCAAAATCAATATCCAAGTAATTAATCCTACAATCAAAGCCTTAGGCCTTCTTACTGTCTTTTATCTGTAAATTCATCTCTCAGTCCTCTCCTTTCTCTAATTGCTCCAAAGATCTCCAGGGATACATCATCCAACTTATTTCAATGCCCTTAACTTCTACTGAAACTGAGTTAGTTGTAAAGTTATGCTGTTTCTCCTTATTAACTCAGTAATTAGCCCTATTCAGAATATGCCATCCTTTCTTCTCCTTTATTTCTTGTTTTTGGCAACTCCTGTATTCTGCTTAAGCTGTTGATGCTTTCCAGGATTGTCTGTGATTCTGTATGAATACGGTGTATATCTTCAAACTAGGTAACCTCTTACTTCTGCAGTTTAGTGCTATATCTATCAAGAATTTGTTTGGAATATCTCTACCTTGTACTTCAAAATCTAAGGGTATTGTAAGATACAAACTTGAAAACTGACCACAAGAAACTAAGAACAAAAAGCAAATCTGTATAAGAGATGATCTGGACTAGGATTCAGAAGATCTGAGATTACTTAAGTGCTGTGACTGGTTTTGTCCAACATCTTCATGAGCTACTTGGATAAAGAGGTAGAATGCACCCTCAGCAAGTTTGCTGATGATGCAAAGCTGGGGGGAGTAGCTGACACATCTGAAGGCTGTGCTGCCATTCAGTGAGACCTGGGCATGCTGGAAAGTTGGGCAGAGAGGAATCTGATGAGGTTCAACAAGGTCAAGTATAGAATCCTACTCCTAGGGAGGAATAACCACTCCCATCAATACAGGTGAGGGGCTGACCTGTTGGAGAGGAACTCTATGGAGAAGGACTTTGGTGACCTGGTGGACAAAAGATTGACCAAGAGCCAGCAGTGTGTTTTTGTGGCAATGAAGGTCAATGGTATCCTGGGATGCATTAAAAGGAGCGTGGCCAGTGGGTCAAGCAAGGTTATCCTTCCCCTCTACTCTGCCCTGGTGAAGCCATCTGGTAATACTGTGTCCAGTTTCGGGGTGCTCAGTTCAAGAAAGACAGAGATCTTCTAGATATAGTCCAGCAGAGAATCATAAATATGATTAGGGGCCTGAAGTATTTCCTTTACAAGGAGAGGTTGAGAGACCTGGGGATGTTCAGCCTGGAAAAGACTGAGAGAAGACCTTATCAATACTTATTTATATGTAATGAACAGGATTCAAGTGAATGGTGCCAGGCTCTTTTCAACAGTGTCCAGCAAAGAAACAAGTTTTACAATGAGCACAAACAGGAACATAGGAATTTCCATATAAGCATAAGAAAAACCTCTTCACTTTGAAGTTAACAGAAGACTTAAAACCTTGCCCAGAAAGATTGTGGAGTCTCCCTCTCTGGAGATATTTAAAACCTGCCTGTACGCCTTCATGTGCAACCTACTCTAAGGAACCTGCTTCAGCAGGAGGGTTGGACTAGATGATCGCCAGGGGTCCCTTCCAGTCCTTGTGATTCTGTGATTAACTGTTGAGAGAATAATTTACTATAGGCACAAAATGCTTAGTGACTGTTACGATATACACGCTAGTAACAGTAATTAGGATTATGCAAAGTCTTTGAACAAATACCTTATATTCTTCACAAATTCAACAAAATTTCAGTCAGAAAAAAAATTGCTTTTGCCTTTTAATATCTTCAGTACAAATTTAGAGTCTTTCATTTTAAGAAACCTTTTTGTCATGAAGATTCCTCACCTGTGCGTCAACAGAAGAACAAGGAAAACATTTTCTAAGAAAATTTCTACAGTGCTGGCATTATGCATTCCTAAAATGCTTTCAATTTACCTTATAAGTAAAATGAATCTACAAAATTATAGATTTTGTAATGTTCTTAGCTGACATCAGTCAACTGCTTGGGTTTTTTGCAGTCACTCTATGGATATCTTAGTTTTCCTTAGATTTGTGCTGTGCATTGTTCGAATTTATTAAATATCCTTAGAGCTTCGTTGATGCCAAAAGAACCAGTTACACAAGTATAAACACAAACAAATGCAGGCGGCTCTGGACAAGTCCTTACCAGGACAGCAACACAGCAGGAGACACTAGTGATCTGTTGGAGATAATCATCAGTATTCAAACAAAATAAAATCAGAGCCTCTTCAGCCATTTCCAGGTGGAGGAAACAGAAACTAAACAAGTCCCTTGAGGCACATTGGAACTCTTGATTCCTCTGTAGTCCTCTGGCAATTAATGCAGTGGATCTGAGCCTTTGGATACTTTCTTTTGGTTCCCATCACAGTCACCACAAAATGCCCCATCACCAAGGACTCAGAGTTAAGGCAGACAGGGGGATCTGGGTTACTGGAATTAATTTCAACAGTCATTGTAATTAAATTAAATTGATTGATTTAATTAATTGATTAGTTGAATTAATTTAAATGTCATTAATCACTTCATTTCTCCAATGACAGAATCTGTGGGAGCCAAAGCATCACAAAGAAAACAGGCAATCTATCCATGCTAAATGCAAGGCAGTTAAAGATAAATTAATGGTGCAAACATGTCACATCATTATATTACAAGGTCAAGGCTACCCTGTCAAACCATGACTGCAGCCTCCTTCACTGTTTCCAACATTTTGTAAGGGATAAGCTTCCTGACGTGGTCAGAATTTGGCAGACACACATTATGACTGAATTTAACTGTTAAATTCAAAGCAAGAAACACTTTTTTCAGCAGTGTGTACAGCTTTATCTTAGAATGGACCAACTGATAGCTCCATAAAGATGGTTTAGCATGCAGTCATCCTCATTTACCCTGAGCTTCCTGACTCTGCCCAGGACCTCATGTGAGCCCCAGGGCTATCAGTTCTGATCCAAGGAGACTGTAGCAAAGACCAGGTTTCAGCTCCCCATAGTCCTGCCCTATCTGGCCATGGGTCCCGCCTAGTCAGGTTCAGCAACATCCTGGTCTGGTCCATTTTCATGGCCCTGTCTGGTCAGGCTAGGACTGTGTCTACCTTCTATTTCCCTCATAGAGCCTGATTCCAATTTGCATTCCCAGCTTTACCTTAGACCATGAACTTCTTCAATGATCTGTACTCTGGGCTGATCCTGACTACCATCCCCAGTGCTACTGCCTGATGCTTTGTGCTGAAGCTGAATCATAGGAGGAAAGAAAGTTATCTTATAGCTACAGTCACTGCCAGGGGCCAGTGAAGACAGCCAGCAAGTTTTAGGGTAGTTTTGTTTATTTATTTATTTATTTTTCTCTCAGACTTTCTAAAGCCTCGCAATTCCACAGTTACGATCTAGGTGCTACTGTTCTGTCACCATATGAAGGATCACAGGCAACTGAGGATAAGCTGGGAGAATGTTCTACGCTGAATGTGTTAAAATCAATTGAAACTAAATTTTCATCATATTCCATCAAAGCTGCATATTCACATTGTATATTTCAATTTACTTCTGTGACTTGATCTTTGTCCCTGTGTTATTTCCAACACTCTGTAAATCAAGCTGTTCATTTAATTCTTCCATTATGTCCTTCATATGTTCTACTTCAGTTTCCAGTCTATGGAATAAACTGTGTTGATTTTCACAACACAAGTATGCATATTCAATTTTATTTATTTTTTTTTTTTAAGATGTATGAACTGCACCTGTCAGAGCAACTTGGTAACGGTGTTTATTTAACATCCAAATCTTAGCATTGAGTTACTTCACATCTTCCCCCATGAAAGTAATTTTCTGAATTCAACAAAATACAATTACAACTGTATTTTGAATACACGATACTCTTTTCTCTTATTCACCCAAATCTTTGCCTTGCAGTTGTCATTACCAAGTGAATCACATTATCTTAATTCCTTGTGCCCAGTAATAATTCGAATACATTTATGTGCAGATATCTCAGGCTGGTGCCACTGTTATTCAGAGTAGAGTCACACTTCAAAGCTTTGGACATAATCTTTTTTTCTTTAGTGGATTGTCAGAAATGTCACACTTAATACTTACAGAGAACTATGTTTTCACATATAATTTATCATTTGTTTGGATTGAATTCCAAATATAGTTCAGGAACTACACTATGTTGAAAAGTGAACTAGGTGATTCCTGTGTGGCCTGTAGCCTACAACCTCATATTAACTTTAATTATGAAAACAACTATGCGGTTGTTTTCAGCACTTCTGTAAAGCACACCTTATTACTTTATAATCTAATGTGACATTTCACAGAAAATAAAAGTGGAAGCAATTTTTCTCTCCTCTTTCATCTTCTCCTTTTATTTTTGTCAAAACTATACTACCTGGTTTGAATTGAAATTCTACCAGGGGACAGCCAACTAGAAATAGGTGCTTAGCATTTTCTCTAACTAGAACAAAACCCGAAAACTGTATAGAGCTATACTTTGCTGAAGTGGAAATATATTCTAATTACTACAAAGTTTAAAGAAAGTTAAGGTTTGGGTATGAAGACAAAGGAATAATTTCAGTATCTGTGTAAGTCCTGGGCTTGGTTACCGAATGGTTCCATACCCAGCATTAGTGATATGATAGCAATATCTTACAACTCATTGAAAGACAGTGAAATTGCATTTGACAAAATACACGGGGGGTGGAAATCTCAAGTTCAAGTTTGCTTAACAAAACTGATGTCAAAGGAGTGACATATTTCAGTTTGACGATATCATGTTGTCCATTCAGACACAATTTTGAAAATTGCATGTTTCCAGAGGCTAAAATGACCTGTTTGAAGGAAGCAAGGAGAAATTTCAAGCTCTGTGAGAATTTAAATCCTCCAGAACTGCAGAAAATTGGAAAATATTCAAACAGTTGTGTATTCTCCAGTTGTAAGCAATGCATAAAACAATAAAAAGTAAATAAACTTAGTGCATATTCTGCATGACAATCAGTAATCCTTGAATCATTTGATATGCTTTTAGCAGCTTTAAGTGAGCTCAAGCACAGGAAACCATGCAGTTCTATTACAGAAATATGGATGGATTCCAGGTAAAATGAAACACAGAGACTACAAAAACTCATGAGAGTACAAGAGATTTTGCAACTTATAGGAAGCTCAAGCTTGTTACTGTGGGGACTTAGCACTAAGGAAAGATCAGCTCAATAGTGATTGCACACAGATACAATTCTGACTGAGGCACAATCCGCTACTGATGAAAAAATTGGAATTCACCCAGTAAAAATAGTCACTTGGTTGATAATGTGTTAAGATACAGTAGCATTCTGGCAATGTAAGCAAAAGAAGAACTTTACAACAGAGAGCAAGCAAGAAAACAAGGAAGCTCAGCACAGTAAGATGCACACAATACTTGGAAAAGATACTTGGTCTTTTCATCAAAGAAAATAACAATCCCCACCCCTTCCACCCCCTTTCCAGATCTGAAAAACAGTTTAATTTCTTGTCTCACTGGAAAACTAGAAATTCAAAGCAATTAAGAAAAAGTCTCAGGAAGTTTCCATAAAACATTAAGTAGCCTTATCAACCAGAGCCTTCATTAATAAATTAGTAATTTTTCAAGTTCTTAAAATTAAAATGCTTTTTAAAAATCTCCACTGAATTTCTCTAAGGCTTTAATAAATGGTATTTGTGAGGGAAGCACAGATGCACGAGAATAATAAAACATATTTTTATTGTTATGCCCTGAAACATTTATCTAAATTCTCACAATAAATAAAGAACCTAGGAGTTAACCATACACGTGAAGTCTCTTTAAGGAATCAGATGAAGAATCTATAAAGACAGCTGAAAATGTGTGTGTGGCATGTTTCACCAGGGTAGTTCATGATTATTTATGTCACATACTTTGACTAACAAAAAAGGTCACCATCAAGCAGAAATCATGACTCAGATCCCACCTGCCCACCCAAAGTTTGAGGATGATTTTTCATCTTTCATACTGTTTACTTTGTACCTTTCAGTCATCTTGAAATACAACAGTGGGTTGATCTTGCCCTGCCCACAATACAGATGGCAAGAATCAGCAGCTAAAATTCAAATTACACTTCGTAGACAAAAGGATGTACTAGAGGTGATTAGGGCATCCTTTTGCTGAAATAATTATAATTCTGACTTCTTAGAAAAGTTTATCACTTTTTTATTTCTAAGGGAAAATTATTCCCAAATGATTTATTGACTTCTCAAAGACTTCCACCTTGACTTACTTCATTTTCTAGCATCCACCAATAAAGTCTATCTCAGTATATTGAGTATGGCACTGATTCTGAGTACTGAAGAGCTCAGAATATGTGACATTGCTGAAAATATGCTTGACAGGAATTATACTTTTGCAGTGACACACAGTTGAACAGAATCAGGATGAGTAGATAGCAAGTCTGGAAATAACTTCACTGACATCAATGAGGAAAACAAAACATTTCCCTCTACCTCAAAAAAAATATTTTGGATTAGAGAAGTTGAAAACTTTAAGGATAGATTAACAGGACAGACAGCAAATCTTACTGCTGTAGAAGGAGCAACGTAAACACATTCCTGGATGGGTGTGGGGAATCATTGGCTAAGCTTTTACTATAACCTCAACTGAAACACTGCTTATGACAAAAGAAGACAAGTTGGTTTTTTTCATCTACTGAATAATTCACTGTAAAGCTGCAGAACTATCCAATCAGATGATTATATGGAAACTGTTTTGATCAGGGCAGCAAGCAAACACCAGACAGTCTCCATGCATGAACTCTCTTATAGTGGTGTTTCATAAGTTGATAGCTGTTTCTTGCATTTTCATCCTCTGCTTTACCCTCTTCTGTAGCACTTAAGAAAAAAAAGGTTATTTCCTCTTTTTCCCTTCTCCTTTTTATTACACTGGTAAAGGTTAAGTAAAGATAAGAAAGACAATTAAAATGGATGTCACACAGTGGTTATCCTGACACAATAAGCTGACACTCTAAGACAGTAATTGAAATTTGTTGTCACCGACAGCTTGCAACTAGTTTGATGATTGTCATTACACATTCTTCTGAATAAAGCAAAGATGAATGCATACTAAAATAGAAAAACTGTTAGCAGGAAACATCACTGCTTTCCTCGTTCAGCAGTGCATGGCAACACTGTTCACTAGAATTATAAAAAATAATTGGTTAAGTTTCAAATACTACCAAAGTAGCTGACATCTCTCCCAGATGCTTTCTAGTACCTCTGAGCAATCTCTTTTTTAATTGTAGCAATTATTTTACCTTTTCCTGACAAAAAGATATTTTGTGTCATTCAGCTTCCCCACTGGATAAGCCAATAAACAAGTTCAAATTAAACCTATATCCATTCCAATTTCTCTACGCAATTTGAAAAGCCAACTTCAGCTGGAGACCAGGACATGAAGGGTAAAAGACATGCTCTACCACTATTGAAGCCCTACTGCACAAAGAGTAGAAGTTTAGTCAGGCATTCAGAACAATAAAAATAATCATGATAAGAAAAGATGATAAATGAGAGGCCAGGAACATCTCCCTTGGATGTTGCATCACATCTAAGTATTTTATGTAAGTGCTAGTGTTGTACATGCTATATCTGTGTTTTCCTGACTGACGCATATAGAGTGTTTATGACGGCAGTTTTTCCAGTGTGAGAGATTATGAAGAAAAAAAAAAAGTTCTAGCCTTCAGGTTGCTCAGAATGGCAGTGTAGGAGCCTCCACTCTCACCTTTAAGAGTGATCATCCATGTGGCTTCTCTGAAAATCTGTACTATACAGCTTTCTGCATATTACAGATCTCCGTAGAATCAGGGAAGGATCAAAAGAGAAAAAAAATGCAAAATTATGTGTTCAAAATTCAGTGTTGCTGTAATCTTCCTAAATTAAATAGCTTTTTTGGGAAAAATTTGAAAATTCAACGTACAAAATCTGAATGCTGAAGTTCTTCATTTCTCATGCTTTTTTTTTTTTTTTTTTTTTTTTTTTTTTTTTTTTTTTTCTAATAATAACACTGAAGAAACACAGTATTCTGTGAATCAGCTGTAGTGCCAAAAAAATATGGAACGACTGCTAACATTTTCACATTTCATTGATGTGTAATTGTGTGAAATGAAATGACAAATGCTTTCACACAAAACTCCACAAAGGAGAGATTGTGTACAGCTACATCCAAGATTGTCTTCTAAGTTACTGAATGGCGTCATTGGTTCAAAGAATAGAGTCACAAAAAGAAATTGAGAGATTGGTTTGTTTGTTTGCTTGTTTTTCATAAGTGTTTTCTACTGTTTGCTAACTTGTTACAATTTCTTTGCCAAGACCCAGTTATGAAGAAAAGCAGCTGCTGAACGAACAGTGCAAAAGAACTTACATTGTAGGAAGAGCTTACAGAGAAGCACAAATCTGAGCCATTTGTGCTCTAAACTACTTTTCACAGAGCTGTAAAAATACATTGGACAAGAGTGAGTTTCAGTCTCATTCTCCAGTGAACACACTCTAAAGACAATACCAGAAGTATCATTTTTTTTTTTTTTTTTTTAACTTATGAATGACTTAATTCCTTGGCTTAACAGCCCAAGAAAGCAACATCCTCTGTGTGCTGTAGTACCAACAACTGGTGGTATGATTTCAAGCCAATAAATAGAATAAGCATTTAGAGTCCGTCTATGGAAACTATCCTTAGGTCCATCCCAACACCATGTATCTGCACAGATAATGAAAAGATAAATGGCTGCATAAATCACAAAGATCAGTCTACTTTTCAGTCAAAAGTACTCTGACATACAGCCTTGGAGTCTTTTCTGTATTTCATGATCAAACATACAGTGCTTCTCCTGGCAAATGACGGTTTTTACCCATTTGGCAGAATATGAATCAAAAACAATCAGAAGTACAGCCCAACTCTTATGAATTTAAGACAAGTCAAAGACACAGCATTAAATGAGGCTTTCTAATTCTCCAGGCAGATCTGGTCTGCTAGGATGTAAGTTCAAGCTCACATGTACTACAAGTAGTCTTAAACATTGCTACAGAGCATTCTAGCACTCCTGAACTAGTAAGCAGTTAGTGAAGGGCAGTGACTACGGAAAGCAGAATTGAAAAATCACTGAGTCTATAAAGTAAGATGAAGCCCCCATTTGTTTCTTTAAAGCCAAAGTTGGCCACAAATTAATAAAATAGCATTTCCATGTTAACCATGGTTTTTATGGATTGCAATTAGATCCAAATGTAAAAAATCAGTTCATTCATAAACACAGAAACCGTGAAGGTTCCCACTGGCTTTAACCATATAGAGTTGGCTGCTACAATATGTATTACAGATGAGCAGCAGATAACAGTATCTTTTTCAACTATCTTAAACAGAAAACAATGACTTTATAGCTTTTAAAGACTTCAAATCCCATAAAAACTGAGTAACAGCACAGGCTCTGTAAAAATTGTAGATAGGAAAGAAATTGGCCTATCATTGTACTGTATATTTGCTTGGTGCCTTAAATACTAATTTAACTTCAGTACAGTTGGAAAACTATGATATTGATGCAAATAATGTCAGCCAATATAGGTGTTCGAGCATATATTTTTAAATTAATGAAAAGTACTCTTAGCTTAAGGAAATACAGATGTCAAAAATTAAATACCACATCTGAATTATGTGTACTAATAACATTCAGCAATGACAAATTCAAACTGCATTTATTACACTGCAATTACACATTAATTAATGTTTACAGAGTATTTTGGAGAGATACCTTGCTTCTATTTGGAGCAGACTTTGGCAACAGCAGGGAACACAATAACAAAAAAAATACAGAGCTGGAGAACAGTGGTCAAAGTCTGAATTTCCTTTACTGGAATATTCAGGTTGCAACTACATCTTACCACTATTACTATATGCATGGAACTACAACTGAATACACAGTTTGACTGACAGTAATGTTTTAAAGATCTTATTTCTTAAAAAGAAAGACAGTTTACTATCACATCCTTAACAGGATGTTTCCTTAAAGTCCTAAATGAGAACAGGACGAAAAGGTTTGGGACCAAGGGAGTCTTCAAAGATTAAAATCAACAATTTGGAAGGTGGAAATATTTATATAACAAAATATGTATATAACAAAAAGAAGACACAGTTTGGTGTATTTAGTACTGAGGGACCGGTACTATTCCGAAACTATCTAGGGTGCAGAACAACCAGGGAATCAACCCCAGCCAGCATGGGTTCATGAAAAGCAGGTCCTGCTTGACCAACCTGATCTCCTTCCAGGACCAGGTGACCCACGTAGCAGATGAGCAAAAGGCTGTTGATGTAAACTTCAGCAAAGTCTTTGCCACTGCCTACCACAGTATTTTCCTGGAGAAGCTGGCAGCCTGTGCTCAGGAGAGGTACATTCTTCACTGGATAAAGAATTGGCTGGAGGGCTGGGTGCAGAGAGTTGTAGTGAATGGAGTTAAATCCAGCTGGCAGCCAGTCATGATAGGAGTTCCCCAGGGGTCAGTACTGGGGCCCACCAATATTCTTATTGATTATATGGATGAGGGTTTCAAGTGCACCCTCAGTAAATTTGCAGACGACATCAAGTTGGGAGGAAGTGTTGATCTGCCTGGGGGTAGGAAGGTCCTTCAGAGGGATTTGGATCTGGATCACAGGGCTGAGGCCAGTGCAATCAGGCTGGGGCTGAGTGGCTGGAAGATTATGCAAAGAAAAAGGACCTGGAAGTATTGGTTGATGCTTACTGCCCTCTACAACTACCTGAGAAGTTTGCACAAAGGGAGGATCAGGCTGGATAACAGGAAAAATAGAAGAGTAATCAGGAACCGGTATGGGCTGCCCAGGAAGGTGGTTAAATCACAAATCATGGAAGTGTTCAAGAAACGTGTAGACATGGTACTGAGGAACACGGTTTAGTGGGAAATACTGGTGGTAGGTTGACAGGCGGAATAGGTGATCTTAGAGGTCTTTTACAAGCCTAACGATTCTATGATTTTAGGGAAAAATAAAAGTGGAACCTTATTTATCTAAGTTGTAATAAATTCCTAAAACTAGTATTCAGTAGGAAACTGGTCATGGCCTTGAAAGAAAAATAAGTTTTGATTCTACAAGACTGCCATTGGGACTTATATGCCTAGGTGAACTGCAAATTCTGAGCCCAGAAAACTTTAGTTACTTCTTTACTTACCCAAGGGGCTGGGCTCCTACTGCCTTATTCAGTATTTACTTCCTTTTCCGACCAACAACATGATCAAGCTCGTAGCTTAATCATACTCTCTCTACAGATTTCTCTTCTTTTTTCTTTTTCTCAGAAGATTGAAAAGAGGTGGACTTACGTGTGGATTTTCAATAATTAATACTTCAATTTTACCTTTTCCAATGAAACAGTTTATACTTTATCTGAATATATTAGTGACATTGTTCATTGTTGCACAGTGCCTCAGCTTTAATTCTAAACTCATGTATTTCCTAGGATCAGAACAACCTTATTCTTCAATCCAGAAGGCTGTATTTCCAAGTTTTAAAAGTCTATTAAAAATATATAATAACTTAGGTATTTTTAATAGTGTGTGTGCAGATATAGCCTCATACAGGGTGCAAATATCAAGGATCCATACAAAGAACATAAAACATACAGATTGCTAAAATCCTTTTATTCTCTCCAAGGTTTTCAAAATAAAGCTTTACAACTTTCTCATAGTATATACAACAACTAGCTGAACTTCCTTACTGCCTTGTTTGCAGATTATTATTTTTTAGGCTACATTTTTGCTTTATGGGGTACCTTTTCCAGTTGCAAGCAACTGAAGGGCAGAAAAGATACCCAGAGGAGCAAGGAGGGCTCACTGAATAGAGTCATAGCAAAACTGAATCCTTTTAAAGGACTTGTCTTTAGCAGAGGAAGCCTGAAAGATAGATGGAAGCAAACAAAGTTGTTTCAATGTGAAGTGTTCCATTAAACGCTTGAATGGCCCTCACTAATGCATAAAGCTCTCCAGAATGGTGCTGTGAGTCAGTAAAGCAGGTGCTAGGCTGAGGGGCAGACACTGGAATGCAATTGCCAGTTAGGCTGCCTTTTTCTGCCTGTTCAGGATAATCACTTCAGTGCCCATAATGCATCTTTGTGAGAGTTATTGCCACAAATCAAGAGTTTAAAACCCTTTAGCAGCAGCTAAAACTGTTCAATTTGGAGACAGGATGGAGAACACTGAGGAAATACAAATAGCAGAACAGAAGCAATTCAGTTCTGCTGCAGCCTTTGTGAGAAATAAATGTACTGACCTGGATTAACGGGGCTAACAACACTACACAGTGCTTTGTTCTCTAGTAGTTTCCATCTGAGCCTCTCAACATTTGCTTGAGAGAGAGAAGTATTTATTTCTCTCCTCTGTTTGGGGAGCAGAAGAAATGAAAGTGATTTGTCCAAAGCTGTACAAGTTTTAAAATGAGCTGAAGTCATAACCCCAAAACCTGACTTCCCTTTTTTAAGCTCACCAACACTTTCAAAAAGGTAGCATGAGATACAGAAGGTTTTCAATACCACATAAACAGCTCAATTCAGGGAAAAAAAGAAAAAAGAAAAAAAAAAAGAAGAAAAAAAGAAAAAGAAAAAAAAAGTGGTTGATTGTTTTAAGCAAAGCAAATAACCATAGAAATTTGCAAGAAAGAAAGTGACAAAGAGTTTTACATAATAAAAACTAACTAAAAGTTCTAACTTAATGTAGACATTTATACTGTCTATATCATAGTTGGTTTGTGAGGTTTATAATTGTTTAAACAAAAGAAATGAAGCAGCTGTTTCCACTGAAACAAAATGAAAAGTAGATTTTAATTAAAACCACATTCTGTGCATAAAATTTCATTTGCAATTTCTTGCAACAACAACAAAAACTCAGTATCTCACAGAAACTGATGCCTCTGTCTGTAAAATTTTCTTCAACTACATTTTTTTAAAATAAGTTTGCATCATGATAACTGACTTGTACCATTTGTTCATTGTTCTGATCCATGATACCAGTAGCTTAATTTTCTACCAAAAGTGCTATGATAATCAAGTCCAGCTAAGACTCTCAAGCATTTCAAAGAGTGCTGAAGAAAGAAATAAAAATGGAGACCCTTTGTTATATACCTAATGATTTCCAGAAATAATTTACCTACCAAAAATCCCTCCAGAAAAAAAGCTTCCAACTGCCCCTTGTCCTAACACTGGACTGAGCCTGTCCAAACTACATAAGAACAGTAATGGTGAACTGCAAGCCACAAGACTTGTCTGGTTTTCAAATACACAAATATACAGAATGTCTTTTCCACATACCTTGCTGAAGTCTTTAAAACTTCTGCTCTGCAGTTTTCTTTTGAAAAGAAAATTAATATGAATCCATGCAAATTAGAATGAAAGACTGAAGTTTCTGGTAATCCCTGGTAAGATTATCCAGCAGGATTTGAATACTGTCTTCAGGTTAATCATTAATCATCTAGGAATCAGCTGATACTTTTTTGTTTTGTTTATATTAGGAATGGTTCCATTGCAGCTCCTTGGGGAAACAACAAAAATTTCTCTAATGCAGTTCAAATGAAGAAGCGTAGAACTCTCTAAGAATTTAGATACTATATCTGAACTCCTCCTGTGATATGGGAAAAAATAATTTTACAATGAATTTCCATTTATAAATCTCCAAAATGCAAACAATAATTTTGATTTTGTACCTTGCATGGAATTACCAGTTTTCAGAATTCTTTGGGGAAACTGACAGTAAGTATCTGTTACTAAAATACATGTCACTACACTAAAACCTTTTGAGCACTAATTTTATAACTGCAAAACGACTTGTACTCACTGGTCTAAATCACATGATGTGCACAACCCTGCTGAGCCTGATCAGATCACTGTACCTATACACCATCTTCATGATATCAACAATTCAGTTAGACCATATAGGTTCTTAAATGATCATTTTCTCATGAGCTGCTATTCCTCTCTTATCTAGCACCCTGCTGTGTGCACTAATGATAGTTACTGGTCTTCTAAGTTGGCACCTCAATGCTCTTCAGACATGATGGAACAACATCTGTCCCAGGTTTCTTTTCAAGCTCAAGGTGGCTATTTCATCTGAGCCAAAATCTTTGAATGTTCTTAAAAATAAATAATATCCTTGAAAATGAAGAAAGTACAGCAATGATCAGTGATTCCCAGTGTGGGATTTTTAAACACTTCATTTTCATCTTACCTGAAGTATTTTATGTCTTTGAAATAAAGAAGATAATATGAGATGAACTGCCTTTCTGTCTAGCAGCAGTGTGTCTTGCATTAATGATCAATTACACCTACCTACATCTAAGAACAGATTTGTGCTAAGAAAAGTATTAGGGTTTGAACTTGAAATTATGATGAATAGAACTGTAGCACTTTCTCATTTCTTTTTACTTCTATGAGAAGATTCCAAGAGAAATATAATAATTCTATTTTTAACACAAAGTAACAGTTTTACAAGAAAATATACCAAATAACATTTTCCAAACACATGAGAGGTTAATTCTTAACATGCATCAACTAGGGAACCAAAGAAACCGGGTCTGGGGGCTTCTGAGTTCACTTTTTCCTCTGTCTCACACCAACTTCCTAATGTCACTTTGACTATGCCTCTTTTCTCCTCTGCAGAAAGGGGACACTACTTTATCTTTGTCAGTGCTACAAAGCCTACTCAATAGTATCTGTAAATAACATTCAGTACCTTCAAGTACAAGACACTCAGAAAGCTTTGGCCAGTAGTTTGCTGCTGCACAGAAGAAAGGTACACTCCACTCCTAACTATCCTTTAAGATGTATAGATTCTAGTGATTTTTCTCCCCCACTAAATCTCTAAGTATAATTCAGGCTTAAACATTTAGAACAGAGTGTCTGTGTAAACACAATTGAAGTCTTTATTCCTATTTAATGCAACAACACTTGTCCTCTGTTTCACAATAATTTGAAAGAAAAAAATGCTAAGGATAGGCTTCCCTAAGAAGGTAAGGACACAGATAAGAACTGCAAAAGCAAGACTGGGGAAAAGAGGGTTTTCAGAAATGTTTCTTCTATGAAACTAAACATATCAAACACTTTTATTACCAGAATAACACAAGTAATTTGATTTTTTTCATATGTATTTCTATAGAAAGATGGCATTTTCTACTATAGAAGTCTTAAAGTCTAATCAAAAGACAAAACAAGAAGCAACTGCTAGAAATTAAAACCAAAATAAATGAACACAATAAGAAGCCTTTTTAGACAGTGCAAATGGAAAATCTTCACACAAACTACCCAAAGAAGCAGCAGATTGCCAATATCTGGACGAGCAATTTTTTGAGAAGGTAAGCTTCAGTCTAGTACAAGGCCTACCTTGTACTAGACAGAATGAAATAAAAACTGTGAGTCTATTTGATCCACGCCATGTACAACGCTAGACTGAAAGATCTTTTCTGACAGGCAAATCTGTGATTACTCATTATCTCTAGAATAATGCACAGATTCAGGGCAACATCCTTCCTAAAAACTCAGTCAGATATGACTCCTTTGTATTTCAATGAAATTCTTAATTCAAAGAAAAATTCACAATGGCAGATCACTTGGCAATACTCTCACAATGACTGATCCATGATTTCACAGCTTCTGGACTTCCCCTTGAAAAAAGTCATCTCCTATTCCCATGCTGTCAAATTAATGATGGAATACTTTTTCAGGCAAAACTCCAGCTTTTCTCATGGAATAAGGCTTGAATGGGGAAAATGACACATAGCCTTTCTTAGAACAAATTAATATCTACATTTTTTTCTTGAAATAGCACTCTGCACTGTATAAACTAGATTAAATACAGGTGGAGCCAACAGTGCTGCCTACCATTACAGTAAAAATCCTCAAGCAATCCTAGAGGCTGCAATACCACATCACTAATGCAATCTGAATTTAGGTTTCCATGGCAGGTATCTACCAGGATGTTAACCATTAGTACTGTTTAACAAGGGAAAATAAATTGACAAAAGCCATTCAGCTCTATCTGAGAATACACTCAGAGAAAAGTACTTAGTTGCATTAAGATAGTATTGAGACATTCTTCTCTGAAATGTGTTATTAGCTTCTTGGTTTGAATCAACCACTGCAGTTTGGAAGGGAAAGTCAGTGGTTTCATTTTGTAATCAGAAACGTGGCCTCATGTATTTTGAGAAAACTTCTCCTTTGGTTAATAAGTATCTGAAAAACTGCAGCTCTCAAGCTCAGCAGGGACATATTTTAGCTATTTAAAAGCTCCAAAGGCCCCAGTTGCAACTATAATTTTCCATGCACTTGGAACTTTTCTTGCTGAGATTCTGCACGCACAACAGCACACTTACGAAGTAGAGTCTGAAGGAGTGTTAGGCTACATACAAGCATTTTATGTACCTGATGAAGGTAGTTCTATGTGTCTTTTATAATCTTTCAGTGATATGTTGCCATGCTTAGATTCCTATCATTTTTCTTCTATTCACAAGGAAAAATAAGGTTGGTAATTAATGTCAGAAATATCCAGGGTTCCCAAAAAATGGCTGTATTAGAACTGTGAGACCATGGCCTGAACCAGCGATTGAGCACCTAATAAAGAGGCAGAAATTTCTAAACTAGCCTCTACTACTATACAACCAGCATTAAGACAACAGATGTATTCAACTGTCATACACAATGACAAAAATCACTCATTAATTCTGAATAATGGCTGCTTGTTGACTAACTTGGACCAAAAAAACAAACATACACATTCAAAATTGTTTGCGGGATTCCATGGAAGTGCTCCAAAATTATATATGATGGAGCTCAGCATGAGAGAGGCCATTTATGAGGATGCCTTTGAAGGTCTGGATTTAGTCAAATTTACTGGAGGGATGAGAGATTTAATACTTCAACAAGCTCCCCTACATCAATATGGGACATTAATATAAATTCAAAATCTTTTAGTGGATTCCAAGGCCACAATTCATCAGGCCACCCAATTAATGGCTGATTTAGGCGAAACAGAGCACCTAAGATCTAGGTGCAATATTCATACAGTACAGAAAAGGGAATTACATCTTCAGGAATTCTAAGCCTGAAGACCCACTTGGAGGGTTCCACAATCAGGACCTCTGACAGACAGGCATATCTGGAATGATTTGATACAGGTTGGGGTACAGTTTAGTAAAACTGACAAACAACCAAATCATGTTCTCCTAAGTCTACGGAGACAGCTAAATGAAAAGCAACATTTTACACCATCCCCAATGAAGAGAGAAAGTATCAGAATTATAGATAACATTCCTTCACAGGTGTAAAGGCTAGAAGACATACTGATACTGTCTAAAAAAACATCAGCCACCCCAGGTGATCTGGGCAGCTATGGCTGGGCCTACAGAGGAACAAGACTTGGGAATTTCTCAGCTTATGGTGTGAAGGGGAACCCAAGGTCCCCAGAGGATTAGAGATGCCAGAGGGGACTGGAGGCCTTGTGTAGAACTAACCATATATTTGTCCCAAGGAAATATTCAAAAAGTAATGGCCCTGATAGATACAGGTTTTGGGTGCCTACCTCCTCAGGAAGACAAAATGTCCATTGCACCAATCCAGGAGTATATATTGGGCATGAACATATGTGGGGACAGACTTTCCAAGTCAATATTGGAAAGCTTATGAACTAGGAGTACAAGTGTTCAGGAGGTGCAATTTATTCTGCAGGGCTATACAAAGTAAGAGTCCAACTGAGCGCCCCAGTTGTGCAAGATTTATTAATATGAAACAGTATAGACTGCTGGGAGGTCAGGAGGAAAACACAACAATACAAGAATGGGAAAAGGTAGGGATCATAAGACCAACACACAGCCCTACAACTCCCCTGTGTGGCCAGTTGAATAGAGAATTAAAAGCCTACCATTGTGTCCCAGACTTACCAATACATTCTTTAGAATTCCCACTGTTAATGAATCACAAGACCAACTTCCACTCACACTGGAGTGTAGGCAGTGGACCTTCCAGGTTCAACCCTAAGGATCCATACATTCACCAACCTTTTGTCATAATTTGTGGCCTGTAACTTGGTGGGGTGGAATAAACCAGATAATGTCAAATTATACCATTATACCAATGACTTAATTCTAACTTCTGCCTTTCTGGAAAAGCTTGAAAAGGCAGTAGGCTTATTATCAACCTACCTGCAAGGGAAAGGGTGGGCTATCAACCCATAAAATGTTTAAGGGCCCAGATTATCAGCAAAATTTCTGGAAGGGGAAAGTCTGACCTAATACCATTACTGATAAAATACAGGCATTTCCAGTACCAACCATGGCAAAACAACCATAAGAATTTCTGGGCATTCTGGAAGACTGGAAGGCATTTATATCCCATCTTGCACAGATCCCGAGGCCTCTATATAAACTACCTAAGAAAGGCCAGTTATGGGACTGGGGACAAATAGAACAGGAAGCTTTCTAACAAGTAAAGATAGCTGTTAAACAAGCACCAGTGCTTAACACATTTTATCCTACTCTCCTGACTGAGCTAGATGTACCTGTGACCCAGGAAGGATTTGGCTGGGGATTGTGGCAACACCAGAGTTCTGTTGAACCCCAAATGAGTTCTAGTCTTAGTTTTTGTGTGGAGCAGAACAACAACATAGCGTGATTGAGAAACAAATATTGGCTATATACTCTGCCTTGCAGACAGTAATGCCAAAAACACAAACAGCAGTGGTAGGAGTAAAGACAACACTACCTGTTCAAGAATGGGTAAAAAATCTCATGCATTCTCCT
Organism: Centrocercus urophasianus; assembly: GCF_019232065.1. NCBI lineage: Eukaryota > Metazoa > Chordata > Aves > Galliformes > Phasianidae > Centrocercus > Centrocercus urophasianus. The sequence goes on along the minus strand of NW_024884586.1, from coordinate 34,343,189 downwards.
AAGACAGAGGTGGCCCAGGCCCAAACAGTGGCACACTGGGTTGCCTATCTGTGGCAACACAGCCACTTGTCTCCCTCACCATTAAACAAACTACAAAAAATACTTGGCCCAGCAATGTACCATAGTGATGCTCCTGGAGAAACTACTCCTAAAGAGGAGTGTTGTACAGGAAGGAAAATACCCTTTTCCAGAAGATATCTGGTACTCAGATGGGTCCAGCAAGAGGAATCTAAGTAAGTGATAAGTAATTGCATACCATCCCTTACCTGAGATCATTTGAGTTGAAGAAAGGGATGGGCGGAGTAGCTAGTGGGCTGAACTAAGAGCGGTGTGGATGGCCATAACCCAGGAATCAGGAAACAGTGCACTGAATATCTGCATGGATAGCTGGGCAGTCTACCAAGGACTTACGCTTTGGGTTGCACAGTGGGCTGCTCAGGATTAGACTATCCAGTCCCAATCAATCTGAGGCAGAGACATGTGGTTGGATATATGGAATGTGGTTAGGCACAGAACATTATATGCGTACCACATACCGGGACAGCAGCCCATGCAGTCACCAGGGAATCATGAAGCTGACACATTAGCTCAGATAAGATGGCTGGAGGATTCAAAAGCAGAGAACGTTGCCCAAAGGATACATAAGAAGTTGTGACATGCTGGACAAAAGCTTTTTTTTTTTTTTTTTTTTTTTTTTTTGTCCTATCAGAGCCAACAAGCATAATATACTAGGAAGCTAACTGCTTCTCTGTAAGATGAGAACTATATATTCCTTCTAAAAATAGCATTTTTAGTAGTCTAATTTCTCATCACTCTCTTCAACTACCAGAAAGGAGCTGCAACCAGGACAGCATTGGTCCCTTTCTCAGGTAACAAGTGATAGAACACGAAGAAATGGTCTCAAGTTCTGCCAGGAGAGATTTGGACATTAGGAAGAATTTCTTCATGGGGAGAATGATCAAGCATTGGAATGGGCTGCCCAAGTGTTCTGAATATTCAGACAAAAAAAAAGCCTTCATATTTAGAGGTAGTGATAATGGTTGAGACCAACAATGGACTCTAGCTATATATGTTCCTGCTTGGTATTTTCTGTGAGGTGAAACATCACCCAATAAATCTTAACAATGAGACTCAGTTTGAGTATCATGGCAGGGCCACAGCCTTCAAAATTTTTAAAGGTCAGCTATTGGACCCTGAACTCAACTTAATGGGCTGTAAATTAACAAACATAGTGATGGTGAAAGTAAGGAGACCAGAAAATTAGGCAGGCACTACAATTCCAAAACAGCCTTGCCTTTAGAGATCAGAGAGGTGGATGAGGATCAGAAGGAAGAAAAAAAAAAAAAAAGAAAAAAAGAAAAAAAGAAAAAAAGTTAGTTTAATATTCAATGTCATTGAAAGTATGATGTAGAAGATAATGAATCCTGGATCATACTAAAATTCACACTACTTTTTTTTAGGTAACAAAGAAATGAATAATTCACAGTACACTTCAAAGTTCAAAACTACCACCTCTCCCCCAGACAAAACTACCAGTCTTCCCCAGAACAGGCAGTAGTGAGCTAACAAGAGGACAAGCAATCACAGTGCCTTACACAGTTCAAAACACTGTTCTTGTAGTTTCAAGATTTCTCTAGTTGTCTGTCAGAATGAGATCTGAGACATGTTGACAGCCATTGTCCTCAGACACACATACAACTTATCCCAGCTTTGCTTCTGTTCAAGTATGTAGAAGTCAACCACAACACTGACATGACATGGCAGCAGTAGAGTTTATAAAACATTTAGAGGTAACTTCATGGGAGACAGGAGGGTGAATTATATCAGATTCAGAACAGGGGGATACACAGACTAAGGGGTTTGACCCTGCAAACCAGTATGTTAGTCTCAAAATCACTCCAAGCAAACAAATGTGAGCACAGAATTCTAATAAAAAAGAACTAGCTAAGCAATAAAAATAATAATTGTTTCAGAAGCAAAAGCCTCAATTCCTGCAATTTCTTTATCCACTAAAGAGAAAATGTATATTTAGAAGATCTAATATGTTTCACAATTGTTGTGAGATATATCTAAGATCAGAATTACAGTACCATGGAACTCCAGAAAAAATTATTTTATGAATATTTTAGTCTAGACTTAAAAGCACAGGTCACTGGATAAGGACAAGATTTCCAGATAAACATTTATACAAGTTAGATGGGGGAAGTTCTGACTTAATCTAACATACAACACTGCAAATCATTTTCATGAAGAAGGAAGGATACAGAGTTAAGTAGAAGGTGACATCCGAGATTAATTAGCTGATCAATTTATCTTGTACAATAATGCCTACTTTCAGGTTTGTTCTCCTCCTTCAGCACTGTTTTAACTTTTCAACCTAAAGAAAACCATACTCTAGTCTTTTCAATCATTCCAAAGGACAAACAGATCACCCATGTCTGAATTTATTCCTCCCCATTTGTGTGATAACCATCTTTTCATTGTTTACTCATTAGCAGAATTTTCAAGGACAAACTCAGACCCAAAATAAACAGGGGCAACACCTATTAAACTGTGCCCAACTGTTACATTTGGTCCATATAGATACGGTTTTCTAAATCTAGCTAACTCTATTTTACATTAATCCCTTGCACAGCATTGCCGGAAAGGCCAAGTAGCAAAATTTTAATACTAGGAAGAATACATTGTGATTCGTCTATCCTCAGTTATTCAGCAGCTGCTAATCTGCTACAGTGTAGATGGTGCAGAAGACCTAGGACAGTGATTAAAAACCAACTAATCAACAAACAAACAAACAAAGCGTCAGGAGCCAATGTAACATGTTAAAGAATATTTCCCTATAGACCACAGGATTGGTTCCAGTGCTGAAGGTCCTGATTTTTTTTAATTTTTTTTTTTTTTTTTTGTAAATAGAGGTCCTGTTACTTTCACAAAATGCTAATTTGTACCTACTGCACTCTATATTTATTAAACAGATGGTTTATTTTTAATAAATTTTCTGCTGCTGACATGAGGAGTGATGACATGAAGAATCATTGAAACCGAGACCCATGTAGGTTCTTCATTTGTCCATATGTAAATTTTAGCCAGCGTTTTTGGAAAAGCTCATCCTTCTTATCTCCAACTAAAGGCACACCAAGAATATTCCAAGAATATTACCACTGTTAATATTTAAAAGTGGAGCTCGATCATGAAGCTAGATTTAAATATATATATATATATATAAATTAAAAAATATATTCTAAAACAAAAACTCTCATGAGTGCATTTGTATGAGCAGATGGAACGGGCATCCACTTTAGTTCAACCATTGATCTCATTTTAAAGCAATTAAGTATTCCTGCAAAGCATATGTGACGCAAGCAGTGGAGCTACATGCAAGTGAATAAAAACTGGAAATTAGAAACAGTGATTAACTGACAAGCTCACTATCTCCATTGTCCAAGCTGAGAGATTTGGAAGATGGAAATATTTATTAGATAAAGGATTTCTTAACCATATCCTATTACAAAAAAGAAGATACATTATAAATTCATAATAAGTAAATATAACTGTATAAGCAGGAATGAATCAACATAAACTTACAGAAATGTTTCCTAATGCATAACTGTCCCAGCATTATATGTAACAATTTGAGCCTTAGTGGCACTCCCAAGAGTACTATAAAATTCCAGTCTACGGAGACAAGCTAGACAGACAAAACTCTCATTCCTTTTCTCTAAGAGGATCAGACATTCTCCACGTACAGAAAGCACTCAGGATCCGGATCTGATACACTGCCATCTCTGGGATTATGTAACTCTCTATAGAACAGAAGCACTGTCAGTCTGCCAACACACTGACTAAACAAAGTTTGTAAGTGTGAGGTGAAATTTTATTCTCTCTGAGTGCTTAGAAACCAGGTAATGACAGTGTCAAAAAGGCACACAGGCTAGAAAGAGAACTACACAAGCAAATGTAATCTTACAACCTCCATTTTTTCCTTAGTCTTGCTTTCCAGAACCATTTTTCCACAATTAACACCCCTTACAGCACCAAGAATTAACAATTCTTATCTTTTTCTTATTATGACCATTATCTCTAAAACATTATCTCTGAAACAGGCCATTATACAAGTTTTTGATATATTTAGCAGAGTATAATACATCTCCTCAGATAATTAATAGTGCCAGAAGAGATCCTTGCAAAAGCATGTCTGCTTCTTTTGGTGAATGTAGTTTTTCCTCAGCACACTCTTGCAAAGAGTATGTTGAGCATTAAATGAGTTTCTGATCACTCAGGACAAGGTCATTGAGGCCATCACTGCTGTCCAAAGCAGAATAATGGAGCTATCAATAACATTTAGATCAGGGTTAATAAGAGGAAGATAATGAGTGAAATAGGAGGTCACATTGCAATGTACTGAAAACTGTTTGGCTTATAAAGATGTTCTACAGAGAGTCTGGAGCTTTTTCTGCTTTATCCATAGGGGGAAAAAAAAAAAAAAAAAAAAAAAAAAAAAAAAAAAAAAACCTGTTTTTTACTGTTTTTACTGCATTTAGACTGATTTTGTCTTCATCAGATGTTCATTTTCCTGTTGGCTTCAGCCAAATAAGAACCAAATCCTGCTGTGTAACTGAGCTCCTGCAGTTTAGGAAACTAAAAAATATAAGGTCTGAACTGAGTGAAGAGTATTGTTGTACAGGAATGGATAGCATTGTCCCACATTCCAGTGATTAAGGATAATGAGATAAAAAATATCTAACTTTTGTTACTCAGTGCATTGGACAAGCACACTTGTTTCATCCTCACAGCTTGGCAATGATTCTGATTCAAGGGGTTAGCTTATCTTGCAGGTCATGATAGACTGTGGCAAAGGTATCACTCTATAGTCCTCCGATAACTCAAAATCTACCACTTTTTCCCCTCCCTGAATATAGGAATGAATAAAATATTAGATTGTGCTTACCATTTACATACTCTAAAAAACAACCACCTCTGTGGAAGAAACAGGTAAATTCCTGAGTCTTATGCTCAAGAATATGGAGCATTTTCAGCTCTCTGAGCCCAGCAGCCCAATTCATCTCACCCTAATAGAGCAGTGACAGCAACATGCCTATCTCTGCTCTGCAGTTCCTTACACTCCAGAAAAATAAGTGCTGCTCTGTAAGAGCACTGGAGAGACTTGCGAAGTACCCTGGAAGCCTTGCACCTTACCCTAAGCTCAGGTCCAGCCTCCAAGTGTTGCTGGCAAGCCCACTGGCTGCAACCTGAACTGAAGCTAAAATGTTTATATGGATGGACTGACATACTGTAATATCTGGCAGTCTGTATATGCATTGAATCTTTCAATAAAAGATTTCTTTTCCAAGTGTTTCAACTGTTTAGCTTCTGAATGCTGAAATGCTTAACCTAATACCAACTACTGGGCTGGCTAGGGTGAGCTTTGCTGGGTTAATTCAATCCTGCTAGCAGTTTACCTGCAGAGTTTCTCCAGCTTCTACCTTAGCCCTTTTAGGCCTTCAGATACGTCCTGTGCTTTAAGCTCTAACCGTCATTTAAGACTGACTGGCTGACTCAGCAGCAGCTCCACTTCACGAGAAATCTCTCACAATTGACACCAACCCTGTTAATGCATCAGTCTGCTGTAGAGACCACTGACTCCCGAGTTCCAGGTCAGATCCCAAGCTGATGTGAAAAATTCCCTTCCTGCATTACTGGATGGGAGAAGGAATCCAAAAGCATTATACAGACTGTAGGAATGATCACGGCTGAGATAGAACTGTTAAGATGGCCTTTCTCATCTCTAATTACTGAGAGTATCTGTCTTGTCAAAATCTACAAACTTTGTGAGCAATGTATGAAACTAAAAAGAAACAAACAAACAAAAAATTACATATTTTACACCTATCAGCACTCAGGAAGTGTGCTTTGCAACCAACACAGCATATCTGGACAGAATTCAAAAGTTGTTCCCTGCTCCACATGCTGTTCCCTACCTTGCTTTTATTTTGTTGCCTGGTGCTAGCTCTTTATTCTGAACAACGTGATTATGCTGAGGTCTCAAAATATTGCTGAGGTTAATCAGAGTTATACATTTGGAAAACACTTCAGTAAAAAGAGTTGCAGGCCATAAAGATGTGGAGTGAAATAAACTGTTACAAGGCTGTTTTTCACCTAGGTAAAAAAAAAAAAAAAAAAAAAGGCTTATAAAAAATGGTCAATCATGTCTCCTCTCATGAGGCACTATAAGACTCTCATGTGAATGAACATTTCACCACACTTAATGACTACTGAGCAGTTTCAATTTCTTATATGTCACTATTCATGGCAACTTCAGTCCAATAGGATGGAACAAGGGCTTCTTCCCCTACTTCCACATAACCCCACATTTTTCTGCTACCAGTGTCACTGTCAGTATCAGCATTCCCTAAGATCTGCTCTTTGGAGTTGTGTCTATCTCAATTCAGTGTATTCAGGCAATGAAACATCTGTTCTCAACAGGGAGCTGTTTTTTTTCAGCTTCCCCAATGTTGTATACTTGCATAAAGAACAGCAAGAACTTCACCAAAAAGTTATTTAGGCAGGTCAGTCTCAACACTGCCCTGTTTATTGTACTCCTCAATCTCTCACAGACTTACATCTACTGCTTGCCAGCCAGTGCAGAGGCAACAGGAATCCAGAAATGAAAACAAATGTTGACAGTTGATTTACTGGTGTGGAGGATGGAACAAAACCTAAGAAAGTGATAAATACAAAAAAGATAGCATTCTCTTCCCCTTAGGTATACATGCTTACTCATACACATCCATAGGTAACACGTGGCTGCTTTTTACATAAGAGCAAATCACTACTACCTTTGCAGAAATGTTTTAATGAACATGGGTAGCATTTAGCTTTGTAAAATTATCTATAGTGTTGATAAACATGTATTTCCTGATATCTCTTTAACTCAACCCAAATCTGCGTGCTGAAGAGGCTGCTGGTGTTCTGCTCACTTGAATGTTTGCTGGCTAGCTTTCCTGATTCTCTTGCATCTTGATAATTATTTACATTACTTACTGCATCCATTTGACAGCTAAAACTTTTCCTCTCCTGTTTTTATACTATATAACAACATACTGGGTTGTTTTTTGTTTTTTGTTTTTTTTTGGGGGGGGGGGAGGGTGGGGGAAGGGGGGAGAGCATGTGGTCAGAAACACCAGCAGCATTTTTCAGGATCTATCTTCAGTAAAATCCCCACTCTTGGGAAGAAATGTACCTGGCTAACTAATTCTTTCAATAGCTACCAAATTAAAACAAATACTTCACAGCTAAGCAAACCACAGAGAAGATTCTCCATTATAATGAGGTAAGTTTCAGTGCAACAACATGAATGTCAACAAAAATAAAAACAGAAACTGTATAGCCTCCTCTGGCCTCACCATCTTCATATTGGAAGCTAAGGTGCAAATAAAAAAAAACAAAAACATAGGAGACTACACAAAACTGTTTCCTAGAAGATTTGCAGTCCAGATACCACTGTAGAATACACAGTGAATAGTCCAAACTAGAAGGGAAATTGATAGACTTTTCCTTCCTTCCTACTTTTAAGGCAAGAGTCTTAGCTTTATTTAATCACTAAAAAAAATTCTCATAAAAATATAATGACATGTTTGGTCACATTGCATCTCATTTCTCAAAAATGCTCTCTGAAAATATTGCACCACACATTTTAAAAGTAACAAGACTACTAACGGAGTACACACAAGCAGGTATTTGCACGTACAATCCAACATGCCATCTCCAAAATATAATCCCAGAATGAACATTGCATGTTTGTTTCTATTCTCTTTAATGTTTTTGTTGTTGTTGTTAATCTTTCTTTTGCTGCTGTTAGTTTTTGGATGTCTTTGTTTTTGTTTGTTTTTTTTGTTTTTTAACACTTTGGTATTTTAGCATTGCCAGAGGATTATACACCTCTCCCCAATATCTCTCAATTCTGCTTTTCTCTTCCACTCAAAGAAAAGCTCAGTCTTCAATACGCTGCTTTCTTGGATTTCGTTCTGAAAGTGGTTTTCCCTCAAAAGAGATCTCCCAAGCAAGTCTACTTGCCTCAGCTTGCATGGTTTTTGTACTGCATCATCTTTGGCCTTTCACCAGGCTTGTACAGATAATCAATGGAGCTTTCAATCATCCATCTCCTTCCTTCTTTCTACACTAGCCTGGCTGAGTTAGAGTGACAGCCTGGCTGGCCCCTGGGAAATTAAATTGTCAATCCTAATCCTGTAGAGCTGTAAGAGGCCACTTCTCCACCAACCCTCTCCCTGGTGCTGTCTACACAGCTGGAATCTCTGCTCAGAAGAGAATGAAGAGCAATCAATAGTGTCTCTGAAGAAGATGCCACCAGCAGCACGGTAGCAGTTAACCGCTGCAGTGAACCACACACTCCTGATTAAGATGCCCAGACAGGGGTCGATTGATTTGTCTGACTGCACAGCATACTAACCGTGTGCCTTAAACTCAGCAGTTTCCCTGTCCCACTCCTCCCTCCTTCCTCACTCTTCTCCTCAGAAAGAAGAGTGCATGGTGCTGAACACTGTGCTTAAATCCACAGATTGGCAGAAGCAGCACTGTTTGCAGATAGCACCCTGTGAACAGCTACCAAAGTAATGAAACACATGGTTAGAACTGCTAGAGACACACAAGGAGGAGATAAAAGGCCTGTTAGATTACACTTAGCCGTTTCCCTGGAGATGAGTACAAAATAGAATTTTTTTTTTAGGGCTGCATTCAATCCACTTCAAAATGACTGAAGCAGTTCCTCAGGAGACAATTCCAGAACCTAGTAGACTTTGCTGCTGCTAATTTTGTTTTTTTTTTCCTCTCAGTGCTATTCAATTCAATCTTTCTGAGTTTTGTTCACATTATTCCATGTAAGATCCCCTTCATTAGATCATTCAAAGCCTTTCCTCTCTTATAGTCCTTTCTGATGTTTGCTGTTTCAGACATTTGCCACAGGAATGATTCTTATTGCTATCAGCTATTATCAAACAATGCCACTGTATCACAAATACCATGCAAATGTAACCTTTAAGATGCTCTCTAACACAGCAATTTCAAGAAGAAATAGGAATAGTAATAACATAGAAGGGTTGGAGATTTATTATACACTGTACAGTTGTACTGAAGAACAGAGCCTGTTAAGGAATCTGGTTTGGGGAAGACACTGTTAAGTTCTGGGAGGACATTTCCCGTCTGTTACTAGCACAGAAAAATCTCTACAAGGGCTATCACTAATTACTATAGCCTTGTATCAAGACTCTAATCCTTCTTAGCAGTTCATACAATTTAAGTACAGTCTTTTGCAAGAACTAGGCAAAGTCAACTATGAGTAGTCAGCAAGCAGCCAACAGATCAAAAAGGCATTCTGCTTACTTTGCCCAAGCAGGTTGCTGTTACAGACACCACCAATTTCAAAAACTTAAGGATACAGAAGCAGTAGTTCTGGAGCAGCAATCAATACAGGATTGATTCCCAACATCAATTACTCACAGGAGCAGCAAGCCTGACCCTTTACAACTGTCTTCCAGCACAGCACAAGTTTTGTTTTTTTCTCCCTCCCCCTCTTCCTCCTGATGACAGGAGTAGCTCAGCCACAACCATCTCCCAACCACTCATCATTCCTAGAATCACATCTTCCTGACAGCCCAAAGCAAACAAAAGGTCCCCTTGCAGAAAAACGGGAAATGATTTTAAGTTGAGGGAGGGGAGATTTAGGTTGGATGTCAGGGGGAAATTCTTTAGCCAGAGAGTGGTGAAGTATTGGAACAGGCTGCCCAGAGAGGTTTTGGATGCCCCGTCCCTGAAGGTGTTCAAGGCCAGATTGGATGGGGCCCTGGGCAGCCTGGTCTAGTATTAAATGGGGAGGTTGGTGGCCCTGCATGTGGCAGGGGAGTTGGAGATTCACGATCTTTGAGGTCCCTTCCAACCCTGGCCATTCTGTGATTCTGTGATACTTCCTTGCATCATGTCTATGCCAAATCCACAGTAAACTCTCCCCATACAAACAGCCACTGTATCCACCTGAAAAGAACTGAAGTCCTTAGAGAAGTGCTTAAACAAAACCTAGTTATAAGTCTTTGGCCCGCTATCTGCTCTGTTCCTTGACAAGTAGTTTCAGCACGTATGTTTCCAAATCCTCTAATCTCAGAATCAGATGCAATTTCAAATGCAACATACTACTAGGCATATTTTTTGGCATTTCACTTTTACAAGGATTTGCATCTCTGAAAGAATGTGTTTGATCTTTTCCTACTGTGTGCATCAGAATTTCTTTCTTCTTACAGGGTAACTATGTTTTTTTCCACTCACATGTTGGCAAGATAGTTGTCTAAAAGTGATGGACTCTGTGGAGGCTCCTTTTAAAGAGACCTGCTGTTTCATGCCTAGTAAATGATTTCATGCCTATTCATTGTACCTGTCTAGCAATTTTTCCTCTTGTAGGCCAGCAAAGATAGCTGAATATGTATATGCTCTCTCTCTTTTTTCTTTTAACACTTGAGATTTTCCTTTTTTGCCTTAGTATTCTCCCAAAAAATACTGGAGGATGGGCTTTCTGTCAATTATTTGGGTATATTTTAATATTCTGTTATTAGTAGCACTTACAGATTTCAATGAAAAGGTGTTTCATTCAGCTCATGTCTCAATGTAAAACCAAGTTAGTGCAGCACTAAACACTTTACCCTTCATTTTCACCCTTTCTGTTCTCTGCTCCTTCAATCAAACATCTATCCAGAGCTCCATAACCCTGTGCTCATACATATGTCTAATTCATACTTGAAATTGGCTTTTCAGGCCAACAGTAAAGTGAAAATGCAAAGCAAAATAATGCCACTGATTTCTGTAACCCATAACATTAACTAAATTCAGAGGTACATCTCTATAAGCAGTACCACTAGAATATTAAAAAGCAGCATATATTATACCCTCGGGATCCATCTCACATCTCAACTACCAGGTGGGAATTTCAACCCATTATATGTTCCATTAAGTAGGCAATAGCCTAAATGGTGTGGAAAGATGAATGTATTTTCACTTGATGTAGTCTCTCAGACTGAAGAGATTCCAGTGGCAGGCAGGAAAATATCTTACCATCAGGGAGGAGAGATGATCTCTTCACAAAGGTGGGATAGTTTTAATTCTTTTGTGTGGCTATGCTAGAGTTCACTCACATGCAGACAAAATTTCTAGCTTTTCTATCTGAGAACTACAAATTACATAAAACTTGGAATTGACAAGTGAAATCTTCATCTCACCGAAGTTAAAAGGAATCTAACTTCCATTCAATCAAGATTTTTGTTCATAAGGACGTGAAGAGAAAACTCTCGAGAAACAAAAAGCCGCTTGTCAGCCACTTGCCAAACTAACTCTGTTGTATCGCATTGGTTTTGAAATGATTACACAAATCTCCCCTGAACCTCAACATTTTCTTTGTAAACACTATACCCTGAAGTTTCTGACACCTCTCTTCAATTCTGGTGATGCTTGTCTTCATCTCTGCAGCAGAACTCCTAGATCTGGCACTGAGTAAGACCGTATATCTTCTTTGACAAGCCACATGAAGGAGTGACTCCTTCTTCCTCTAAATCATTAATTCTTAAACTTCACGCACAGCATAACGAAATAACTGAAGACAAGCTCCTTAGGGAAGCTTATATGGCAGCACTGAATTATTCTATATTGCAGTGCCTTGTCCACCTTTGCTTTGAGACCTTTTCAACTGACAGATGGATATTAAAAGCTAAGAGTCCAATTTAGCTTTGCACTGTGCTCACTAGTGTTGATGAGTTAAGATGCTTAAGATTACAAAAAACCAATTATTTCTCTCTTGGTTTATAAAGGGTACTGACAATCAATCTACTTCTGAATTCTGAGTGTTTCATATTCAAACTGTATGTTTCAATACCACAAAGAGGAAGAAGTTAGGTTTTAAAATGCAAAGCAATGTTCCTGTTTCCAAATATTCTAAATCATTGATGCTTAAGTTAAAGCATTTACTTGACCTGTGTTCACCTTCCTACTTTAAATTCTTCAGCTGCCTGGAAGGGAATAATTAACATATCTATTCCACATCAGCATTTTTTTCAGCCTTACAGAAGTCGCGTGAGTATAATAGTATTTACAGAATTCCCAGTCCTGGACTTCTTACTCTGATGCTACCTCCTTTCTGCATAGGTTACAGTGATATAGAGAACCACTTCCCTGAACGGGTCCTTCTGTAAGAGTTTAGAAGAAGCCTCCAAAAGCCTCCAGACAAAGTAGTCAAACATCCTCCAGGGTTTGCTTAACTCATCTGCTGAACAAAACTCAGAGATGACACATCCAAATGCAATTAAAAAATACTATTGCTCTTATTTCAATGTGAAACCTTTACGATGTGATTTCTCTCTACGGTTAAATCTATGGCAATCCAAAATCCTGGAGAACATTCTGACAAATTTCCTACACCTACAGATGGAAGGGTATAAGTAAATTAATTTCTTTTCAATGCTATTTTTTGAACAGGAAAGAGAATATATTTGTGTAATGAGGCTATTTTCAACATCTCAGCAATTACAGATGAATCATTCTACATTTCCCAAAGTGTTCCAGATCAAGTTTGTCAAGCAGAAAATTTGTCTAAAAAGCTGTCCTGTGGTAGTGATTATCATTTTCTACAGATGCTGAAATATCAGGGAGCCAGGCTGGAGTGGTTTGTTTTCCCCATGGGAAGGACTCACGCATCAGGAGGGACAGCATCCCATGGGAGGAATCTCACACAGGAGCAGAGGAAGAGTATTAGGACTGACCACAATTCCCACTGTCCCTCCTGCTGCTGCTTGAGCTGGAGACAGAACAGTTGGGAATGCAGTGAAGTTATCTGAGCCTGGGAAGACAGGCATAATAAAGGAAAGTATTTTGAGTTTTGACTATGTTTCTCATCATCTCAGTTTTCTTTTAACTGGCATTTAATTAAATAATTTTTTCTCATTGTTTAGCAGGATGTCAGCTACCATTGCAGAAGTTCCATCACACTGCCAGCAAACCAATAGAGCATCCATCAAAGCTGCTGCTCTGTTACAGCCACTACATCCCAGTCAGCTAATTTGTGACTGAACTCCTTGTATAAATACTTCTGTGTGACACGTAGCTGAAGGATGGGTAGCAGCATGGCTCTAGCAGAACACGCCAACCTGACAGCCCAGACACAACAGGAACATGGTGAAAATTAAACCACACACATTAAAGCATCTAGTGTATAAATGAGGGATCTTGCTATTGGTTAGTGTCAACTGCAAATAATACTCTCTTTAGAAAACATGGAGAAGCTACAGGTGCCTCTTAAACAGAATCAAGAAATATGAAAGCTTTTGGCAAAGAGGTCAGAAACTGGGATGACAGTATCAGGGCATGTGCTTGAAACAGTTCTTGCTAGATTCACCGAAAATTATGCTTTTAGCACAAAATGTGTTATAAACGTATTCAACTTCAGATAGATTATATTAACTTTTTCATATCAGTGACAAATATGGTCACTTCAGTAGGGAAAAAACATGTCAGTGCTTCCAGAAAGCTTGACACTGACAGCTGTACGAAAGAATTGATGCAGCAAGCACCAGGCCAATAAAAAAAGGAAAGATCACACTGTATTCACTGATTGGCAAGAGTTTGCCAAATGATATATCACAATTGTCTCTCCTGCTGATCAGAAGTGTACGTTATTCACTTATTAAAATGAGAATTTTAAAGCAGGATCATGCTTCTCGATAACTTTATCTGTCTCTCCTTCATGTTGTCATGTATGAGGTTTTAAAAACTAGTATAAGATAAGAAAATGCCTTTTGACAAATGGACTCCCACTTCAAACTTCATAGGCAGATGCTAATATGTAAGTTCTTACTTCAAGAAGTTTTTGATTCCTATTGACAATCTCCTTAGACCTCAGCTGTGCTCTCAGTAATCTTTTCTCCAGAGAGATTATGAAATCCTTATACAGGGAGTTCTGTATTTCAACCTACTACAAAGAATTAATGGTGATTCTCCTACTCATCAATGTATATACAATATACTATAGATGTAGGAAATCTATCTGCAGTAAGTACATAAACTTTATGTGCTTCATATGCTACATGTGTATATACTACCGAGAGAGTTTTTGACAGTCTAGGTCATTTTAAAATTTATTCCAACAAATCAAGTCACGCCTGTGCAAGGTTATGATTACCACATTCCTGAGAGAAGAATTACCACTGCTTAAGGAAAAATAGTTTTATCTTTAAATGCTCACAGAAATCCTCTGTAACAATAGAGAACACATTAAGGTACATAAGGAAGGCTTAAGTAAACAAGAGAAATGTTATACAAGTGTAAAGAACAACAAAATACAATTATTTTAACTACTTTTCCTCTTTTACATTGTTAAAGAATTTTAGCATATAGTTGACATTCTAGGTGTTCTAATACAATGCTCCCCGCACTGCTGCTAGTAGCACAGGATGAGCTCTTCAGTCAGATCACTGTTTTCATGCCCATACCTCCATGCTTCATAAAGGCACCATCATCATTATTTAGGTTATAATGGCACTGACTAAAGTCTGGAGGGCACAACAAACTAAATTGTGCATAACTGTTAACAAGAGAACCCTGTACTATCTAGAGATAAAACACACCTTCTGGTGCACCTTCTAGAACAGACTTATTTTCTTATTTATTTTCACACAGTACAAGGCTTTCTGACTGACAAGGCAGGTACTGAAGATGCATGTATGTCTATCTTCCACCTGTTATAAAGGAAACATTGAATTTCCTTTCATCCATACAATTCTAACTCAAATGTCAGACATCTCTGCAGCACAAAGTAGCAAGCTGTTTTATCAAATTTTCTTAAACCTTTCAGAAAACAGTGTTCACTTCCACAGTCCGGACCTGACCTGCTGGAGTTCTGTTTTCTCTCTTTGCAGGAAAAGCCCTTCCTTGACCTTACTGGCAACAGGACTCCAGGTCTGTTTTGTTCTTTGTATTCATTTTACTCTATTAAATTAAAACTGATAAGAAGAAAGTACAGCAAATTTTAGTGACAGTCTGTTTTAAATCCCCCCATCAGCTGCTTCATCAGCCATTGCTTGAGAGAGCTTTCTATTCTTCAGAATTTTCTTGTTTTATTTTTTTTTTTTTTTTACCACCTTCTAGGGACATCCAATTTTGTGTCTCATCAAGTGAATGTTTCCTGTTAAGATATTCAAAGATCTTTCTCAAATGGTTGGTATTCAGTCAACTGAGAGCAAATTGAAGCTTCCTCTGTTAAGAGAGAAAAGCCTGGATGAGTTGTTTTAAGAATGGTATATTCCTTTTCACACAGCTGGACACGTTTTCCTTCAGTAGACTAAGGCTTTAGAAGTCTCTATTTCTATACATTCATTTTATACTTACCAGTAGCTTTTTTTAATACACAGACCACTGGCGAATGTGAAGGAAGAGCTCTTCTCTCAGTCTACAAACTTCTGGCATTAAGGACATCTAAATCCAGCAGCAATTACAACAATGTTTTGAGGAATGTTTTTAAAATCTCCTGGAAGAACTAAATGCTATCAAGCACGTGTTTGTAGCTGTAATTTTCACCTTACCCCAGGAGTTTTTAAAAAATAAACATGCAGTTTGTTTCAAGTTAATGCTGAAAACTTCTTTATGTCTCTTTTTTCTCTCCTGAGGACAATGTTCTGAACTACCCACCTGCTATCCAGTTTCCTGCGGTGTACATACTTTATAAAGATTTTCTCAGTTTCATTACCTTCATAACAGACTACAGCAAATCATTTACAATAACTCATATATATTTCATGACTAGAGAATAACTGACTAATGAGAACAAAAGATAAACCCACTACAGTATAAATAAAAGCATAAAGAAAATCTTTATACAGAGGTTGCCAAGTGTTACGCTATTGCATTCTACTCTATTCTCAGACCTAGCAATGTTCACTTGGCATTAGTCAGCAATCCTTTTTCGTAAAATAACTTTCACCAAAGTTGGTGGTCCCTGAAAATTTATATAAGAGGGATATTTCCAATGAGCATGGATTTCTAAAAGCCATCACACTGTGATTTAACTTTTAGATTTTAATTCTTTCATGAAGATTTCTGAGCTAAGGATTTATATTAAGTTGTCTTTCCTTCTATTGTCTGTAGTGTTCCTCTTAAAATCAGACACCTGCAGTGACTCTCTAGTTTTTTTTTGCTTTTTTTTTTTTCTTTAAAGTTTGATGCCCTTAACAGTTGCACCACAATTGAAGAATGCATAGTCCAGAACCACTAAAATTGTTCTTCCTCCACTCAGAGCAGCCCTTCTGCCTTTTACACAATCCTTTCTTCCTGACATTTAACCATAATTTTTGGCCCTTAACAATGCTATGTGATGTGTTGATTTTCTGGGATCTCATTCCAGAAACTCTCAAAGTGAGTTTTCTTAAATAATCACTCACTAGTTGGTTTCATTCTCCTTTGTGATTCATGAATGTTGAATCATCTGTCAAGGTATTGGCAATGATCTTGTTTTTATATTTAAAAAAGTGCTAAGTGATTGTAAGCAGGGGTGAAATGGGCTATGAAAATGTTTTTACTACTTATGTGTAACTGTCTTTGGCATGCTTCAAAGACAGACAAACCATTTCATCATATCTATGGTTGCATAATGACCCTGGTAATTACTGGGAGGGAGAATAGTAGAAGCATTTACCAGGATCAAAGACAGCCCTGAAGAAGAAAAGGCTTATGCTTCAGCCAAATTTACTACATGAAGAATTTTAGAACAATTTAGTAATCTGGCATTTAGTAGGGCTCTCTGATTTTTTTTTTTAATTAAATTCATCTCCCTATCTGATCATGCAAGTGGAAAGAAATGCTTCACATTTTAATGTTGTCAATTCCCAAAACAACTGATAGAAGAAAATAACGTCACAGAATCACAGAATGGCCAGGGTTGGAAGGGACCTCAAGGATCATGAATCACCAACCCCTCTGCCACATGCAGGGCCACCAACCTCCCTATTTAATACTAAACCAGGCTACGCCATAAAAAGTTTTGAGATATCCAATATAATATTGCTTGATTTTGCTTATAGAAAAAACAGTGTATCAACACAACAGGAATAGAGGTCATCATTAGCTTAATATCTGTGGCACAAAAGGATAAAAATACTCATTTTTTCAGATGGTACTAAGGGGCATTAAGGGTTGTGACAGCCATGTTTTCTATAGAGATAATCCCCAGTCTGCAATTCAAGTTACAGCCATTTCATTCTTCTTGAGCTTCTAATGCATCCTACTGGCACATTCTCATCTTCTGAGACTATTTGAATTTGTGAGTATCTCATAATAAGAAAAAGTATTACCTTACACTCCCTAAAACTTTTCACTTCATTTTAGAGTAAGAGGCACAGAAAAATATGTATATGTTAAAAGAAATGCTGTGAATTTCCTTTCCATTTATATCATGACCATCTCAAAAGAAGGACTCTCTTACAATTCCTCAACCCAAAATCTGTACTTCAGTATTTTCTTTGTCTTCAATATACTGTGGCCAATGGATAGAAGCCAATTAATACCTGTCTGCTATTTCTGATTTGAGGAAGAATCACTATGATGCTTTAAGAACATAAGGCTGTAAATAGCCATAAAGACAGATCCTTGGGATATGCACTGAAAACAATTATTATCTTACTAGTACAAATTTTTAGCTCCTTCTTCTTATGAGGAACTTGCATACTAAAAAGACAGCTCTTTATGCAAGTCAGAAGTCTTATTCCTACACACAAGAAATTCCACCTTTTCTCTCCAGAATATCGATGCCAATTCTTAATAGCTCAGGTTCTTTCCAAGCACTGACAGCAGCTCCACAATACCTTGGACAGGGTAAAGGATCAACCTAACACTGACTTTATTTAATTTTAAGTCATCCATCTACAGTACCACCCCATTTATCTCTGAAATCCCATCATAAAGGCAGCCTGCAAAGTTTCACCCATGGAATTCAGAGTTACTAAACAAAGCACTTAGAACCTCTGCTTCTTTGCATATCAGATCTTCTGAGGGTTTCACACCTTTCAGCACCTTTCCAACAGTGAAGGAAACAGGTGAGTTTTAATGCACGCACTATGAAAGTGTGCATCTCTGGAGCTCTGGGTTCAGAAAAGTTCTCATAAAGGGCAAAACGTGTTGCCTGTCTTCTGCCCACAGTTGAGTCATCAAGAATATTCCTTTACACTAAATTGTTTCAAATAATCTGCCCAGATGAGTTATGACTGATGATAACAATTACCTTTGCAGTGATGGCTTCATAAGGCAAATGACAGGACTTCTAACCTGTTTATCAGACACTGAAACTCATGTGCATGTGTATAACATAATTAGTTACCCACAGGGCGTGATGAAACAAACCTATGGTGCTTCCATGATCTATGCTCAAACAGATGGCACTGGAACCTGCACATGTAGTTACAGTCACACAGTTGTATGTGTTTGACATGACTCTCACATTTTACTTCAAATAACTTTTTTCACATCCAAACTGCCATAGTTACAATTATCATGTATCTCGCTTGTACAAATCTTGGGCTATAAAAAACTCCCTTTTACAGAACCATGACAACATTTGATCTGTTAATATTTTCTAAATGCAGCTATGTTGCTGACTGCATTTTCAGTCTGACTGCTCCAGTGTCCTGACTACTTCTGCAGTTTTTTTCCCACTGCTGTTTTGCTGCTATTTTTGCATCTATTGGGACACCAACAGAAAGAGACAGGACAGCACAAAAGACACAGGTCACTAAAAATGTTATTTAGATTTGCTATATGCTACCTTCTTTTGTGGATTAATGTCCTACAGGGAATAAGATTTACAACTCTGCAGCCTCAACTACAAACAGATATAATTTTAGGCTGAGTTGAATTCCTCTGTTCTTCTAAAGCAGCTTACTGATCCAATTGAAGAAATCAATGTCAAAAAATCCCTTTCATTTATTTTCAATAAAAGATCAGTCAACCTATCAAACAGTAAATAAGATTGTAGAAAATAACCTTGCAATCATACATTTCACTAACAAACTGTGAAACCATTTAGTCTAGGGCTTCAAAAGGAAGTTGGTTCAGTAGGTCTCACACCAACAAAACCATAGACATCACAATGTATCCTACCTCTTGCCACAAACCACAGTATGCTCCCTTCCTACATGTTTTTCATTCTTCACCAGTACTTCTGGTATGGCCACTCATCAACCTCACCAAAGCTTTTCTATAACCTGCAAGGGGCTGGATCTCCTCTGGCCAAAAGACCTCTGTGTCTCCCCTCCTCAGCCAGTTCTCTGCCTTTATTAGCAACGAAGGAGACGCAATGAGGGATTTGCAGAGCATCCCCTCCTCAGCTTCCCTCAGAGCAAACTAACCTAACATATTTACCTAATATGTCATCTTCAGAGCCTTCCCTAGTGTTTCATTGTGATGTTATTGTTCATCGGCAAATATCCCTTAGCTTTACTCTCCCTCGCAGTTAAAGCTCCTACTTCTTTATTCTTCCTAGAAAAGAGTTTGCCTCCTGAGGTCACCATCAACAGCATTTAGTCTGTTTTTAACAGACTAAATTTTAAGACTTTCAACAGACATCATTTAACAAATGATTAAACAAATTTCAAACTGAAGGTTCTGGACTTGCTTGAGTTGAACAGGTTGGGTCACCCCATTCAGTTATTCCTACTCATTCTGCCTAAAATGTTTGTGTTCTTTTCTTGTCCTTTACCCATACTTGTGCATATCTTTTACACAAAGCGCAAGCTGTACAGTCTGCCTCACTGAAGCTCTGTTGCTACTATGAATATGATTTGATGGCCCTGATCATATTTTTTTTTCTTCAAATTTTTAACAGAGTA
This sequence comes from Centrocercus urophasianus, assembly GCF_019232065.1. Classification (NCBI taxonomy): domain Eukaryota; kingdom Metazoa; phylum Chordata; class Aves; order Galliformes; family Phasianidae; genus Centrocercus; species Centrocercus urophasianus. The sequence continues at coordinate 34,323,273 of NW_024884586.1, read as the reverse complement.
TGTCTCAACAAGTATTACAGCAAAAATCATGTTGCATATAACCTTTTATTTTGCAGCACCTGCTAAGCTAGGAGTCTTGGGAATCTTAATTGCAGCCCTGAAATGTATGTGTAGAAACGTGAAATCCTGAAAAACTTAACACACAAATGCAGAAATATCTACTATTTATCATGAAGTCCTGAAATATCTTTTAAAAAAAGCCTGAAATCAAGCATGTCTAAAATAAATCTACTTCAGATCTTTTGATTATTTGTCCACAAAAGTTGACACTTCTCCCTTTGTGAAACCTCATTCTACTTCTGCGCTCACTAAGGAGTTTTGGTTTAACCAGAACTGTTACTATTAGACTTTTATTATAGAACCATAATAGATGAGTAAACCATAAGATGTACAATATGGTAAGCATTTGTCTTGAGTATTTATTGATTTTTATAATATTCAGAGTTAGGTGAGATAAAACAGAGGATACAAACAAAAAATGCAGTGTTAACAGACACCTCCACCAAGGTTCTCCTGCAAGTGTTTAGAAATTTCATTTCCTACTCCAGTCCTAGCCACAGGTAGTCCCTGGCATTCCAGAAAAATGTCTGTGTTTCTTGATTAACGAGCAAATAAAATGCTAGTATGGAGTCCTATACGAAAAATAGAAAAAATGACCCCAACACTGCTAAGCCACATACTGTTCCAGAGAAAAGTATTGCAAAATATTAATTGTAGCACTGCTGAGGGCAACTTTACCTTGCCTAATGAATTACTCAAAGATTCCTTTATTCTACCGCTACAGAGAAAAGCCTTAAAGCAAGATATAAGAAATGATTAGTGAAGGAAGCTATACAGCATTTTTCTATCTGAACACATATAACCATAATTGTAAAAATAGTTATAACTCTCTTACTGCAGTAGTCATTTCAGGAGATCTTCAAATAGAAACTTGTAGACAAATTTGAGGGAGGTGTTCTCCTATTTTAAAGTAAATTAAGTCACACTGCAAACAGTGTGAAAATGTGAGAAGTTAGCGCCATTATCCCTCATCCCCACTGCAAGCAGATTTTACTATGAAACTTGCATTTTTTTTTCCATCTTACCAACAGCATATGCATTTCTCAAAAAATAAACATTTCTGTAATTAAAGGATGTGACCGTGTTACTCTTACAAAGAAAAATAACCCATACTTTTCTCTTCCAGCCAAGGACTATAAATGTAAAGTTGTTAAATGAGAACAGAGGCTCAGAAAACCAGAATAGAAGAAAACACCGTTGTCTCTATCTGAAATCTCACTATATTTGTGACAGAAGTAGGAATGGCTGATAGCTCCCTAATAATTACTATTCCTAGACAGAGGTAGCTGTTATTTCATGATTGTCAATGGTATACTATATATTTCTAACCTCACATCAGAGCCTTGTTTTTTTCCTGCTCTCGACAAATCGCATATCTCAATTTACATATTTTTTAATTGGCTTTTGGCAAAGCCAGAACCCCCTCTGAGTGCACATTCCTGGCCTGGGCCAACAGACTTTTTTTTATGAACCTTTAACAAATACAGTGTTTGAGAGCTGCTCAATATCTAATAAAACGACTGTCACTACAAATGTTGTCTGCATTCACAGATAAGACAAGTGCAAAGGGATAAGGTAATATGTTCTAGAAAGCTGTGAGGCAGACACTTGAAACCAGATCTCCTGAGTGATAGACTTTATCTGATTTCTTCTCATTGTTATGGTACACTTAAGAGCTTCACTGTCACACTGGAATCAACATCATCTCTGGCATGCAAAAACATCAGTAAATTCACTTAGTCTGATAACCTGGATATCCTCAGGGAAGTATGTATGAGCCACAAGTTTTAACATAAGCCTCCTCACAAGTTTTGGTAGTAGAAGGCATTTAGAGTGAACTACTAACATTCATAAAATTCTCTGAGATCTTTAAGTCCAAATATTTTGTTTCTTCCTCTGGCATGTAACGATCTCAGACTTTAGGGCAGTCAGTGGAACAAGCAGGGGAGAGCTGTTACAACTGCAACCACTGCTGATCCTGCTGCAGCATCTCTTTCCCCTGATTCTATGTAATTGAGACAAAGGTCATTCTCTCACGCTGAATTTTATATATATATGTATATTCCGTTATTTCTCTTTAGAGACACATCATTTCTGACCAGAAAGTACCAGCAAAACAATGGTTTGCAACCTCATGAGTATACAGTTTCATCTTGAGCCTTTTAACTGTCAGTCACACCTATGACACTCTTGAAACAGTAATGTGTTTGGAGAGTTCACTTGGGTGAGCTATCCATTGAAAAACAGCATCAAAAAGAGACACAAAGGCCATGGATCTGATGCTGTTTACTGCATCTCTCCATTTCTTTCTTCAAACTACCAATACTACTGCCACAAAACAGATAACGAATCAAAGTCCATGGTTGCTGTCTTCTACCTCTCTTTATCCAGTAAAAAAAAAAAAAAAAAAAAAGGAGCTGAAGAGATTTCAGCTCTCCAGGTCTCTGTTACCATGATCAACTTATAAGCTGCAAAGAGAAGTCAGCTCAGTGCTGTATCCTTGCTGTAGCTCTCCTAGTCAGCTTCATCTCTGAGACACAAAAACAGTGCAAAAGCAACAGGAGGAAAATTTGCATGGAATGAAAAATGCATAAGAGGTTTGGGTTAAATTCCTTGACAAGATTGGACCTTCCCCTTGTCCTGCCTATCTAAAGTTAGCTGCTCCTCAATTGCCAGGCTAAGTACTCTAATGTAGCACTATTTAAAGGGATGGCAAAGTGCAGTTCTCCCTTTATCCCTTGCTTGCAGTCACAGGTACTAATTCCTTCATCTGATTTCACTTCCTACTGTGAGCACTGTGCCTCCTCACATACTGTCATACATTTAAAATATTTTTCTGGAGCTTATCTGCCAACCTGCCTCTCTCCCTGCTACCCTAGAGTCTTTCTGAACAAAACTGTTGTCAGGTGTCTTGCCTTATATTTGCCTTGCCTTATCTTAAAATTACCTGCTCCTTCGGGCAGGTAATATGTCTCTTTCTATGTGTCTAAAATGTCTGTGATTTGATTCCACTCTGTAAATGTTTCAGTGTAACAATAGTACCGGAGGATGTTCACATATCTCAAGTGTCAGGCCAAATAAAAGACGAACATTTCACATTCTAAATATTAGCTATCAGAGTCTCTCTTCCTTGTAACATAATTGAAAGACATTATTGTAATTGGTTAGCAAAGCCACCAAAGTTTCAGCACAGGACTTTGCAAAATGAAAATGAATGAAGTAGTTAGGGAAATGACATCTTAATAAGAATAATGAAATTCAACCTCCCAGTGCAAGTACAGTGAATAATCCATTACATAGGGATCAGATGAGATACAAATACCTCAAGGATATAAGATTATCGGTCTAGCATCATCTGGTTTTGTGACCGCAGAACAGCAAACAGGCATCCAGATGTTTTTGCATAGAGAGTAAGAAGAGAATGTAACCTGCATTGTCAGGCAAGATCTCGTCCTACTTTGGATGCAGTTTGGTTGTGATTGTTGTTTTTGGTTTATGTTATTCTTCCTGTTAACACAGAAGTTACTGTTACGGTCTGAATCGATTTTTAATTAATTCACTGAATCTGAAACTCAGTTCAGCTGGATGTTAGTTTAATTCCCAGTCCAGGCACAGTGTTAGCCTCTTTAAAACTCAGTTGTTTGCTTCTGAGAACAAGTTACAAAGCTTCTCTTTACCACACATGCTGAGAAGGCATTTGTTAATCTTCATGACATGCTAAAACACAGTATCACTGCTGAGTATTGATATTGTCAGACAAAATATCAAAGATACAGGAAAAGAAAGCATCAAGGCTGGAGTCCAGAGGATGGGAGCTGAGGAAGGACTGAATCCTGGAGGACTCTACTCCTTCCAGGGAACATGGCTGAAAAGGCACAGAGTTTTCAGTAGATTGCCTCTTAGTTGTAGAGAAATTCCCCATGTCTCACTGACTTTGAATTGAAAACTAACAGAATTAATAAGAGTCCTGATTCCTCTTTGTTTAGCTAGTAAGAAACTCTGAGCCAAACTACCAATACTACTGCCACAAAACAGATAACGAATCAAAGTCCATGGTTGCTGTCTTCTACCTCTCTTTATCCAGTAAAAAAAAAAAAAAAAAAAAAAAAAAAAAAAAAAAAAAAAGAGCTGAAGAGATTTCAGCTTTGCAGGTCTCTGATATCATGATCAACTTATATTCAGGAGAAATTATTTATTATAAAGACTGCAACATCCCTGGTTCTGCCGAATTCCAGCATCTTAACAGTATGAGCCAGAATCAAGCAGGGAGGCAGAGCAACACAAAGGCAACACAGGGAGCCAAGAATTCAAGGAGGGACAGAAGTCAGGGATTGTTTATCTCCTTTTATGGAAACTTCAGTGCTTCCCTAAAACACTAGTCAACATGCAACAGAACTGGATTTTGAACCCACATGTCACACTGGACTGATTTTCTGGATTTCACCCAAACAATCCAGCAACCCCAACAGTGGACAGCAGAGAAGGTGCTCTGCAGAAACACACTGAGTTATAGATATCTTATGGTTATGACTTCATGACATATTAAGTGTAGCTAAATTGAAGGGCAGCAAGTAACTTGATGCTACTACTAAACATTTATCGTAACCGTATTTATCCTATAGCAGACCTGCTAATGGTACCTGTAACACATGCAGCAATGCTGTATTTTGAGTGAAGTCCCTGTGTTTCTAGATAGTAAGCACAGCTGGGGAAAAAAGCTGCCCATATACACACATAGCTTCATTATCAAAAGTACATGATTGGTCATTGTCAGTCTGAGCATGCCATCACATATCTTGTAAGATTTTGGTAGATTTCTGTCATCTGACCTTCATAACAAGTCAGACAAAGGCTCCTGATCAGACAGGCCGATGGTCACACACACAGCAAAAGTCTTCACGACAGCCAAAATAATTAATTGAATGTGGATAACAGTGTACATGTATATGTATATCAACAGTACATGATATACTTCAGATAAATACAGATGCAGAGTACTTAGCTGAAATAATCAGTAACATAAACTCTGAAATCCACACTCCCTCCCTTGCTCAGCAGTAGCTAAACCCCTTGGTGTCACAGTCCAAGCCTCCTTTACTCATAATGACTTCAACAGCAGATTTTAACCATAGAGTAACTGCAGCAGCTAACCTGCTGCTCATTGCAGCAGGCTGTGCATTGTTGTCTTGCTCTGGCCAGCACAGACAACTTGCTACTGGAAACCACAGCTCCCCGCATATTAACAACCACAGCCAGAGAAAAATGTCTTTATCTAGGCAAACTATCAAGATATCCACAGTACATATACATGGGAATAATGAACAATATAGAGAGCACTGGACATCTATAATCCTATGTATTAATCTTTTTCAATAGGAAAAGTACCTTTAGATTAAGCTCTTTAAATACTGAAAAGAAAAAGGTAAGACCTGAAGAGAATTTGCTTAATTCTATCACCAACTCATTGCTCAAACCTTGGTGAAAAGAGGAATATTATTCTTTCCACTTATTGTAACTGGTGGCACTGTTCACTTCTGAGCTAGAAGCTGACTGCAGAAGACCAAATCCAGAGCAGATCTGAAATGATTTTGAGCCTTTCACCTCCTCTGCAATAAAATAATCACAGGCAATGAAAACTCAGGAGACGCTAGTCCAAGAGCAGTATTTTGGCAGTTTCACATATAAATATGTGGAAAACTGACTTTCTAAGGACCAAGAGTTTTGCTTTGAAGGGAATATTCATGAGTATCAGTTCTATATATGCTCTCTATTTAATGGTTGGGATATTTTCCTTTTCATTAAACAGGAGAGGGTTAGAGATGCTTTATAAAACATAGAAAAATCAATTTGTGGGAAAATTTGTACAAATTTAAACAGGTTATACTTTAAGGGAAGAAAGGGAAGTTCTTATTTTCCTACAGTATTCCTACAGTATAATATTACAGTTAGTATATATCTACCTTCAAGCCTCAGCTGCTGCACAGTATCCTTCCACAATTACTGGAAAAGTGGTCAGCATTATAGCAGAAGCAGCCTGCTACATCCATGTTTGCTTTTAGGCAACACTGCTTCCTGAGGTTTCTGTTTGCCTGATCTACTGCCCTCCACCATGAATGCTACCCAGATGAATCATCTCCATCTTCTGCAGAACCCTTCTTTATGTTGCGCATTTTAGTTAGTTCCCACTTAAGCCATGTGCCTTTCATATAGATTACATTAATGTCTGAGTCATTATATTTGTTCAGCAGTTAATGGGAAACATTAAATGGACTGGAATAAATAAGACTAAGTGAAAGAGACTTTAACTTCACTTTAAGTAGCTTCACTCATCCAGCCACAACCCCTCACTTTCCATATGTCTGCAGGTATTGCAGAAAACAAGCTGAAGAGAGGGAAGGCTTGAACAGGAAGATAACAGGGGGCACCACTCCAAGGTAGCCAGAGGCTTCCCCCAACTGCCAGTGCAGGCAGCAGCAGTGCTATTTGCAGTCCTGCAGTGGGACAGCTCTGACCCTAAAGTGGCTGCAGGCTGCTACCTCTAACAAATACAACAGTTTGGAAACTCCTTCTCTATTCTAAAGATTAAGAAGAAATTGTTAAACTTGGGTTCCTTTTTTGGCTCTGTTATTGGGTTATCTCTATATCTTAAATATTCATACTTCCTTTTAAAAATTATTTTAACCTCTCTACCCTTTTTTTCTGCCTTCTCCACTAAGATTGCTGCTAACTGAACACAACCTGTACCCTCTACATACCTGCAAGCTTCCTTAATGGGCATCCTTTTGCATACAGTTAAGTATTGTAAGGCATGAAATAGGAGTATTCAAGTTCTGTAATATCTTTCAAGTTTAACCTGACTGAACACTGTACACCACGAGCAATCTCAGAAGAGCTACTTGCCAACTCCGCTCCTGTCTGCTCCAAAATTTACATTGCTACTGTATTACTCTGCACTCTTGTATCTAACTAAGGTAATCTGAAGGCAGTGAGTCACTGAGGAAAAAAAAAAAAAATGAAGACTTCACAAAATATAATTACCATCAGGAGAAAAAGATCTCCTTGTGAATTCAACTCTTTCTCTCTGGTTTAAATACCACAGCATCCTCTTCTCACGTTCCCTACAGCTGCATCAGCTTACAGCACCTGGAAACTGTTCAGCACGTCAAGACAGAGCTATGCTGGATCCGTTTTTATACCTTTCATTTCCATGCTGTTGCTATTTTTTTTTCTTTTTTTCTGTTGTTGCTTTATTTGATACTTCTAAATACCAGATTCAAACAGTGGGCTCAATTCAACAGCCAGAGTTGCTTGAGGGACCAAGAAGGGAAGCTGGTGTGCCCCTTTGAATTCCAGTCTCACTCCCTTTGACCATCTTCAGGGCCTTCCTCTTGACCCACTCCAACAGCTCAGTGTCCTTCTTTTAATTAAAGCAGATAATTAATAGCATTATCCACCATTTTGTTTTGGTTGGTTTTTCAAGTTACTTTTTTTGTCATTGCTGTGTTTTGTTGGTTTTGGGTTTTTTTTGCATCCAGCATTCTTGGTACAGATCCCCAGAGCATCAGTGTAGCCACTTGAATACAAGTGCTTCAAGAATGACACCTGTATTTCTACTGTTAAATAAATATGGTTCATAACAAGACTCTCTCAAGGCTGTTCAGACCTATCTCGCATACAGGCACATTGCCATGTGCATCAAGCCACCAATACCACGATCCTGGTATCAGCATCTCAGCTCCTTGAGTCACTTGCCACTTAATTCTGCAAAACACGCTCAAAGTTACTACTATTCTGTAATGTCTCCACAACAGAGCATTTTTTTCTTATTACACTGTTAGTGATTACTTGCCAGCTTGAAAGAGAGAATTGATGTTGCTTTTCAGTGCTGATTACAGATGAACAGGCATTCTGTAAGAGTGTTTTCCTAGCAGCTCCAGCCACCGTATTTTCCTTCAAACATGGTTTTATCCCATTTCCAATTCCCTTACACATCTTTAGTTATGCTTTTAGCTAATATTTTTACTAAAATATATCGTTCACACTGAATTTACTTCCTTTTTCACTGTACTATTTCCAATCTTTCCCAGTTTTGGACTGAAACACAGGCTACAAGCCTTCAGCATATTTTCCTGCAGTACCTCAACCAAACAATTTCATACTCTTGAGTTTTGTTATTAAGTGATTACAATTTTTGCCATTTTCATCTCTATACCTCTAATAACATTTTCATGTACCCCTGATTTCAACATTTATACAAAAAACTAAGCTTTGAGTTTGTTCTGTCCCATATCTTTCTCTAAATGTTTGAAGAATCCATTGCTGTCCTGTGCAATATCTAGCTCAGCTTGACTTCTCCAATTTCCACTTTTCCCTATGCTTACCAGCTTGTTTTGCTGATTGACTTTTTTTTCCACTCACTTCCAGAAACGTTAAGACATATTTATTTATATTCTTCTCATTTCTTCTTATCCTAATCTGCTCTCTCTTCCTTGACATAAAATATTGAAAATTCATGTCTAAAATCTCCAGATAGTCACAACTGACCAACATTTTGTCCAATCACAATGTCTAAACCTTATTTTCCATTCCTGAAAAATAAATCAGCTATTGTTATTGAGAAAGCCAGATCCTCTAGTGACAGAGATCCTTATTTTTTGTAAATGAGGGTTATTTAAGAAAAGAAGGCTATTGTTTTATTTCTGCAGTGGAAGTAGCTGTACAGATCTCGGAGATTTTCTCAATACAATTTTTGCTACCTAGCCAGACTTTATCTTTCATCTTCTTTCCAGATTCAGCTATCTTTTGTCATATTCTTTTGTACTTCTTTGTATTTATCATTTTCTAAATGTTCCTCCTGGGAGAGAACAATATAGTGCTGTCAAGTTTGTGTTATATATCTGTAAACCAATCTCAGATACAACAAGGAAAGTTCCAGGCTTTTTTTTTTTTTTTTTTTTTTTTTTTTTTGCATATTTTAAAACACTTCTTAACCCTTTTTTTCCCCTTTAAATTTCCACACAGTAAGAAAACTCAATACTAAGAATTGCTATTATTTTAATTATGTAAATTAGGAATTTCGTGGATGAATTGTCTGGACTAATGTCTTAGATGGAAATAGCCATTGCTAGAGGGTTAATTTTATTCTTTACATTCAAGCTGATCAGTAAAATCTATGCAGATATTACTTTCACTTCTCACAGACTTCTTCAAAGTGTGTATTAATAGATCTTTTTACCTGTGAGAGATAGTTAGGATAATGAAGATGTGTGGCTATTAATGGCGGCTGTCCAGCCATTGTGTTTAGAACAGTGAAGTTAAATTTGCTGATTATTCTGCCTTAAGGAACATTTTAGGTTCCTTAATCTTTAATGTTACTTTCAAATCCCCTTCAAAGTTGTTTCTAATAATCCTTCTGGAAACTTTTAACTACAACCAGAATGCTTTATCACTTGGCAGTAGAATCACAGAATGGCTTGGGTTGGAAGGGAACTTTACAATCAACCTGTCTGCTACAGACAGAGATACTTCCCTTTAGATCAGGATGCTCAAAGCCCCATCCAGCCTGGCTATAAGGGAGCATTCAGGGTAACCTGTTCCAGTGTCTCACCACCATCACAGTAAAGAATTTCTTCCTAATATCTACACAAAATCTACCCTCTTCCAGTTTAAAGCCATTTCCTCTCATCCTGTTGAAACACCCCCTTATAAAAAGTTGCTCCCCCACTTTCCTGTAGGTCCCCTCCAGTTCAAGCCTGTTCTTCTCCAGGCTGCAGAGCACTAACTCTCTCAGTCTGTTCCTCAAGGGAACATGCACTAGCACTTTGATCATCTTCAGGGCCCTCCTCCAGACCCACCCAACAGCTCAACATCCTTATTGTGTTGGAGGCCCCAGAGCAGGATGCAGTACTCCAGGTGGGGTCTCATGAGAACAGAATAGAAGGGCAGAATCACCTCTCTTGACCTGCTGGCCAGGCTTCTCTTGATGTAACCCAAGTGAAAGCTGGCCTTCAGGGCTGCAAGCACACGATTCAACTCATGTTGAATCTTTCATCAACCGACGCCCCCAAATCCTTCTCCTAAGGACTGATCTCTGCCATTCTTCGCTCAGCCTGTAGACAACAGATAAGTGTTTCCAATTACTGACCTGATACAAACATCAAAACATACACCAAGCTGTGTAACTTTGTTCACTACAGTAAGCTTGTGAATGACAAACTGTACACCCTTAGTTAATGGTAGCAGCTGAAGACCATAATTTCTAGTGAATTCAAAACCAGTAGTAATGTACAGAGACTGAACAGTTCCAGGCTCCTGTCAAGCTTTGCAACCATTAGATGTAATCCAGAACAAGTTTCATCATTTCTATCACCTTCCATGTGTCAGTTACACATTTCAGGGAAAGAGAAAAGATCTCAAGGCAAATAATTCTAAGCATGGACATTAATTTCCTCATTTCTGGATCCCAGTTAAATCAATCTCTGAAAGGTAACTACTATCTTTTGAAAGTACCCTGTCCATGAAGTCAGACTTCCAACACTCAAGGTGGCAAAAATCCTACCAATTCATGTCACTGTAGATCACGTATAAACTATAGTCTGAACCGTAGGTTAGACTATAAATTGTGCATGGTTTCTTCTAGCTGTGCTTCACTATGTAAGCCAAGAAAAACTCAAGCCATCAAATCCTTTTGTCATGTAACAATTGGTTATAATCTCTAGTCTTATCATCCAGTTCTTAGCAACACTTCTTATCTTTCATTCAACGTAAGCCACAGAAATGACAAAAATGTACTCAGCTTGCTCTTTCTTTCCCACATCACAGCTCAGAATTCAAATATGTCTCCCAAGGCTGGCATGTAATTATCCTCCAGTGTCAAAAATAGTATTCTTTCTAATCATTAATAGGAGGAAATGAAATATCAAATATTGTTGTCACTGTTACTATCATTTAATTATCATTTCAATTGTTCTATCAGGGTCTGCATCTACCTTTGCTGCCTGCCTAAATTTAAGGTAGCCTGAGAGGAACAGGTGAAAACAACAGGAGAAAACAGCATTTGAAAGATAATGGTATGGCAGGTAGAAACACAGGGAATGGAAGTATACAAACAGACACACTTTCTATGACCAGAATAGAGAATCTTTTGTGCAGTTTATGAATTTTCTGTGAAATAATGAACTCCATGTCCTTGTTCTTGAAAAGCCAGAGACTCCATTTTCTATATGAAGTGTAGTCCTCTATCTCACTGCTTCTGTCTGAAACAAACATTTCTAAAGCTTAAAAAGAAAGTGTCAGTAATTTATGCAGCTCTCTTTTTAGGCATACAAGCTCTAAATAGCAAGTTGGATTACACTTCAAAGTAGTATTTTTATTTATTTTACTACAAAGTCAGCTGCAAAGTTCTGTAACTATATGAGGCAAGTGATGCAGGAGTCACTACCTGGAGAACAGAAACTCTCCTGCCTTAAGGAGTTGTTTTCATAAGCTAAATGCTCTGCAGTTGATAAGGGCAAGGGAATTAGACCAGGATTACCCTACCTTCCCACTCAGAAGTAGGAGGATAAGATTGGAGGGCCTTCCAGTTACTTTATTAAAGACCCTTCAGTTTTGTTTGCTGGGTTACATACTGCTACTTTCAAGCCTTCTGGTCCCATATTCTGTGTCTACCACGGACTCACTGTAGCTGTGGCATACACCTGATTTGAAAAGATCTTTATCTACAGGTTGCTTTTGGGGAGAGATGTTAGCTGTGACAGAAGAGCGTGAACAAATAAGTTCTTAACCTGGAAAAGAGAACACTGTGAGCTTCAGACCCATTGGGGCGAGTACCTCAGACAACTCCCTGCTGGCCTGAAGCCTGGAGCAAGGGCCAAAATAACTTCCAGAGGAAACATCCATTCAGTAGGTTCAAGGGTTGAATTCTTTCTCACTCACAAAGCAAACTCATCATACTTCTAAACCTGTTAGCTTGAAAGGACATCATTTTGTCTGTGGCATTGTACATCCTGATATAAACAAATAAAAACATTTTTTCCCTTCATTATAAGCCACACTACTGAGATTGTAATTAAAACCAAAGGGATGTTCATAAGGAAGAAAAGCAGCTTCTCCAGGTTTCTCTGCACTAATACAGAAGAGCAGTTTTAGAGGCATAAAAACCGAAGTGTATGATTTACCTTGGTTTGTGAGTGAGTATGTGGGGAGTGAGGTGTTAGCGAAACCAAGAATAAATCTGAGCAATGTATTTTTCAAAGAAATTCTCTTCTTGCTTATGTTTTGAGAGGTAAGCAGCCAAGGCTTCTATTAATCACTCATGTGGAAGCATAACAGCAAACAAAATGAAAAGCCCCTTCTAGATAATTATTACAGAGCATGCAGGTGAAGTGGGGAAAAAAAAAAAAAAAAAAAAAAAAAAAAAAGAACCAGAGATGTGCTGGGAAGAAAAAGAAGAAGCAAGCAAGCAAGCAAGAAAGCAAGAAAGAAAATATGTTTAACATGCCAACCTCATGTGAGCCTCTCGGTTTCCTATAGCTCTGGCTCCCACCATGGACTGCTGCTGCCACCTACTGTCATCTGCCGCACCAGAAGCCAAGCTTCCTCACGATCTTGGCAAGGGGACAGGGTGGAAAGAGATGTCAGGATGTGAAATATTTTTTGTACAGTGAAGGAAAGATAGCTCCAGGAGAGAAAGGGATTAGAGAAAGTATCACAACTAAGATTAAAAGCTCCAAAACAGCTTTGTCCATTGGATTTACAATATAAAAAGGCCACACTCAGGATGGAGGCATAAATGAAAATGCTTTTTCTTTCAAAAGCAAAGTGAAACATGCACCTGGATCCAGCTCCCTGTCATGCAGTGGCCTAAACCTATTCCTAAGACCTTTAAGGTTACTGGTTTAAGTGATATGACCAATAGCTATGGTAAGATCCCATTGGACAATGAAATGACCTGCACAGGAGGAAACTTAAGGAATGAAAATAAGCATAAGTAAATTCTAGCTGCTTAATTCTGTTACATCTCATATGGGAATGAGAGCTTTAGAAACTGCTGATATAAATCCCGCACTTGATCCCAGTTTTAAATTCACATGGGGGAAATGCTTGGAAAACAAAGGAGGCTTCAGTTATTGCAGGTATTTCTAAAGAAAATCAGAAGAAAAACATGTTTTTACAATGTGTACTAAAAAACAGACTATAGAAAGAAAAGGAAAAACTATTGACAGTAGAATGATAGCATGTCTGTTACAACCCAGCATGAGATGTGCTGGATTTCACGACCCCTGAATTTCACACTCCTTATTGCAGGTGGCAGCAAAAGAAAGTCAGACCCAGATCTTCCTGATCTCAGCTCATATTTCTTCTCTGCTAATTGACATTAAAAGATAGCTGTCTTCATTATCACTACTTATTTACACAACAATTACAAAGGGCTGAGAAGCAATTATAAATTATCCTCTTCCCTCCTCTGTACAGCTCTTTGCAAGATTGTCTAAGCCAGCTTAGGTTAGTAGCCTGCTGTTACTACCTGTTCAGTAATGGTTGGAGAATTTTAAGTTGATTTAGCTAAGCCAATGCTAAGGTCACTTTTTTGTTCCTTATATCATCTACATAGCTGCACTACACCACATGGACACTTTCTATAAAGCTTCACATACCAAGAGAAATGTGTTAATGAGTGACAGTGAGCCAAACTCAGCCACACTGGTGAACCACTCAGAATCTGAAGTCCAATCCAGTGCTTCTTTGCAGAAGGCAGGATAAATAAATCCAGCATCAGAGAGACTGCATAAATAAAGATAGGCAGTACTGTAAAAAGGGCAAAGCCTCTTTTTACAGGTAAGAAATAAACACAATTATGTCCTCTGCCATTCCTTAGAAACACCTGCACTGCATGGCAGGTCACAGCACAATCCTAAAGAGCAATGGCAGGTCATAGAATCATAGACTCACTCAGGTTGGAAAAGACTTTAAGGATCACTGAGTCCAACCACGACCTAACCTTACTACCCTAACGCAAACAACCCTCCACTAAATCAAGTCCCTGAGCACCACATCCAAATGAATTTTAAACACATCCAGGGATGGTGACTCAACAGTTTGAGTTTCTGTGTTTGCTTGCATCTGAGAACTGAAATAAGTGCTCACCATTTAAAAAACAAAAAGAGAGAGAGAGAGAGGCTTCCCCTGCTCTCTCTTCTAAAATCTGGCAGATACAGTTGCAGGGAAAAAAAAAAACTGTTTACATGCCCTATTCTATTACCCCACTGCATAACCACTAGACCATCACATGTGCCATGAAAAATGAAACAAATTAAGGGGCATTGAACACTCTGAAATGTAACAATAACAACAAATCAGCAGAGAAAGTTTCTTGTAGGTGTTTCTAGAACTATGACACACAGGGCAAGTCAGAGTGATCAAAATCTCATGGCTACCAATTTTAAGCTGTGGTAAAAGTAAGTATGCTTGAACATAAACAAAATACTGAGGGCACTCAGAATCTTCAGACAGGATTTATTCACTCTGCTTTTGCTGTCAGCTTACATTTTTGTGTGTCTTTTCCCCTCCCTTTCCTTCCCTTCCCT
>NW_024884586.1:34261245-34308528 GCF_019232065.1 Centrocercus urophasianus | reverse complement strand
CCCCACTGCGTTTACATAAAAGTGGATGTGCTTAGAAAAGAACAGAGGTAAAAAAGGAAGGCTGATGTCATATAGAATAGATCTACTTCTGCCTCTCCCCTGTTACACAGTTTTGGCTTTTTCAAAGCCGTCTCTCATATGAATTGATTTCAGGAATAATGAATTTATGATTTTATTTATTAGATAAAGGTCATATTCTTCCAAGTTAGTAACAGTTGGATTATAAGGTGCACTCTGCTGCTATGCTCTGATCACTCACAGTGTTTCACAATGATGCTTTTCTTAGAAATAAAAGGCTATCTCCAATATATTAATTTGTTCTTACTGACACTCTTTCTGTTGCTTTTTCAAGAGCTTATGACAAGCTCTTGATCTTATCTCATGCTATTTCTTAGAATTGCTGTATTCAGAAAAGTACCTCTGTGTTTCTCTCCAGAAATGGATGCAATTCATTGATGACTGAAATGATCCTTTAACACATACAATAAATCAATATTTCTGCCTTTCAGTGTCAATAAAGACTGCCAAAACTTTGAACACTTTCTATGTAAGGTGCACAGTAAATTCAAACAAATGCTAAAAATAGAAACAAAAATGGAATAATCTCTTTCCCTTCCCCCAAAATTGTTCCTTTCTCAGAGCTGAAGATGGTCATTGGCTGTGTGATTATTTTGCTCCTGGAATGGGGCCATAGGCAATTTATTTCTCAGCACTTACCTGAACTTTATTTCATTCTAAATATCATTCCAGAGTTCTCCAGTTCTAAGAGGTACTAGCTTCCCTATTTAGAAAACTTACTTGTATTTTTATCAGTCAGTTTTCCTCTAATCTGCAACAAATGTAAAGGAGTGGGAAGAGGAAGTGGAGAAGAAAAAAAAAAAAGAAATAAAATGCAAAAGGCAGCCTAACTATTCTGCATCCTACAAAGGAACAGATGTTTTAAAGGGTCAGAACTGGATCTGTTCCCCTGTAAGCAAGGTGCACTCTAGAACAAAAGTATTGCCTCCTTAAGCAAAGATGTACAGCAATCCAGCACCATTACACTTCATTTCTACCCTGGTTATAGACTCAGAGGGAAAAGTACCCTGTTTGAAATAGCAGAAAGATTTCCTGGAGAATTCTCAGACTTCTTTACAGATTTGCACTTCCACTACTGATCAAATCCTATTCCTCAGATCGGACCTGTGTGTGAATGTATGTACTGAAAAAAAAGTCCAGGCTGTTAACATCGTGAACATCTGCACTACAAACATCAAACAAGTTTTACACACACAGTAGTCTAGGACAGATTCTCTGCTTTAAATGAAGACATCTCTATTCCATGAGCTGAAAGACGAATTTCACAGGCTTTCATGTATATATCTGTTTGTTTTTTTTTTTTACAAATGCTCCAAGTTCACTGATTTTAAATGGACTCTCCTAACAACAGAGACAAACATATGTAATGGGAATTTATGGGTTCAGATGCTTATTGATCATCTCTCTTTTCTCTTGGCAATTAACATTGTTCAGACCTCCTGTCATGTTTGGTTACAAGTAGGTCATAGCTCTGAAGTTAAATATATAAAAATATCAATATCTGAAACACGACCATGAAAAACATCAGTGACTCCTTTTTTGGTCGAGCTTTTCCTCATGTGTAGATAGCTCCCATGAGTCTGCCACAACCAAGTAAACACTTATGTTTACACAAGTTTGTTAAGGTGTTTTTTGTTGCTGTCCATGCTATCTCATTATGCCCCGTGCAGTAGAAATTTGGGGGTTATTTAACGTGCCCAGTACCATGGGTGTTCAACCTTTTGGCTTGCCTGGGCTGCACTGAGTGAAAAAGAATTGTCATGGGCTACATATTCATAAGTTACTCTGAAAGTAATTATTATTCCCATGGAAACTATAGCAGAGAAAAAGGGCACAATAACACTGTTTGGTCAAGCAAATTCTCAGCTACAACATACCATTTTTCAATACAGTCACCACCATTAGTGCCTGCATGTCGTACTCATGTTGGTCTGTACCAGGGGAGGTGAATCGTTGTCACTGTTATCACTGCTAAAATTCACCATCCACCACTTTGTTGTGCACACATCCACTGGCTGGTCTCTAAAACATTCAAGCAAGTGCTGATGAATGCCAATCAGTGCATTTTTTCTACATGGAGAAATTCAATGACACAGCTTTGTTTCATTCACACTTCCATGCCAGATGCCACTTCGCCAGACTGCCTCTCTGCTGCCATCTGTCACATGACAACAAACGTAATGGAATATTGGTGAGAAGGTTCAACCTCCACTGCCATACCATCAACATTTGCCCCTGCTATCACAGGCCAACATCATAAAGTAGGATGCATTATTTTCAGAGAAGCCCTCTTAAAATATACATAATATAGCTAATGAATATCAAATAATAAAGCCTATTTTAATTTTCATGGTTTTTCAATAAAACTAAAAATGAGAGCAAGAAAAATCATAAAACTAGTGGGATACACAAAATTGTTTTTGTGAAACTAACACATCAGTCTGGTTTGATGGCAGTGTTTGCAATTCTTAGCAATTTCTCAAGGTATTCATAGACATTTTGGATGAAATTTTACTCCTTCTGTACTCCATCCTTCACAACAGTCATTCACAGATGTACACACTACCAAAAAGCAATGACACAAGGCATGACTGTGAAGTAATGGTAAGAAACATCTTATAAATGTCTGATAAAGGGGCATGATCAAACTTTCAATTGCAACTCAACACATTCCATTTGAAAATTCACAAATAATGTAATGTTGACTGAAAAACAAGTTGCAAATTAAAAAATTGATTTTTTCAGCAATCTTGAAACCTACTCTCAAATTCCTTCGTCAAAATGGGAAGCACTACATTGTATTTCTTGCTATTTACAGGACTGTGTTTAGCCAATGTGTCAAAATCCATAAACTTATTTACTTCAACTTAAGACAGCACACCACTGCTTCCTGTGCCCTGGTTTTAGCCCACATATGGTTAATAGTGCACTGATTTTCTGTTGGCGCTGCGGGGCCAGGCTGCGCTGCTTGGTGAGGCAGAGCCACCATAAGATAGTATGGGGCAGGGGGGTGAGCTGCATTGTGAGTTGTGCTGGGATGCATGCAACCCGTATGCTGCAGGTTGGACATGCCTGACCAGTACTGCAGACAACAAAAATTCTGATGTGACTACATTAGTGTAACACAGTTGTCCAATTTAATATGTATTTGATGTAACCACTCTCAAATACTGAGCTAAATGTACACAACACTAGGTTTTAAAGGAAGTCTGGAATGCTGAATCCCACTGTCATCTTATTTATACAGGCTAAGCACTCTTACTCTGTTATTCATCTAAAGGAGCCTTCCAGAAGTCATTACAGTAAGTTCAAAATTACTAAAAAGTGATGTTGAGCAGAACACATTGTCTTGCTGTAAAGCCTGCAAATGCAACTTTTATTCTAAGATAAATGAAGATAGATACTGTATTTTATTTTCCATCATATCATGCCTTACAAAAGCAACCAAATATGAAGAAAGTGTGTCACAACATAAATAATAGTCTATCTCCACTTGTCAACTTCTTCCTGCTGGCAAATCAATAAACACACTTAAATTATTTTTTTAAACAGTGGCATTGTCATGTTGAAACCTTGCAGTTATCTGCTGTGTGTACCAAAACCTATATTTACTTCAGTCAAGATGGGAAAACACTGTTAAGGTTAATATGTGGAAAGAAGAGAGTGCTGCCTCACCACACAGTATGCCTTAGTGGGTAGTCCTAGAAGGTTCTATTCCAAAAAAGACCAATAAAGGCTTCAGTTCTGACCACTGGTGTTTCCACAATCGTATGAAGTAACTCAAATATCAGTAGTGCACTACAGCCCACCTAAGCAACGGGTTGGGAAGCAGGAGGGGAAAGCTATTGTCAATTCAGAGTAAAATCCTAACATCACTGTTATGGACAAACTAGCAAGTGCAGTCCAAATCTTTGTGCAGCCATCCCTGGAGCTTCAAAGACTTTCAAAAAGTATTGAGATCATCCACTTCTTAAACAAAATGTTTTTAATAGCTATACTGATGAGAGAAATCCTCATTTCTATCTCAGTGTTTCTTTATAGCCTATTTAGTTGGATACGATATTCATGAGACAGCAGCTGAAAAAAATTTTAAACTAATTTTATCACAAACCTTTTCAAAAGGTTTTCCCATTCTCTGGAGCATGCCACTGCTCTCCCTCAGACCTTTCTCTTATCAATGGGAAAAAAGTCACATTGCAAACAAAGTGCTTTAAATTAGCTTCTAGTATGATAGCTTCTAGCACAGAAAATGCCTACTGAGTACCATTATCACAATCATGAATCATAAGCAGTGATTAATGCGCAGTGCAAAATGGGTAGAGAGATAGTAAGGTGGTGGTCTAGTAGCACCAATTCCAATCTTTCCTTATTTATTTTGCAGAAAAGTCACTTGAAAGCATAAAAATCTTTCATTACTTCTGACTTTACAAACTTCTGTTCAGTGTATATTGTTACCTACTACCACATCTAGCCCTATGCTGCCCAAGATGTAGAATTTACCACAATTTTATCGAGGGACAGAAATATCCACTTACACTTAGATGAGAAAGGAATGTAATGCCTTATGTTTATGGACTGAGTGGCATAGAAAAATTTAACCTTCATTTCACATTTAACCGATTTAACTATCGGTACTCATTGTGAGGTGGAGGGGAATCTGGCATTCTGAAGAATATGCAAGACAGACATCTTTCTGCAGGATGTCTAATAGCTGACCTTTTGAGATGGCACAGCACAGTACTATTTTTATTTCATTTACAATTCAGCACCTTTCTTTTCATGTTATGGTACCTAAAATAGAGATCATAATTTTAATATTGTCCCTTCTCTGCAATGGAGCTTTTAATTAGATAGCCATGATTATACGTACGTGTAAAAAGTATATTATATTTATGAAAACATCAGCATTTATCACAGGGAAGCAGATAGCTTTACAGCATGATCCTCTCTGTCAGACACAGAAAGACATTAAAGAGGTACAGAAAACATATATAAAACTTTTACTTATAGAATATTAAGATGACGTATTTTAAAGCTTTAATGCAGAGAAACACAAAAATCATCAGAACCTTATCCAGCTACTTGAGAGTCCAGCCACTGCCACTGACTGGCACCAAATGCCCCACATGAAGCCTCGCACAAAACAATTGTCTCAAACATAAAGACTGTGGTGAAAGGCCGAAACCTCAAATCGTTCCAGGTTCTGAGAAGGCTTACATAGCATGTCACAGTAAGACAGGATGGGATAACACGCTTCTTTACTCAAGTCAGCCTTCATTTCAAGCTTTAACTGTTCAGGCCTTGAGGAAAAACTTTCAGGAATATTTCTCCCCTCGTAGAAGTGAGCCTGGTGGTACGTATGAAAATGTTTTGTTACTTAAATGAACATTCTTTTCTCATTTGAGAAGCTATTGCCCTTCACCTGCCACAGCCATTTGCATAGCCTAATCACTAGTGTGAAAAACAATCACCTTCGCTTTGAATTTTGAATTTCTCAGCATACTTCCTTATGAACTTTCAGGTACATTTTTCTCCTGTAGAAAGATGTTAATATCAGTAAAATTGCAAAGAAATTATAAATAAACAAGGAAAAAAAATGCGCGCTAAAGAGGAATGCTTCTATAGGGCATATGCTTTTCCCAGAGAGATTATTCAACAGCCTTGAATTCTAGAAAGATATACAAAGATTCCTATATCTCTCCACCTGCTCATCTCTTACTGTACCTATTACTTTTATCATCTTAACCTGTCTTAATCTCTGTTTACTCACGCAAATAGTAAGATGAGCTTTATTTCTGGGGGTTGCCTCTCTTCTCATCAGGAAGAAGGGTAAAGCTCGTCTATATACATACAGAAATACAGATGAAAAGAGAGGCAATTCAAATTGCACAGGAGACCTATACTTGTACTCTCCCACCTCAGAAATGAAAGACCAGAAAAGTAACTTTATTTTTTTTTTTAATGGCTGAATGTTTAGCTTTATTTGAGGTCAAATTAAAAGATTTCTCATTATGCTAATGCTTGATAGCCAACTGCAGCACTTAACACCGCAGTTGGTATTAGCTGCTTCTCATCTCAACACCAAAAAAAAGCATCTGCAGCAGAGCAGATCTTTGAACTGTTCTCTACGAGGCAGAAAGGCTTCAGCTCCTTCTGATGTAGTTATATTTAAGCTACAAAGAAAAGAGAAGCAAAATCTTCATTTTAATCAGCTATGACATGAAGAAACTAAAAGAACAGATAAGATGTAGTGGAAAATGTTGCTTTATAGTCACTTCCATGATTATTACGGTACTTAAGCTCCTTCTATAACATTTTAATGTTAATGCTAAAAATTA
The DNA here is from genome assembly GCF_019232065.1 of Centrocercus urophasianus. Taxonomy (NCBI): domain Eukaryota; kingdom Metazoa; phylum Chordata; class Aves; order Galliformes; family Phasianidae; genus Centrocercus; species Centrocercus urophasianus. The sequence continues at coordinate 34,302,112 of NW_024884586.1, read as the reverse complement.
CTATGATAAACCTGTTTCGCTGCAAGTTAAAAGACAGTAAGGCTTATATCAACAGTGAATAGAAAAACCGTAGTAGGTAACAGGCCTGGAAGATTATTCAAATGCATTCAAACTAATAAATATGAGTATTAAAATTTATAACAAAGATGAAGTTCATTTCCTTATTGCACACATATGCCCACTTGTACACACATTATACACAGATACACACAAGCTCACAACTGATTTTCCAAGATGTGAGACAAATGCATGGGCAGCATCTCCTCTGTCTAAGCAGGGAGGGCCACTTCTCTCCTCCTGTAAATTCGCTAAAGACAGGCATATCACACCAGGGAGAAGCTTGACCCAGAATGTCAACAGTTTTGAGAAATAAGAGCTTTTATTTATTACACAATTATTCACACAGAGGGATTTGCTTTTCTCTTTCAAAAGGATGTGTCATTCAGTTTGACATCTAATGCTTCTTTTGCAGAAGCTGCTTTCTCAATTTGGGTGATGGCAGAACAAGCAGTGTCAGGCCATACATATTTGATTTGCCTGTGTTTGCAGTAGGAAAATAAAGTTCTCAAGCCAGCCATATCAAGATACATTGCATATCCAGGGAACAGTGAGAAGATGGGATTCCTCCTGGCTGAGTGAAAAAAGATTGAGATGAATTGTGATTATCTCCCAATCACCTACCTGTTTCCTGGTCTTTTTAGATCTCATTCCTTCCTTTTCTTCCCCATTTAATAATATTTCAATTCCATTGGCTAGCGCCAGCACACCTTCCTCAAAACTTCAAAGGCAGGTGAGAAGATTCATGTATGCCAAGTTGCCTCAGAACTGTATTATTTACAGAAGGTATCTGTATTTTTCTTCTGACATCGTATATGACAAAAGAATGCTATTTGAGCATACCAGTTGAAACCTAAAACTAAGAGAAAAAGCAGACCAAGCAGAAATAACCATATTCCCACCATGTCTCTCAGGTCTTAATAGCAGATAGTGACTGATGCTGGATCTCTCTACTGGCAAATCCTTTCTTTGGAGTCGAAATTCAGACCTCATATAAACTACTAAAGCAAACTTTTTCCAAGTCTCTACGCAGCTACTTTCTACAGGAACTTCACTCAGTGTATTTATCACCCACCTGACAAATCAGAAATTTAGATATAACTGTTAAGTCTACAACTTCAAAAAACTGCCAAAAAAAAAAAAAAAAAAAGAAACAAACAAATTCAGAGACTGAATACTGAGTGGGACCAAATCCCCCTGTAGGCACACTCTTCCTTTCCAGATGTCATCTTCCTATTTCTCCTTCAAAGAATGCAGTTACTTAAAAACAGCAAAAGACAGGACAAAAGCAGACCACAAACATAAGACAGAGATTCACTGTGTCAATACCTCTCACTGTGCCCCTCATTGGTGGTCACAAAGCAAAGCATAACTCTAATTTAAACTACACTGATTTCCAACCTAAAGAGTTTGTATGGGGACCACACAAAAAAAGAAATAACGAATGTAATGTTTTTGGGATTCAAGAAAAACCAATACAGAATAGTCCCCAAGAAAATCCCATCTAACTTCCATAAGAAAATTATATTGACTTGGAATTAAATCAGTGTCTTCGAAATTAAATCAAATTGACTGACTGCTGCATTCATAGTTATGTAAGTATACACCATCTTCCCTGTGTAAACTGAGAAACAACAAAAAGATTATTTACAACTGGTGAATCAGAACAGTATATCAGCATACAGTGCATATAAGTGACTTTTTTTTGGTTTTGTGGATATGTGAGCTTCCTCCTGCTATATGGGATACTTTTGTCTGTGTCTGCCTATGTGACAAGAAAAAAAAAAAAAGGACTTTTATCATTATGTAAGGGGAATCTTAAAAGCATCTCAATCTTGAAGCACAAGCACTACAGTGTGCCAACAACCAGCTGAGGTTAGGAGGAAAATGTTTACAGAAATGCTGGGATGAAGTTATTTTTCTTATGCAGCGTCTCTGGAACACACACCACACAAACTGTTCACCTGTATTGTCAGTTTCCGGCTTTTAACACAACATCTTATATAATCCTTTGAACTGCATGGCACATAAATCAATCTGCACACAACACATACCAATCATTGTGGTCACTGACGAAGACAACAAAAATAACTGAAAGAAAAATAGTTTTCTATATGTAGCACTGGATCTATACAATGGCAGTGTCTTAGAAAAACTTCCCATATAGAGAATTATGGCTGACAGCAGAGTATTTCTGTCAACTTAAATAAAGAAATAAATAAATCTTGGAACATGTAAATAGCCACCCTGCTCAAATTCATTTAAAATTCATCTCATAATTAAAGATTTTAAAAGAAAAAGATATAGATTTTGTCCAGTATAATATTAAAGCATAACAGGATCCCTTAGGTCCCAATTAGGAAATTGATTAGAAAATGTTTGAGTTATAAAAGCTGCAGGTAAGGAGAACTGCTCTCTGCTGCCTTGAATTAGCATACCAATGGGACCCCAGCTTTAGTTTGATGGAAAGGCAGAGACCCAGCACGTTTTTTGCCAGACAAATATAGGGGGTATTTTGAGCTCTAGTGCTAGAAAGAATTACTTACGCAGGCAGGCATGACCAGCAACAGTGAAAAAAAGTTACAGTACAGAAATGCATTGCATGAAGTATTTCTTAGTAACAATGCTGGAGAAAAAGATACTATGAGTGGAGCAATGTGAGAAAGAACAAAACAAATCAGTGCCCAGTAGGTTTCTGACTTCGATAAGGTAGGATCTCCATCTACAGCATTGATCCATAACAGAGCTATGGCCTCAGTGTCATCATATGACATTGTTCTGTTGCAAACTTAAAGTTGTAATACAACAGCCTTAGAAAACTGGGTTAATTTCTATCGTGTTGAAAAATGAGGACTACTGGTTGTAGCTGATTTTAAAATGGAGCACACAACACAGTTTTGGTTGGATATTTTGCTCAGAGCTTTCTAAATTTAAGCTGACAACACCTAACCGCTTTGATCCTGAGAGTAAGTTATCAGACCAGTCAGATATGTACTGAACCCTAAAGCTGCTTGTCACTTCTGCAGAACTTGCCAGTGGACTAAAAGGCATCTCCCACCTCCCCAGTCACAGCCACCACACCTGTCTCAGCTCACTGCTGCCTGCATGCCCATGTTCACAAACCCTGCCTTTCCACCTATTCCCCCTGATCTAACCCACCATCCTTCAAGCAGGAGCAAAGGAAAAACCTGTAGGATATACTTACAGAAGCTGGTAGCGAAATAGCTAAAATAAGATGCTTGGGAGATGCTGTATGAAGTACATGACTCCGAGGGATTGTGAAAAGAGTACAGAAGCTTCCACAATGATGAACATTACATGAAAAGAGGATGAAAGAGATTCATGTTTGGTGGCAATGGTGTATTTTGTGTCAAGTGTACCACTACTATTCATTTGTCAGGAGGCTGGAGAGTTTGCACATTATCAGGGATTACTGTAGAGGATAAGGTTTACACAATCACACAACGGCACTGAGATTCCTGATGACAGAGGTAAGAGGAAAATAATTGCTTTTTATGGCTTTTTTAGTATCTTGCTCTACTGCTAATAAAAACTGCTAATAAAAAAATAGCACTGAAGTAGAAACCTGGTTTGTTGATTTTGTTGTTTGTGGGTTTTTTTTGTTTTTTTTTTTGTTTTTTTTTTTTGTTGTTTGTTTTTTTTTTTTTAATCCTGGGCAACTACGAAGTCTAGAGACTCATAACGGCAGAGAGAAATACTCAAATGGGGAGAAAATCTTCCCTGTTTTTAATCTGAGGACTCCCTTGTCTCTGTAGCTTCTCAGATTATAATATTTCCCTTTCACACGTTTGCTTTTCTTGCAAAAAGATTTTCCTCGGGTTCTGAAACAGCTCTTCTCCCAAAATGTATGCATGAAGAATGAAAATGTAAAGAAAAAACCAAAAAAGTCACAGTTATAGCTCTCACAGCACACATCACAGCTCTCCAGAGCGTGTAGAGTATTCTGTAATACTGAATTTGCTGCTAAACTTATCCTTTGATTGCACTATATGTACAATACATTACAGTGTTTTTGACTAGTCAGCTTGCTGTAGTCTGTAGGGAACAATTTTCCATCTGCTGTTTATCACACCATTAGTCTGGCCACACTCTGGTCTCTTTCATGACCTATCAGAGGCTCTGGAGTAGCCTTTAATGGAAAAGAGCATTCTGATGATGGAAGAACGGACTAATGCTTTCTCAGTACTTCCCTGCACAGAATTCTGCAAGGGAATGGTTGTATGAAAGAGAATACATGCTCAAGAAAGAATATATAATAAGTCACTCAGCTGTGAATACAGTGACCTCACACTGTGCAGCTAGTACTACTCTCTGGTCTGGTGTAGCATAGTCACAGAAGCAGCAACCGTTGATGCTCATCTCTCATTAATTTCAAATCCTCACTGAAGGTTTTAGAACTTCTCCCCTTCTCTGAACTCCCTTTAGCAGATCTCTTGAGGAACCAATCAGTGACAAAACTACATTAGTTCTTCCCACTTTCCAAAGCAAGGAACAACATCCCATCTTCATGAAACAGTAGGAGGAGGTTGTGCAGCTAAGGAATACCACACCAGATTTGAGCTAAAACAAAGCATTTTCTGTAGTACCATGACTATGAATCACTAGGCTTGTCAACACATACTCAACAGCATTCACAGACTACCTGAAGCCAATACCCATCATCACTTTCTTTAGAAATGTCACCTAAAAATATCAGATAATGCCTGCATCCTAAACCCAAATTCTGAATGATTCTGTGTCTCAGCTGCCCTGCATACAAGGCACATGTACCAGAATTATTCTTCCATGCATGGTTCTCCAAGGGCAACAAAAGAACCCACACCTTGTATCTCTGAGTGCAAGATAAAAAGACATAGCATTACCTATGTCGGCCACACGTAGGAAATGTAACATGAGACTCCTCACGCAGCAGTGAACATTCAGGAAGATTCCCCACAGAGAAAAGCTTTGTGGAAATCCCTGCAGTATCGTTAACTTCTAAAACTGGATATACATTAAATGAAGACACACACAAACATCCATCCTGGACAGACAAAAGGTTAGTCTAATTCAGTATTATCTCTTCTGGGATATAGTAAACACATAGGGAGCAGTTTAAAATTAGGACAAGCATATAGCAATACTTCCCTTAATTTTTGCTTATGCACCAGATACTTGTAGCTTCAAAACTGTGCCTTTAAAATATGCAATCCATCCCTCAATGGGAATTCAGGTCACGAAAGGAGAACAAAAAGAAAGCAGTTGCTAAGAGTGGATGCACACATTGCCACAGCAACATCAGTGAAGATCTTGAATTTATGCACAGGGGAGTCGTTGTTTTGCAGTTGGAGGAGAGGATATGCTCTCACACTAACTTTGTACAGACCCTCATGTTTAGATAAGCCAACAGTAGTCCTTGCCTATCTTCTTTACACCTAAGAAAAGTTTATGGAATTAGGTGATCTCTTATGTAGATTGACCAGAGTGAGGCAAAGAACAGTTTTCTTCTCAAACGGCTTATATTTACCTACAGTTTTTTATTTTGAATAAAATGCATTTGTGTCTAAAGTGTATTAATCTTTACTGCACCGTGAACTAAGATTCTGTTGACTTCTTAAAATCCCTACAATCCATGACATTGGTCAGAAGAGAAATTATCACAAATATTTTGCTGTATCATATTAATCTAAAATTTCTACAGCTTTTCTTTTTCTGCTGCTTCAAAACATTTTGTTTAGTATTGCATCTTTTTTCTGCTACAATTTTGTAAGCAAACTTTTGACTCCAACCCAAACAGAAAACTATATTGAAATAGTTTGTATTTATGATGCAAATCATGCAGTTATCTTCTTTTTCAAAGTTTCAGTGAAAACATACATATTTGGAGAACATGAAAACAAAATGATGATTTGATTGTCTTCAATGTTACTTCCTTTGATGTTAATAAATTGCAAGAATCAAGTGACAGCAGCTATGTTTCCATGAAGCTTATTATAAGGACAGTAGAGAAATGCACATGCAATTAAATAAGCCCGCAGACCTGTGTCCATTTATTTTATCAAATTTTGTAAAAAGCAAAAAGGAAAATACACTGAGATCAGTGGGGAAACAGAAGAAATCAGAGCTTATTCAATCAATTCTTCATACCTGTTCAAAAACAGTTCTAGAGAACAAACCTCAGGGAAGGCAAGCTCATATTTTGCTATGCTACCTCACTCAAATTTATATTTCATTAATCCTACATGGACTGAAATGTCCAGAGTGTAAAGTGGCATATATAGTATCATCTGTATTACTGAAAATTAGTACTCCATTTAGTGATGTTTTGAAGCTGAAATGTGTTGTTTGCACAAATCTCCTCTAATCCTGCTTTTCTAGTAGTAAAGCGAGTCAGTATCAAGTGATATTACTATTGATCTATCATCATAAAGATGGCAGTACTTCTAAAAATCACTTACGAAGGCACACAGGAAACCATCACCTCTGCAGCACTGCGTATAACCACTGCTGCAACACTGACTCACAGGGAAGACCATCACATATGTTGCTGAAATGTAGTGCTAATCCACATGGCACCCTACGGCACACACAACTGAAAGCAAAATTAAATATGTTAAGTAGGACGTTAGAGAATTTTGAAAACCAAAGCACTACAAGTGGGTTTTTCCTGGGCTGATCTCTAAACAGCCTTATAACAAGCCCTATGTCACCCTATGAAATGCACTGAGGAGGAGCTTCAGAAAAGGCAGCTAATTGCTCTGTCTGAAAAAAGAACACAAAGGAAGAATAAGGAAAAGGTATCAGGTTATTCTTGTGTGAAGTAGAGACACTTTCTTGGAAATAGTCCATTTATATAAATCCACTATCATAGTTTATTTCCTGCACATAAGCAGTGTTTATCTTGTAAGACTACCTGGGGAGGAACAATCAACTCTGCCCACAGACTTGTATTTTAACAGTGTTTCCTAAGACTAAGGCCAGAAGAGCACATTCTGTCAACTAATGTTACTCAGCTGGACAGATCTACTCTCCTTATCTGCACTGACAATCATCTGCTTCTATGAAGACCTGCCCTCAATTATATGCGAAGATAGACAGAGGGAGCCTAGAGAATTGCCTTATCACTGGACTGTTTCCCTTTTCTTTCTCACAACTTGCTTCTTTTGTTGTTTTGCATTTTTTATGAGATCTTACACAATGCAGTAAACAAGTACTCCGTACTTTAGAGTAGCATATTTGTTTCTTAGGGCACTGCTTCAAGCAGCAATAAACTCATTTTTTGCCCAGCTAGTTCTGTTGCCCTCAATAGTCTACTTAAGATGCATATTCCCTCTAAGTCACATCCCCTGACACAAGTAGAGCCTGTTCCCTGTCCAGATGCAATAAACTGACTGCTACTGTCAACTTATTCAAAATTTTGCAATGGCAGCATTGCTCCTAGCAGCTTGTTCTATTAGTTCCTAATTTATATTAATTCTATATGATGCAGTATATTAATATCTCTCTTCTCCCTTGCTTTTCGAAATAAAAAATGTGATTTATCAGTGGCATTTTTATACTGCCAGTATGTAATTGCACATAGGTGAATAGTTAAGTTCTGAGGGAGCTTTATGAAGGGATCAATCCTTTTATTGCTGTAGTAATGAGTTTCTAACGGCCGGCTGAATAGATCTCCTAGCCTTCCCATGGAAGCAAGTTTTAGCCATCCCCTTTCTATCTACCCGTTAACCATTGGTCTTCCATGAACAAGTGCAACCAACAAAACTGCGCTACTGAAAATAGCAAAAAATGAGAATCATTGCATCTCATTAGCACCACTACAATATAAGGACTGCTGTGAAAATAATGTCTCCTATTTAAGACGCTGGCCCATGACAGAGACAGATGTTGGTGGTATGGCAGAAGTTGAAACTTTCTGGCAATATTGCATTGCACATTGTTAGCATATGATAGATGGCAGCACAGGGGCAGTCTGACAGAACCGCATCTTACATGGAAGTACATATGAAGCAAAGATGTGTCACAGAATTCCCCCACACAGAAAAAAAAAAAAAAGTGCACCCACTGGCATTCATCAATGCTTGCTGAAATGTTTGTGAAGACCAAACACTGGATACAGCGCAGTGAGTGACGTGTCAGCAGCTGCAACAAAGACAGTGGGACACCACCACTGGTACAGTTTTTTTTTAAAAGGGCATAGCATGCAGGCTCTTGGTTGCTGAAGAAAATGCAGAGCTGATACTGGTGACAAAGCTGAACAACAGCGTTTTGCAGCTGAGAATGCACTCTACTAAATAGCATTGTGGTGCGCTTTGTATTTGCTGTATTTTCTATGGGAACAAATAGGAGGTATTACTTTCAAAGTGGACTAAGTAAAAATATAACAACAGTATGCAATTCTATAACATGGTGGAAAGTACAGTGATTATAAAAGGGCAAAGTCTTTGGCTGCAGCAAATGAGAACAAGCCCAAACGCAGCAGCCATAGATACAAAAAACAAAGGGAAAAAGTGGCTTACCTTTGGAAGGCCTCAGGTAGGCAGGTATCTCCAGCAAGATATTCTTGCCTCCACTGCCAATCTTTAAATGAGGTCTGTGAAAAGGTGGATCCTGGCTCCACCCATTCCAGTCATTCAGGTGCACTACATTCACCTAACCTCACCTGGGTTGGCCCTGCCTTCCCACCAGTTGCTCAATCACTGTTTCAGGCTGTGACTTAGCATTTCTGCTACGCAGTACAAAAAATTTCCTTACGTAGCTTGAAAAGAAAACATGGAAAACTCAGGGCCATGGTAAAGAGACATTAAGCTCATCTTCTGCACATCGCTGACTCACATCTAGGACATAATAATATTGACCTACAGTCATAAAAAAAATACCAGCAGGTTTAAAACCTCACTCTGGGGAACCAACTGGACTTTGCTGTTTGCTGTAACTCCTACAGTTGGTCACTGGAGAGCAACAGCAAGTTCCTTCTGCCAGCCAGAGAGCAAACCTGCTGATATAACTATGTTCCTAATACTGGAAAAAAAATGAATGAAATTTTACGCCAAAGAGTGTTCTGTGTTGAATAAAAATGTCAGGACAAGCGAAAAGTAGCTGAGACTGCTTTGTTCAGGCGTAGGAGCTTAACATTTATTAACTGTGTTACCTGTAACAGAAAAATGATGGGTTTGTTTTCCAGTATGGTCTGTCCTGCCCTCCATTACAACTCTGGTAAACCGAGAGATAAGCAGCAGACACCTCTTTGGGACTCCATTAGTATTACCAGTAAGACTTTGCGGTATCTTAAATGTCCTAACACACTTACTACACCTCCCACTGTAGGGGTGACAGAGATGGCTCCCACTAACTTAAACAGGCATAAATTGTCACAAATCTGTGTTTCCTCATTGGAGAATGAAGTCTCTTATATTTGGCATCAGAAAGCCACCCAGATTCACCTAGATATCCAGTACTTAGGCAACTGAGAAGCCATCTTCCCTCCCTACTATAATACAGTGGCTTATGGAGAAAATTGACTCTAACTTCAGGCATACAGCTGGAGGTTCTTGGCCATATTTAGTGAATATGTCACTTTTTACAGGATAAAAAAAGACTTTTTTTTTCCTTTGGTATATTTTAGACCACACCTTCATAATAATACCTTTTTTTAGTTCCTGCCAGCAGGAGACTGCAAGAGGCTTCCCATACTGCCAAGAGAACAACTCACGGAGTCAGCAGAAAACAGTGATCAAGCGAGCTACTCTCCTTGGGCCTCAGGGTGGACAGGAAATGAAGCAGGTGGATACACACTGAAAAATCACCAATCAAACTGCATACTGTGTTCCAAGGCACGTGCACAGTATGGTCCAGCCAGGATGTTATCTACAAATTAAACAGGTCTCTCATCACTGAGCTATCAACTATGAGATGAGTCTGTGATTCAGTTCCTGTTCAGGCAACATGTTTATTTTCCCTTTGCAAGAATCTGTACACTATCTTATAGACAGCAGCAGCAGTAGATTAGTAGAAGGTTGCACACAATACTCACATGGTCATAACACCATAGGGCAGGCTAAATAACAGTAGGCGTACTGCACGTAAAGTAAATGATACCGTCAGGTCACAGATTACTTCTAACCAAATATGAAGATTTGGATGACAGTAACTGAGAAGTTCAGAGTGTTGAGGACCTAAACTTGAGGGAAGCATGTAGAAATCTGGCTGTTCAATAAGCAGAAGCAACATCTCATTTCCTGGCAAAAAATAGGTTGTTATAACCTACATTTTCAGCATGAAATCTCATCATCAAAAGCAAAGAATGTTCTAACTACTGCAGAATAGGAGAGAATTGGATAATTAGCAATCAAATCAAATGGTTCCTTATTGAAAGGTTTACATTTAGAGAAACAAACACTAGAGTAGAGTAGAATTCCTACTCTCACATGCTTCAATTAATTTCTTGATGTCAGCTCCATAAATTTGCCTTTGCATCTGACACACATTCCCTCCAAATTCTCAAGTTACCAATAGCCAAATATCTAATACAAGAGAAGGCAGAATTCTTAGAAAAAAATTTCTGAACACTGCAACTTGCATGTACCCCATTGCTCATGGAGGCTTACACCCAGTTCCTGAGATTCTTCTTCAAACAGGGCAGGGGTGAAAATGTTAGGCGAAGTGCCATCAGCACAGTGATGGCACAGCAGTCCAGTCTGCCATTTCAGAGGCTCTACTTTGCATGGGAAAGTGCAAGAAAAATCCTAAACATGCAAATTCCTTTATCTTCTTTGTAATCAGTTTCTCCATAAAATGAAGAGAGTAGATGACAGCTCTGGAATTACACATTTACTTTTAATTTCTGCATCGAGATTTTCAATTTCTTTGATGATGTACAAAATAATTTTCTCTACTTTTGGTATGTAGAAAAAAGCAAATGATACATATGAGTAAACAAGAATATGCAGTATTTAATTTTGCTTTCATTCACATATCCGAGAGCAACAGTAGTCAAACACTTCTGTCAGCGTTACTACTTTGACATTAGACTACTGCTTTTAGTGGTAACCCCCTGCTTACCTATTTTTGCAATAGTCTGCTTGCTTTCCTTAGCAATGGCCACAGTGTCTACACTATACTCTGGATTTACTGTTCTCGTAATGAAGAGCCAGTCTATACAGGAGATACATGGTCTGTCTGACAGCGTGCAGTTACTCCAGCATGCCTGAAGCATGTGAGTGCACAGGTCAGTACTGCCTTCTTTAGTGGAAATACAGATTGTACCAACCAATGGATACAGATGCTGAGAAATATATATTTGACAACTTTCCATAAATGATGTGTCGGGACTCCTATGCATTCCCTTGCATTTGTGGTAGAAGCTGTACTCATGATGACCTCAATACTGACTTACCTTCAAGACAAGGTTTTTAAATAGATAGCCATTCAGGAGCTACACAGAGCAGCACATAGTTTCTATTGATTTCCCATTCATTTTATTTCTATTGTTAACCAGTCAGGAGAAAAAAAAAAAAAAAAAAAAAAAAAAAAATTTGTTTCTTCAAACGGAAATGTAAGACTTTGACACTGGTAAACAAGATTAATAAACAATTTTTGCTTTAATCTTTCAATACGCTTTCTCATTCAAATTAGAATGAGAACTGGCAAATGCAAAATTTTCCTTTCTGTACTTTGATTAACAGAAAGAGATCTCTTTGTAATGGCAAATCAAACAGAAACATCTGACAGGTTACTTCATATAAAGACTCTTCTGTTCTTATTTCTACACTTCATAATGTGCATACAGTTGTGCTGTTGGGTTACCGACTTGTGTCACAGGACAGGCACAGAATCCACCACCCTCACAGAGAGCTCAAGAATCTCTCTGTTAATGAGGCATACTTTGGAAATGGACACAGAGTTAACCTTGTCAGAATTATCCATGACCCAACTCTAACGTTCTGTCAGTGTCAATTACACCAAAACAAAAAGAACATAAAAAAACAACTTACACCAGACTGGAAAAGATGTAATTTTTGCACTATTGCTGCCAATAATTGTGTAACAGAAAATTATGCTTTAATTTTCTAATTTGGTGGAATTTTATGGCCAATTTCACAAATTTAAGCAACTGCAGGAAAGGTAGCAAATAAGCAAAGCCCTGTCTCCTAGAAAGTAATCTGTCTTTGGCAGTCAATTGTGTAAGGGCCAGCTTAAATATCTTGAAGGAGCCTCAGCAATAGTGTATTAAGGAGCCTGGGTGCTCTGACCATAATGGCAAGAACACCGATGCAAGTCTCTGCCAACCACCACCACGGAGAGCACAGCCAGTTTAAATGCAACGAAGTGCACTGCCAGTAGCATCTGAGTTGAATAAACAAGTCTTGCTCCATCAGTCTTTCCTTCTTAAGCCTTTTTATTTATTGTCTAGCAAATTGGAAAGCATTGGGATTAAGAAGCTTTGTGGGTCAGGCAATAGGAATAGTGGACATTGAATGAAAAGAGATGTCATTTAGAAAACAATATCAGAGTCCTTATTACAATGAATAAATTAAAGACTTGGCCCACCTGCTTTCGAAGCACCCACTACCTGCTACTTTAGGACAACTCTCACTCTGCCCCTACTTCAAGTAGATAGTAGTGTATTTTAAAACAATTAGCAAATAATATCGTTGGCATGCAGCTGAAGTGCCAGAAAATTAGTGTCATCAATCACTTTGTAATATCTGCTGCAATATCAAATAAAAATCTCATTTCTGTATTATGATGAAACTAAAAAACTGAACCGTGTTGCCATTAACTGAGATAAAACCCAATCTACAGGATTTCAACCCTCATTTGAAATTCAGTTTATTACAGCATCTTCCATTATCCAGTTTCATTATTTAAACAATAATACGCAATAAAAACACCTCAAGGTTAAGCTCACAATTTAAGTGATTTAGCTGTAAGTCACAAGCAGAATGGTCCAGCATCTCTCTTTCAAACACAGATTAAAAAACTGTTCCATAATTTGGCATGATTTACACTCCCGTGTGAAGAGTCTGGTTCTCATATATTAGGGATACATTTCTAACTAGAATTGAGAATTGTTACATGGAAAATGCTCTGTTTTACTGTGTATTCTTATTTTACACCTGGGTACAGATCTATTAGTGCTGCAGCCACTAAAGAACCTGGCACAGTTAGCATATGGAGTTCACACACCCAGGGAATTACAGGTGAGAAATAAGTTGCACTGACAATAGGCTGACAGGCCTGGAAGTAGTGTACATGGATACACTGTTCACTCTTTCCATACACAAACAAAGAGCAAATCAAAGGAAAATAGCCAACTGCAGGTACAGAAGAAACAATAGGAGATTCTTCCTTACATTGTTAAACTGTTGAACTCACAGTCATAGGACATGACAGCTGCTACATCTTTACAAGGGCTTAAGGGCAATTGGACTAATTCCTAGAAAAAATATTCATCATGATTTAAAAAGTACGAAGTTACTACATTCAACTCATGAAACCCTTGAAATACTGGAACAGTATTCCAGTAAGTTGTTAGTCTAGGCATAATTCAGTTCTTACATTTACAGCACCAGGAGCTGGTCAATACAGATATTTTATGTCCTTATCCAAGTACCAAAGGGAGAGAGATTGTATAAAAACTTCGGTAGACAATATAAGGGAAAACAAACAAATGGGGGAAAAAAAAATGGACAGGAATAAAGTAAATTACAGAAGTTTGTGCTAAGAATGCATGCAATGTGATACTACATGCCTGTGGTTACACATGAATCTTAAGTCTCTCCAAATTCTGATGGACCCTTAATATTTCAGCAAATTCAGCTGCATACCTAGAATATGAATTTTAAATCAAAAGTATGTATTAGTAATTCCATTTTTCTGTGTAGGAGGAACAAAAATATTTTCACTGGCAAATAAAATGTCCAAGCTTAGCAATTTTTTGTCTAGGAAAAGACTGAGTGAATCTGCATTCAGAATGACTTAGCTTTCCTCTATGTAGTCTACTGCCAAGACAATGTTATTACTGAGAACAATAGCCATCATGTTGCTTAGGGGCTTAAGGAATTTTACTGTTACCATTTTCAAAGAGCGAAGAAAAAACTTCATACAAACTAAAAAGACAGGCAAGGAGTCAGTTCTACAGGCATATATGTTTTCACACAGTTTATTGTGCCAAGTCTTTAAGAAAATGATCCTTTACAAAATGTTACATCCCTATGAAATAAAACTGAATGTTGCTTTTGTATATGCCTTAGAGTATGTTTTCCGAAGGCATTTTCCCACACAAAGTGCAAAAAGTTCTGGCAAGGTAATCTACCAAAATACAACGCAAACAGTTACAGGGGGGAAAAAGTATTATAAGTGAACCAATGGGACATTTTCTATCAGTGTTTTTTAACCACTTATTATTCTATAACATCCCTGCAAAACAGAAAACAAGAGGTGATACTACCCTTAAATAGACTGAGCTAAAAAGGGGTAATTCTGGAACATCCATCATAGGCTTCAGAGGCTTTCCAGAACATGATCTCTAATGCTTTGCCAGAGATCATTACACCCACCAGAAACAGGGACAGTCCAGAAATACCTGCACTGTGAAATTGCATCTGCTCATGCACCATGCAAGGTCATGCATGGGATGAATCACACAATAGCCTGAGCAGCAAAATCCCCAGCTGCAACACAGTAACCTTCCCAAACCCTGGGGCCCAATGCTTGAGTCTCAACTAATTAGAAGTTTCCAGAGCATGCTGGCCAACAGTGTCTTGTCAGTAGGATCTTAGAGTGGCTAGGAAAAAAAAAAAAAAAAATACCACACATCAAGGGAACAAGAGCAGAAAGTATAAGTGATCAACCTAAAGGATCTCATTCTGATTCGTGAGATCTAGTATGTCTGTGTTCCTGTGCCACAGGACTACATCTCTACTAGCAGTGATCTGCAAATGCCAATACAGTGCAAATCATAAAGTCATCACCATCAACCTGATACCTCACAGGAAGACTTTGGTTTTAGGAGAACGTAGAATTCAAACTTCAAAACCTTGCGAGAGAACAAGATGATAACAAACTAGCTAATATAACACAAAGACATACGTATGAAATAAAATATGCAAATAAACAACAGGACCTTAAGACATTATTTACAACAAACCCATGAATACAATATTTAATTGCATACACATTCTTCTGAACACTTACTCCTTTCAGTGGGAAATGCAGGCCATTTTGAAGCAGGGAGGTTGGTACTAACAGCTTCAGACAGCTTTCATTTTTAATCCTACATACATGCAGCCACTCACTGGCTTTCTTCAATGCTCTTAGCATTAGCAAAGTACAACATGCATGCACACATAGAAAGCTAACTGCAAAGGGGAAGAGCATTTGCTAATATTGAGTGGTTCACTAAAAAGAGAAGTAACAATACTGCATATAAAAGAAAGGATCAGGGTAAGCACAGCATGAAGCCACACAACTTAGGCTACCTTTTTGCTTTAATTCTCTTCTAGTTGATACTAACTTACTAGGAAAAAAGGAAGACAAAAAAAAAAAGAAAATTAATAGCCAGGACAAATCTATCGGAACATCACTGTATTTAGTGAGTCCAGAGGAAGGAGAGAGGTTGTAGTAATTGACTTGCACTTTGCAAGTTTTTTGGGTTTTTGTTTAATACAAAATGGAAAAAAAAAATACACAAATACATGCTTCCTTGTATTTTTGTTCAGTCAGTGCTGTAGTCTCGGTGTCCTTCTGTTGTCATTAGATATGACACTACAGAACACCACCAAATTATACTCTCAGTTCATGGGAAATTATACTTCTCAGTTCATTGTTAACACAGTGAGAGACAAAATTGTTTTTAATGACATCTTTAAATATCACTGCTAAATTCATTTAATTCTGTGTTTCAGTCATATCTTTACATCTTCTAGAAAATATATCCACTGTCAGTGTAGCCAGACTAACATACTTACTGGACCACAGTTTGTAGATGCTTATCTTCAGTACTGAGTCCAGAATCTGGGGCATGACACTACTACTGATCACTAAGAGAACTTCTGGTTCTCTCCCATTCTTTGGCTTCTCAAATCTTCCCTGTCCCTTCCCAGGAGGCTGCAGATTGATATAGCACTCTATGACTCTCATCTTCTTTTGGATGAAAGCATGAAGTCAGAATTCAGCCACAGACAAAGCAGTAAGAAATTAAAGCAACAGATGCCGGAAGAAAGATAATGGCAATGTGCACTGCAAAGGCATTGGCTTCAGAAATGTTTGGCAAAATGTCATATTACAATAGCAAAGCAATTTCAGAGATCAGTCTTCCAAGAGAAATGTGTCAATTTTCATTTCTCTAACTCCTGTTTCATGGTTTTGGAAGAATCAACCAGGATGAAATTTATTTCTACTTTACTCACTTGTAGATGCATAATTAATAAGTAATGGAAATATAATTGGATTAAGGTAATGTGATACTAAAAGCATAGGTGTGTGACAAAAAAAATAGTAAATTCTATGGCTAGAGAACACAGGGCCATTATGCTAAATTAATTTACTCTTTAAGCAATCCTGTGGTAGGTCCTGCTTCCTCAGACAGAAAACTGGATTAAACAATGCTTAAAGAACAAAGTTCCACCTTTTTCCCCTAAGAGGATTCAACTATTCTTTTTCAGACTTTCAGTCCTGTTCCACCCTCCCTACTAGAGCCGCCCACACCGTAGCCCTTCAGGACAGTGCATGCCCAGCTTGGATCTGTTTCCAGTCATGGAATCTTTTAACAATAAAGATATAAAGCTGAGAGCAGGTCAACAGAGCAGGCTGCTGAGGAGTAGCAGGCTCTGTTATCCATGTCAAAGAGCAACTTAAAACCACACTTAGCTTAGTCTAGCAGAAATCTTCCACACTGGGGAAAAGTGCACAGGGCAGGGAGCATCAATGTCACAAAGAGGCTTGGCCCTGCAGTCATTTATTACCACTCCACAGTCAAAAGTGAAGGGACTAGAATTGCAGATACAAGTTTTTCTGCTTTCCTCACAAACAGCGAATTTATGACAAAAATATTCGAAGGAGAGAAAATGCATTATCTGTGAACAGTATCAAAGGAATCTCTCTAGAAAATAAACACTATGTCTGCACCTTTTTGAATATGAAGCATTCGTGCCTTTACAGTTCATTCAGTAGAAAAAAATCCAAGCCACTTTATGTGAATGACTGTATTTTATACCTGAGACTTAGAATTACTGCTTAGCAAAGGAAGTCATCAACCTGCTTCTAAACTAGGACTAACAATTAGCCCTTACCAGTTGTTTTCCAAAAGTAAAGAAAAGAGATAACTGATTTAAACTAAGTCAATTTCTATACCTGCCCCAGCATGAGACCTCTGCAATATGAGCAAAATATGTCAAGTGCTCAAGGAAAGGCTTGCTTGTGAATTGCAGCAGAAACACAGATAAATAACGTATTTCAGAGATCAGCTATAGAAATCATTACTTCTTGATTTGCCTTTGTGCACTTAATCAAAAGCCTAAAATGAGGAAGTGCCCTCTTGTAACTTAAATAAAGAACTGTCATTTTTCAGACAAAGATCCTGCAACACTTGATGATTATGAAAGGTTAGACCACTGCAGTACACTGATGACGTGCTGACTGAAAAAGGCTATCAGGAAGAAAAGGAGAATGCAACTTGAATTCCCCCCTACAGATGTTACATGTGAACGTACACCGTGTGGGCTCCTTCTGGAAGGGCATGAAAGAAGCTACAGTCATAGCACTATGTTGCGTGGGGCCATTCTAGCACTTGTCAAAGGTGTGCCTGTCTGTTGTTATGACATTAGTATACATGCTAATCAAAAGAGAAAGGAAATCAAGCTACAGATTCATGTTAAATTGAAGCCAGGAAATTTATTTACTCTTCTATATGCTAACTTGGTTTCACACATCCATGAATGCTCCCCTTCCAGCATCCCTAAAATTCATGACAGCATCCAAGCAATTTAGTGCTGCTTCAACATACGTAGTTAGCACAGGCAATCTATTACCACATTGCTCCTTCTTAACAAAGCATTTAATGGTTCAATTAACAACATTTCACAGATTTTCAGAATTGCAGGGGTTGAAAGGAACATCAAGAGATATCAAATCCAAAGCCCTTGCTAAAGCAGGTACCTTGCAACAGATTGCACAAATAGGCATTCAAACAGATCTTGACATCAAGGTACACAACTTAAAATCATGAGCCCGAAGTTCAAGAGTAGCAATTCTACTTATTGTTCTCTTATTGCTTTGCTTCTTCCACACAAGATCTTGAACTCTCCCATCTCATGATCACTACATCCCAAGCTTCCCAAAACCACAACATTCCTGACAAGCACTTCCTTGTTAGTAAAAACAAGGTCGATTACCACACCTATTCTCATCAGCTCCTCCACACCATGAATCAAAAAGTTATAATCAACATATTGCAGGAACCACCTGGACCTAATATGCTTGGCTGTGTTGCTTATCCAACAAATATAAGGTTGGTAGAATTCCCCATGAGAACCAGTGTTGGGGGTCATGAGACTACTTCCAGCAGCTTGTAGAAGGCTTCATCTACTTTCTCTGATCAAGTCAACTATAGTGCACACCCACAACAGTATCTTCTATGTTAGCCAGCCTCTTAATTCTTACCTACAAGCTTTCCATTTGTTCATTGTTTGCCTCAATACATTCCTGTTGCTCTCTCCTATAATGAGCAACTCCACCACTTCCCCTCACCAGTCAATTTAACCATTGCTCTTCTGTACAGTCAATGAATATACAGACATTATAATTAAGAAATATACAGGAAAGTTAAGCTAAACAGGTTATTACACTAAAGAAGGATGGATGGAAAGCTTACCCTTATCCTAGGCTCGCTGAGAAGACTCCAAGAGGAGTAATCTCTAGAAGAAATATTCCCCCCATGGCAGTCTGCTCTTAAATGGGGTCTAAGAGAGGTGGAGCCAGGCTCCATCCCTTCCGATAGCACAGAAGAATTGCCTTCACCTGTGCTCTCAGGGCTGACTCATGGCTCGCCTCAGGTGATCAATCAGAGGTTCAGGCCATGATTCAGCAGTTCCCATCTTCCAATCTCCTCTTTTCACTGGTGTTTATTTCATTCTATTCATTCTCTCTCCTCTTGTCAAACAAATGTAACTAGAAGAGATCTAATTTGCTGAAGATATTGCTTTGTAAAAACTTTGCTAATGACTAATTCTTGCCTAGAAACACTGGGGTGTCAGCTTCTCACGTGTCAACAGTTTTCTATGAAGCCTCATCATTTTATGTGTGAACTTTGATCCACATCAGAGAATTAAAGACTAACTCACAGAGCTTAATGTATTAAAAAGAGGCAATTCAGAGCAAGCTGAAGAAATCTACTCATTTGTCTGCATGTCTTCTTCTGTATTTGTCAGCAATATAACATATGTCTTTATCGTGTGACAAACATTTAATCAAAGTCACTGCCTTTAAATGAGGCTTTTTTAACTAGTTTAGCTGCTATTAACCTATGTTGCCTTTCACTCTCTTGGCCTTAGGATAGTCTTTCAAAACAGTGGGCAGCAGACGTTCTCAGCTATGCTATGTAAACATCTGTCTGAAGTGGACAACAGAGCTCATTACAAGCTCTAGGCACTTCCACCTAAAAAATCCACTCTTCTTAGGTATGTTTGCTCTACAGCCCCTATATCTGCTCTGAAACAATTCTGTATTCTGATCTCTTTTTCCACCAGTACAAGCAAGGTGAAAATAGTTCTTTCAGTATTGTTGGTGTCACCTGGGTTCACTTAATATAGATCTGTGCTGATGTTCAAAGGGAAAATAATGCTGCTTTCTTCTCACATACCAAAGTATTTTAACCCAAAGACTAGGCCTATTCTCAAGCACCTGACTGAACCTCCCTGACTGCAGACCTCAGCTAAGATCTGCCTTAGCCCCAGTGCAAGAATCCAGCCTGATATGCCATCTTTATTGGCAATTTCAGATCTCCTTGCTGATTATTTGGAAGACATCACTTCAATAGTTAAGGGAATGAGACAAAACTCGGTCCTCTGTCATAGACATCAGCCAGTACTGTGGACTGGAGGACTTGGCCTTGTTTGAATTACATCCTTCCATTTCCAAATTATCTGGATTGCAAGTCTCTTTAGCCAAAGACCTCATCTTTTGACCAAGCAGTTATAGACAATCACATTTAGCTTCATTGGTGTTTTCAGTTATCTCTCAGTCACACTTCCTATGCTTTTCCAAATCCCATGATTCACTTCTAACATTCACATCCCTTTTATAACTTTATGTATAAAGACCTCAAAGCTCTCCAGAGAAGTTAGTAAGCCCCCTAATAACCAGCAAGGGTGAAAAGCATCTGTCTTTAGTTTACAAATGGAAAACAAAATATTCAGAGGTTAAGGGACTTGTCTATGTTAGTGCAAAAGCTCAGAAGAAAACCAGGCCAAACCACTTCTTAATTTTCAGCTATGCAAAACACATGGAATCTGTGTTGTGCTAGGTGTAGGTCAGAAATTATGCTCTGCATGATTAAGATACGAAAACTACAAGCTTGAAAATCTATCACCTCATTTGAAAGGATCACTGCAAAACAGCTAATTCATGATTTAATTCACAATCCCTAAGAGGTGATTTTCTATAATGGTACTAAATTGCTATTTTGCAGGTTTCATAAGAACAAGATGAGCTTCTGCTAACAGGGACAAGAGGCTGTCTCTGGGCAACAACTCTTCCTCAGAGAGTTTCTCTGAAGTCATATGAAAGAGAATCAACTGAAAGTATCAAAGAGCACATAATATTAATATTGCTTCTGAAAACATACTGCTCCTCAGAAACAGTAATAATTAAAAGAATACTTTCCACAACAATTAAAAATGTTATGATTTTTCACAATCTATCTCTTCAATGTGCTCTGCTTGTTAGAAGGCAGGACTGACCAAGTATTCATTACCACAGAAAGCTGCTAAAATGCAAATAAAAAGTCTTCACAGAAGATAACAGCCCAGTTAGAACAGAACATTTCCATTTTCCATCAGACTAGCTTTGCAATGTGGAGAATTATTATTCTACTCATATAGCACCAGAGTACCATATGGAAAGCTGCAGCTGGAAGAGATCATATAAGGGCTCTTGTGAGATTTCAGTAATTCAGGAGTTATAAGCCATTGTTTCCAACTCCTACATATGGTTTTACCTCTAAGCTTATACGAAACCCAAGGAAAAACCTGACCAATGTAACTTGTCTTCTCATCTCTGATTGAAGTATGGCAAGCAAGAAACCTGGTTTGATATTCTCTTTTCAAAGCATCTATATTTTTTCCCCCTGCATTAGTAATCTTTGCACTTTTCTCACTTAATAAATAAACATAAAACACAAAAACATAAATGCACTTATCCTTTTTTGTGAGGAGCTGCAGCCTCACCAGTAAGAAGGATAAAGCAACTGTGTCCATTACAAGGGCTACAGGCATGCAATCTGACACCCAGATTTTACCAGTGTTTATATATTTATATCTGTATTGACAACAGCACATGGAGGCAAAGTCAATGATGCACTCTAACTTTAAATAAAATGCTTGTTATACTTTTATCACCACAGACAATGGCTCAGTCAAGCTTTAAGGAGAGCACAAATGGAAACTCTTAAAGATATGATACACTAGTGACATTTTAAAATACAAACACAAAGTACTAACCAAAAGAAGCTAATTTAACAAAATAAGGGTTTGGCAATGAGTGTTTATTTGTCTTGGAGGATTTTTATTTTTATTTTTTTTAAGGGTAGCATTCATTATACTCATTTTCAGCTTGGCTACATCCCTACTGGATAATTTTCCAGTTACTACCCTTATTAAAAAGTACTATGAATATTTCACAAGAGTAGTTCCAAACTCAGGAACTCAGGACTCAGCAATACAGTGCTATGCACTACGCTATCCTTCTACAAATTGTTCTATAAATATTAAGGAACAGAACATTACTACAATCTACCTTGAATAAAGGTAGACCACCGCTATCCCAGCCTAAGTACTTCATTCCGCATTCCCAATAACTGCAGCTTCCTGCTTGCATCCTTCTTTTCCTAAGATGTTCAAAATAACTGGAAGTGTCATTTACCTTGACTTTTTATTGCTTATTTGTCATATAACTAATAAGCAAGGCTTTTTTTAAAATCTAAGCATGATAGCGAATACCACACCCATAAAAACCGGTCCTTGGTTTTCCAAGGTGCCTTTGATATTCAAGGAAGGACTGGATAGCCAAGGTAGAGTCTTCCTCTAGAAATGCATACATTAAAATGGCTTTCCTAAATTCAGAGAGAACATTACACTGCACTAAAAGCTTTAAAAATAGACCTCTGCAAAAGTCATTGAAACATGGCCTTTAAAAGGCTTTTTAAAAATCATTTTCTAATATACTACATCTATTTATTAGCTTCAGAGGAAAGTTAAGAGGAAACACAGACAAGAAAAGAAATCTGGGTTTTCCAGTTTAATGGTTGTTTCTAACAATATTATTTCAAGCCAGCAATGTTATTAAGAGGTTCATTTTCACAAATAACACTTTATATTATCTCCAGTACACTTCAGCTTGGTTCTCAGCAGCTGCATATCCAAGGCCTAGAGTAGGGGCTGGTTTGCATGCTTCTTTTGTCTGCATTAGAATGACTTCCAGGTAGAGGAATTGAGAGAGAAATTGTGATGTTGTCCAAGTTGGATCTGTGCTTAGCATCAACCTGAAAAACTAGCTGTGATTACAAAACTGTATCTTTCCTGGATCACAGATGATAAAAAGGTAGTATATTGTGTTCTGGCTACTACAGGACATCTGATCCTGCCAGTGAACTTGTGTTAAGTTAGAGAAATTCTACATCAGAGACAATGTAGTAATCCTATAAGCAGCAGCATTTCCATTACTTAACGCAACATTTCTATACACCGAGTAGCAGCACAAAAGAAGAAAGAGCAGAAAGATCTTCCAGAACTCGATCTTAAACTTGTTCCTCCTCTCTATTTCTGTTCAGCCAGCTGATGTTTCACACACTGTTTAATTCTAAGAGGCCATACGCTGAACAGTCAGCTATACTAAAAAAAGTATTGTTAACCATCTATAAGCTGAAATTTAAAAGATTACCCTACTTGGATTCCTGTAGTGGGAGAAGAAGTCAATGCATTTGCATAATTCTAATAGAACTATAGATTTCTGTTTATAGCAGGCAACTTCTACATTTGAAAAATACGAACTTTTATTTAAATAATTCAGTACTATATACATTTTTTTACAAAATATTTCTACTGAGGAGAATTACAGGTGAGGCACAACACTGGCAGAACTTTCTAAGATCCTAGTACCAGGCGCTAGACCTCTTTTATACCCCCCTCAATATCATATATTTTGAAACATTATTCTGTACATCTCAAAGCATGAATAAAGTTGAACAATCTTAATAACATCATAAGAATATCAAATTTCTCTCTGTGAAAGCATAGGGCTGTGTTAGAGGAAGTACTGTTATAAACTTTCTAAATGACTATACCAAATATACATTATTTTGAACATAATCACATCCTTTTTCTAGTATGGGAATTATTAAAAATATTTGGTGCAGAATACACTTATTTTTTCAGTTGTTTTTTTGTTTGTTTTACCCTTACTGTCTCTTTTCTATAAGTTATAAGCCTCAAGCATGAAATACAGAGACACGTTAGTTTAAGAGCTAGGTACTTGATGGGTAGCTGATGCCATAACTCCTACATTGTAGGTCATCTCTCATGTCAAATTGGGGCACATGATTTTTTTCTTCAATATTTCCGGCAGAGTCTGCCAAATGAACAAGTTTAGTGCACATTATTTTTAGACCCTAATTCTTTTTATATGTAAGCAGACTTGAAAATTCAAGCTCTCCGCTGAGTCTTAAGAGCCATTCACCCTTAGGAAATAATGCTTTTAGTTTACCCATTCTAAGACAGGACAGGGGAGAATGGTTTTAAACTAAAATAAAGGAGATTTAGGTTAGATGTTAGGAAGGAATTTTTTACTCAGCAGGTGGCAAGGCACTGGAACAGCTTGCCCAGAGAGGTTGTGGATGATCCACCTCTGGAAGAGTTCAAGGCTAGGTAGAATGTGATCATGGGCAGCCTGATCTAGTGGTTAGCAACCCCGCCATGGCAGGAGGGTTGATTGGCACTACATGATCTTTAACCAAAGATCTCCAACCTAAGTAATTCTGTGATTCTACAAAGGCAATATCAGAGAATCATACCTAATGGAGCTGTAGTAAAATGACTGCACTCAGCACCCACAGTGCTTTTTTTTTTTTTTTCCTCCTGTTTGAGCTCTACAGCTCAGAAATGCCAATATGTAGGAAAACACTTCATTTATGGAAATTATCAAGGGGATCCAGTGCTTGGGATCAGGCTGTAGCCACCAAGCCAGGAGACAGACCAATGTCAACAGTGTACAAAAACAAGGCTGGAAACTCAGAAGCTAAGGTGGATATCAAGCTGAAAGTCACAAAAAACCCATTGCCTAAGGCCCAAAAAATGTGGTGTCAGATATGGCCACGAAGACTGTTCTGCAGAAGAATGGTAAAGTCAGTCAAGAGATGAGCTCCAAAAGTGAAGGAAGAGAACCACAGCAGAGAACATAAAAATGTAAGTGGATGCCAGAACAAAGGAGGAAGGGATAAATAGTGACACTGCTCACGTATACAAACAATGATCAGCCCAAAGTAACTGATGGGTTAAATCTTGCATCCATCTGGACAAAGCACATCAGGCCAGTTCAGTGGTGGCTGTGCTCCTCAGACACTTTGTTTATCAAGCTGGAACCCAGCAGCTGATGACACGAGAGTTTGGTTCTCCAACTGAAATGCAAAGAGTAGTTGCAACCTTTAAGCAAATCACATGACTTTCAGAGCAATTGTGCAAACGCAAGTGCTTGTGACTACATTTTACTGAAGCATACTGAACAAAAAATTTATTCACTTCCCAATGGAGATGTAACAAAGTCAAGATACAAAACAAAGTACTGAAAGTTGAAAGAAGTGTTGCTGTGGGATTTAATATCGAAACAACAGCAATGTTTGGGACCCTCCTGTAAGTAGCACGCAAATTATACATTTCACAGCCCTGAAAAAAATGCAATTGACAACAAAATTTTAATACTCCATCAACAAATGATACTGATTGATACTGATTTACAGCATCCTGTTGTCTCGCTCCAATTTATAGGAGGGAGAGGAGGTTCTTTTATTATCTATATACCCGGTGTGAGATTAAGAAGCAACGGTTCAAATGTTGGTCCGACCAGTTTATTACAAATGTTAATTAGGGAAATGGGGAAGGGGAGGACGGACACTATTATGAATTAGGATAATGGGGGAAGGGAAGGAGGGCGATAGGAAAGATAGAAAAGAAGAGACAAGGAGTCTTTATAGGAAGCAAGAGGGACATAGTCACCACCATGGATCCAGCGTGGTTCATAGTTCAGTCTTTGATCTTCAGTAGCGGTGGGTCGTCAGGCAGAGTTGTCCTGTTGCCAACGACGACGAAACACAACGGTGATGATGGCCCCTTTTCAATGGTTTCAAAGTGGTGAAGTCAGCTATCTTTGGAGTGACAGCTCAAATCCAAAGTGGTCGAGTCAGCTCTCCTTTGAGTGGCAGCTTCTGGCTCTGGGATCTCAGCAGAAACTCCTTTGTTCCCATCTTCCGGGCCTTGCCAGCAGATAAGAGGGAGCAGGGGTGCCCATCTGCATCCTGTTTCTCACAGAACACGATGGTATCGTTCCCCAATTTTCCCACACCTAGCTGGAGCTGTTTTGTCACAGGCCAGATCTTCCGCCAGTAAACACTCCTGAGCATTCTCATCCGCTCTTCTACAGAGCAAGCAGCTCTGGGGGAAGGGGCTTTCAAATGTTCCCAAAGCGATATCCATTGTCACACGGTTAGCACCTATTAGTTGCCTCCTCAACAAATCATTCAGAGTCTTATCACAAGAAATACCTCAGGAAGCAAGCTTTGAGCCAAAAAAAAAACAGAGAAGGATTCTCACATCTGTACAGCAAGCTTTAAACTGCTAGTGTTTTACAGTGAAACGACAAATAATTGCAGGGCAAAGAAAAGTCAAAGTATGCAGACTTTTATTATAGTGGGCAAAAGGAGATTTCAGAACTGCTCTGGGGGTTTTATTTGGAGTGCTGGGAAGAACAGCACCTGACTCAGTGGGATAAGATGCAGTTCTGCTCTCTAGACATCAGGTAGTTATTTGTTCTGTTTGAGGTATTGCTGTAACTCATACATTCCCTGCTCTTTGAGGCCTGAATCTTTGCAGAAAGCATAAAGTACATCTCTTTGGGCCACTACAATGAATGTCTTAATGAAATTACTCCATTTAGAGTCTCTAGTTCTCTGGGAACTGAATACTGTGAGTACAAACTGCACGTAAGCATGATTACACCTACATTTATACTCATCACAGATTAAGCCAGATAGATGAAATATAGGAAGTCAGAACTTTCTATATACACAAATGCCTCATACATAAATGTTTGGTAGAGTGGTTCATGCCACAAACACAGAGTAACTTCAAGACTTATTTAGCCAACTTCTCAGCCTAAAGCAGAAAAGGCAGGAATGTGTAATTTGCCTGATAGTTCCTTACAACTGTGCAGAACACAAAATAATCTCTGTATCACAAATTGACTACAGATAACACTAACAAAGAGTAAGGAGTTCATAACATTCTCCAACCATACGCCTGGGATTGAAAAAAAACGTCACAGCATGAAGAGACTTGCTAGAACTCTGCTGGTAGGACACAAAATAGAGCTGAGTAACTTTAACGGCAAAAAAAAAAAAAAAAAAAAAAGAAGAAAAAAAAAGTAAAGAAAAGAAAGGAGAGCATAATGGAAACCTCGTCTGACTTTAAAAACTAAAGAGATGAAAGGCAAAAAAAACTCAGTGCATTTTCCACCTTCTTGTTTTTGGTCTCAGATGCACTGGTGTCTCTCTGCAAATGTCAGCAAGTCAGAAAGCAAATCAAAAGAAACTGGTCTGACCTGGTCAGTGTGCTTTTGAGAAGAAATAGATTTACCAAGGGTGAAATGCCACCACGCCACACAGATAATGAGGGGCAGCAGATGAGAAGGAGATCAATTTTATCAGCTTCAACATGAGAAAGCTGAAGAAAGAGCTGGCTCTGTTTACTGGGGCTCTCATTAGCAATAATTCATATAGCAGCACTTTGGACCTCAGCTCTGACTTCATCTTTGCCATATAGAATGAGTGGTGTTGGATGTGAGATTTCAAGGAGCTAGTTTTAAAATGTGAGCTGCAGATTACCAAGATATTTCCTCAAACCATTTCTAGAAACACTGCTATTTTCCCAGAGAAAGAGAGAACATTGTGAAGTTAGAAAAAAGCAACGCATGAGTGCTTCAACTTGTGAACTACACCTAAAAATACTGATTTATATTTTAAGATTATCAATTTTTTTTTTTTTTTAATATCCAAATTTTATCTTAAAATTGTAAAAAGTAAGCAAACTACATCCATTCATACACATAACAATAAACGCTTTTGCAAAGTTTTTAGCTGTTATTTGGTTGGTATTTTGTGTTGTTCTTTGATGAGGTTAAAAAAGGGAAACTTAAGTTGACAGAAGTATAAAGTAAGATTTTGAGATTTTGACAATAGTCATTAGATAGCACATTTCTAAAGGAAGTTCTGGAAAGATGAATTAGTGTAATTAATCTGGTGAATAAATAAAGGACTGAAAAGTGCAAGCTGAAAAAAAAACAGGCATCCAAATGAACAGCTATTATCTCTTTCATTTATTTAATTAATTATTTTTAAGCAACACACCTATTTCAAGGTCTTCACTTTTAGTGGGAAATAAAAATAGGATGGATGCGTAAGCAAGAAAAAATTAACTTGTAAAAAAGACTGAATTAATCCTGGAATGCTCTTGCTTTTTCTCCTTGGACTTCGTGTTTTGCTTCCATAAATATTCATATAACCACATTTACTATGCAAAGCGGGTTTCATAGCTATGCACTGGTATTCAGAGAGCAAACGTTACATTTACTCATTTGAACAATATTCAAAATTCTGAAAGACTTGAAAAAGCATTACCTGGCTTATTTATGCTAATTAATGAAACTAATAGCTAAAGAGTGAAAGCAAAAATATTTATTTTTTTTTTTATTACAGATACATTTAGAATTCATTTAGAAACTGGACACTGCTATGCTTGTTAATGAAACAAGTTATCCGCTAGCTAATTATCACTTAGGAACACTGTGACAACAGGACACAAAAGAGAATCTATAAAGCCAGATAACAAGCCCTAGCATTAAATTTTGGCTGGCCTTGGACTAGGTGTACTGTTAGTTTGTCTCCAAAAAAATGACATTATTTTCTCTTGAAGTTTTGTATTATTTTTCTGCTCCATTCCATGCAAAGTCAAATGAAATACTGGAAAAACAAAACATGCTGGAAAAGGAAAACCCACAAATGAAGCGCTTACTCTTCTGTGTCAAAGCCATTCAGAGATGCCAAAAGAGCTCAAAGGAAAGTTTGTTCAAATGAGAATTCTCCTCTGAAGATCCTCAGATGCATCTGGATGAAGACTTGAACCATTCAGGGTTTCTCTGATCAGAAATGAATTGCTGGGCAATCCTTACTCTCAAGAGTTCAAGTCACAACCTGGAATATCTTTCTGTGCTAGAAGTGGTGAAGTAACAAAAATAATAGCTTTATCAAATTAAACTGAAACTGACTCAAGAGAAATTCAAGATCATTAATTGGAGCACAGTAAATTTTTCAGGATGCTCAGCATCTTAACTCAATTGTTATTTCAATGCACTTCCACCGAAGCAAAAGATACATTTTGCATGTGCAATGAATGAAGCTGCAACCTCTCTTTATCAGGGCATATCACTGCTGACTTTCTTTTGGGGGATGAAAAATTGAGATATCAACAAAATGACAGAATTACCTCCATTCAAGTATTCTGGAGGCAGACTAAATTGATGGAAATTCACAACAGTTTTGCAGAAAGCAAAGAGAATTTGCTGGCTGACAGCTTTTAAGCATAGATGTTTTCTGGGCACTAGGGAATCATACACTTTGCTGTCACTTCAGTATGTCACCATTTCAGTCATTTTAATCTCTCTCCAAGGCTGGAAACATTTGTGAATGAGATAGTGTAAGAATACACTGCCTGAATCCACTTTTACCCTCTCAGACAAGGAATAAGCCCCAACATGACTTGAATCTGCTAATCAATTTAAAGTACCTGTAATATCATATAGACATGAGTCTTACACATAACCCAAGAGCCTGCTCTTATTCTGACTTAGAAACTCAAGCTAAAAAGAACCATTGGAAACTCTATAGTGTTTTCAGATGATGACTTAGGGAACTAATGCAGGTTGGCAGGTGGAGATGGGAAGAAAGCTTGAAGGGAACTGGGCACAACTTTGGTTTTACAGGGTTAAAAGCACTCAAGCATAAATTTGGCTAACAAAGGTCACTAAGAATGAAGGAATTTCTGCATTACTTCTTTTCTGTTCTGAGTAACACCAGTGTCATGGTTTTGTGATTTTTGGTTTTCGGTATTCCACATCATAACATCATGTGGGGCACTGGGACTTTAACTGTCAATGCTCAAGTCCTGGGTACCTGCCCAGAAGAGAAGAACTACTACATTCCCCAGGGGACTTTGCGGTAACAGAGAGAAGATGTAACTCCTGGCAAGATCACCTTATGCACTCTTTCTCATCCGCTCTTCTTCGTCAGCTCTCCTCCTGTCTCCCTGCTGCTCAAGTGGACTTGGCATCTCACCTCAGTGTTACAGTGAGGCCGATCCACCTTTCGGACATTCTCTCTCTCATTATATTTGATTTATTGGCTTCAATTCTAATTACATTGTATTATAGTGTGCTACCTTGAATTCCGATAATGTATTTAGTAGATTAGTTTGTTTCTCCTCAGATTGTTGCCCCTGTTTTTAATTATTTTGGGGTCCCCTGTTCCCTTTTTCGGGAGACACAGATTTTGCGAAATCCCTCTGCCCTGCTAGTCACAGAACTGGGCCGAACCAGCCCATAAACCATTGACAACCAGGGAATAACCAAAAGCAGCAAAGAAACACAGAGCAGCATCCCTAAACTACAGGGACAGATCAGCAGTTCTCATGGAGACAAGTATGGTTACTTAGACACTGAAAGAGAAGGGTTCTTTCCCTTGTTGCATTAAAACTTCCAGTCACTATATTGTACTGTCAATCTTCCTAGTCTTTTAGGAAGGTAACAGTTCAAATCACTGTAATTCTGATCCTTAGAATTCCTTATGTCAAATTAAAATGAAACAATACTGAGAGCTGGGAAGACATTTATAAGGTAAAGAAACAGGTGGTTTAAGAGCAGACTGGGATGTAGGCAGCACTGCCCAGTGTGTGCTGAGCAGTGGCTCAGCATTTTCTGCTGCCTGGCTGCACTTCCCATGAAGTGCTTTTAAGACTTCATTCCACCAGTGCTCTCTCACTGAAACGAAAGGAGAGATACAAATAAGGGCAGAACTTGTTTGCAAAGCCCAAGGGCTTTCTGCAAAGAAATGCAATGTTTCATCAAGCATAAAAAATGAAACATTCAGTACTGTTTGTCTCTTCTTTGTACTTGCAACATCCTTGCTATGTACATGTACTTCTTTTTGCCCCTACAACAGCTCTTTCTATTATCACCAGCTTTATCTTACTGAGCAGCAGCCTGTGTTTTTTTAGGCCAAAGACACCGTGTTTTCTCAGAAGTCTTGTATTTCTGACGGGGCAGACGGGGATTGGCAGCAGGTGTTCAGATTTTTTTTGGTCAAAGATCATTGTATGCGGCTTCAAAAAATACTAGTTTTCTTTCCCCCCCTCTTTCCATTAAGTTACATGCCAAAATTTCTGAAAGTCATTAGACAGGAACAGATTTTAGTGGCTTCTCAAACATTGATTCCTTATCTTCATAAATTAGAATCGGGCAAAACCAAACAATAACAACAACAAAGATAATCCAAACATGCTGATCAGATTTTTACATCAATTCCTTTCCCCTGTGCTTATCATATTGAGATATTACCATGAATATGTTTCCTGTTAGATTTAGTCATGAAAACAGCTATTTCTAGAAAATATCATAGACTACTTTGAATTAAAATTATAATTTACCATCACTAGAATTTGCACTGTAACTCAGTTTCTTCTACCAATATAAGGAATAAAACAGTCACTCACATCTCAAGTGAACCAGCGGGGGTTCTGAATACAAGACATATGAACCAACTGACAGTGGATGAGTTTCAGAACCAGAATTACTCGGAAAAATAAGCCATAAAGGAATCAGAAAAAACAATCAACTTCAGAAACTTGTTCAAAAGTGTGTGTCAACAGTTTATGGGCTGGTCCGGCCCAGTTCCGTGACCAGCAGGGCGGAGGAATCTGCGGATCCGCGCCTCTGGGAAAAGGGGAAGCAGGGGACCCCAAAATACTTGAAAAAACCAACAGCACTGATCTGAGGTGGAACAAATGATTTTACTAAATATAGAATTAGTAAAATACAGAGAGAGAGAGAGAGAGGGAGAGTCTGTTTGAATTGTATAGACCTCACCACAATGCTGGGGTGAGAAGTGCAGTCCCGCTGAGTGACTGAAGTGCAGATGGCGAGGTGCAGGCGGCGAAGCGCAGATAGCGAAGCGCAGACAGCGAAGAGCAGGCAAAGAAGAAGGATCAGGTGACCTTGCTTGGAGTTATATCCCCTTGCTGACCGCAAAGCCTCCTGGGGAAATGTAGTTCTTCTCCGACGGACGAACATTCGGCAGATATCAAACCCCACCCCCAGTGCATTACATGATGTTATGGTGTGGAATACTGATGACCAAAAATCATAAAACCATGACAGTGTGATAAAGAGTGATAGATTCTCTACCTACTATATTCATTTTAACTGACCATGCAGAGAAGAAAGACTTCGCAGAAGATCAGTTGAAGCCTGAGGTCTTTAATTGGTTCAAAGGACTCCTTCAGAGAGATGAGTAAGGGCTAGAAGAATACTAAATGGAAGCAGGACTAAGGCCAGTGAGCTAATTAGTATATGATAAACAAAGAACACTCAAACAGCAGCTGCACTTATTGGAAAGAAAAGCAACAAACGGAAGGAAAAAATGGCAAGATTTGATGCAGGCATTAAATTGATTACTGTGAACAGTAAGGAAAACAAAGGCACCATAAGCATGACTGGACATTGCACTGAATGGGATGGGCTGTTCAGAAAAGATAGATGTCACTAAAGTAACAGAAAGCAATATTGATAAATGAATTTAGTTATGTCAAATGAGTCACAGAAACAAGCAAGTCAGGAAGAAGGCCTGATCTCAGTAAGGAAAAATACGAAGGAATGAGCTCTGCTAAAAGTAAAGTATAGAGCAGGGTATGAAAGTATTTATTAAGGCAAGTGGTTTTCTAGGAAAATTACAGAAGGTCAAATCCACCGGATTTAGGGAAAGCACTCAGTATGGTTTGAGATGGGAAAATGTTATCTAGCATAAAGAAAGTACAGTGTACTTCTAAACAGAAAGATGAGGAAAATCAAGCTATCACGACAAGAGAATTGATGATTACATCTCTATGGGTGTCTTACGTAAATCACATTCTGGTCACACAAAATGGAGAAGAATTGACAACATAAATTAGAAGTTTTTACTTGGGGGAAGTTTTTGGAGGAGAAAGATTGCTTTGTTTGAGGGTTTTGCTTGTTTGCTTGCTTTTGCAAGACTGGAGTTAACTTTCAAAAGCATTCAAAAAAATGACATCTCATAGTAAAAAGCTGTGCTTCTAGGCTTGTAAGCAGAACTGGAGTTATGTGATTAAATGGGACAATTATCATTTTAAAACAACTAAGCAAAGAAAAAAAAACAGTCTGAGAGTATCAGCTTACTACTTATCGAGAACAGTGATGCTGAAAATGACAAACTCAATTCCAGGATATGTACAAAGCACACTTCCAGTGAAACAGAATGGTATTGTAAACCCATTGTACAAGGCAATAGCACAATAGTGTGATTCAGTTCTATTCACACCTATTCAAGAAAAAAATAATTTAAGATATAACAGAAACAGAGCATTCCTGCAGGGAAAGGAGAAGTTTGAGCATCTGTAAGGATGAAGGAAAATTAATCATTTAGGCTAAAAAAAAAAAAAAAAAAAAAAAAAAAAAGCCCTAACAGACTATCTGTTCAAACCAGCAGAAAATACAGATGGTGCAGAAATTTAAAAATAAGTACATAATTAAATATATCAGAAATACTAAAATAGTGAGGTTCTAGAACAACCAAAATTTGGTAGGAATGCCAAAAAAATTGCATGGATTTAATGTGGAGCTAATACATAACAAACATTTTCTGAGAGGACTTCAAAGACTCAAGCACATGGCCTTCAGCCTGGCTTGGGTATGCCACATCTGTTTCATTACTCCAACTTAGCTTCTCCACAGTTTACCAATATACATATTTAAACACTTTGTTTCTCATACTAAAAGATATTTTTTGTAAGTAGGAAAAGGCCTAACTGGAATCAATGGTACATTTTCTGTGTTCTTCATCAGAATCAGTAAAACCTAAGGTAGGACAAACACTTCCATCAGCCACCAAAGAATCATGAAATTTGAATGCTAGGCAGAACAAACTCATCTGCTCTGGAAGAACAGGCTCAGATAGATAAGCGAAACGGTATCTCTACAGCTGAAGGTCTATGACAAGAAGCTGAGTACCTTGGGTCCCTCTCAAAAAAGAAAAAAAGATACTTAACACTATAATACTAGTAATACAATGAAATTGAGACTGATGGCCATCTAACTCCAATGATTTGGTGACTGCACTCTTGAAATCTTCATTATTTGTTTTCCGGCACATTAACTGGATTTCCATAATGGCCAGAGAAGTCCATGTGATCACCATTATAAACAGGTGCACTGAATTCTTACTCATTTCTTGTAAAAGAAAACTACTACTTCTAGATTACTATAAATCCTTTTCTGTTAAAGCATCTCTGCATGACTTGTCTGTGACAGCAGAAATGCTATAGCTCCCTGTGAAGTTCTTTTAAAAGCTTGGAGAAAAAGCTTCTTAGCACTGAGAAAAATGTGGTATAAAGAGCTCTTTTCCACATCCCAGGCAAGCAATAGGTATCTTCAGGCAACAGTGTGGGAGCCCTTTTTTTAGTAAGTGGCAGCGAGCACATAGGTCTCGGCACTGAGGTTTGCAGCAACTCTCAGTGTTCAGGAAGTGATGTAATCTGCAGATAAGAAACAGAGATTGCAAACCCTCAAAGAAAAACAAATAAATATAGACAGCATGAAAGCCCAGGCAGTACCATAAGAGCCTCCAAAAGTTTCCTTAGTCAGGATTAATTTCTTTCTGCAGCTGTCACTTGTAAATCTAAATATGGCACTGATGTGTGTAAGCTGGTGTAAGCTGCTTTACCACTGTATTGTGCACCAACATTACATTGACATCTTACACCTGAATGTACTTTTCTAGAAGCTGCATACCAATTTTTTATTCCTGATACCCTGACCAAGAGCTTCAACTCTTCATTTCCTCCCTGCTCAATGCATTAATCTCATTTACAATATGAGATCAAGTTGAGAGAATGCATGCATCAGGTTACTGAGTCTCACTCTGAAGTTTGACAAAGTAGAAAAAGAAAAAAGAAAAAGCATTTTTGTTAACTATAATCTGTATGCACATTTTGTCTTCACCTGTTTTTCGATAAAATTCCCTGCAATGATTTCAAGAAATTGCTAGAAATCCAAATTTAGAAATCTTGTTACCAAGTTCAAAAAAGGGAGTATTTCCCTGAAAGTATTTTTAAATTTATCTGTGTCCTGACAAGATTAACTGATTAACAGTTGGGAGAACTCTGTACTTCGTATTTCGCTTAACAAAAAGCTCACTGGTTCAACAGATACATTCTATAAAATTCATTCTAATAGAATACCACCCACAGCTTCCTTGTGCAGAGGGCACTTTGAACTGTGTGTCGATGGCATAACATCCAGGCCCTAAAAGGATTAAGGTCTTGAAGTCCTTGCAAATACTTTAAAAAACTGTTTCCCAACTAAGCAATTTCATCCAGCATCAGTTGCGGTTGTGACTTCCCTAAGACTGCCCATGTGTTTTTGTATTCCATTGGTAATAAGCATAGCAGAAACACCAATTAGCATCACTAAATACAGTAAAATTCTTGCTTAGGTGAACAATTAATTTAATTAGATTGAAAGTTAATACAAAATCTCTTTGCTGGGAAGTAAGCTGTGTTATGTGGTGGTTCTTGATTCCACAATTCCCTTCACACAACTTTTTTTTATTATTAAATTGTTTCCAACATAATTGGTGAAGAAATATGTGAAAATCATATTAATTGAATGGCATTTTCAAAGGCAGTTAATGCTAATGACTCCAAGACAAAAAAAACTACAGCCAGCTCTGGATGTAAAACAGCATGGCACTTAACCCTTTGCTAAGTATGGTAATTTGCAGGAATTGAGGTGGCATTTTTGTTTCACTGAGTTGAACAAGGTTAGACAAAGGAGAAACAGTTAGTTGTTAAGCACATAGTTAGTTTAGTACTATCCATGTCAAAATAAAGAGACAGATACAAAATAATTCACTCAGGAAACATTAAAAACAACACTATTACCAATTGAAACTTGTAACACAGGGATACCACTGGGAGCTTTAAAGATGTAACTGATCCAATTGACTGAATTTTGAGCTCATTATCTAAAGTCACTTGCATGCTCTTAATTCTTAGCCTAAAATCTATTATTTTCCAGAAGCATGTAATGCACTTTACCTCAAGAGGTAAAATAATACAGGGAGTTCTTTTCTTCACCCAATGCCACCAGTAGACCAAAAACTTGCCACAGCATCTTCATACAGGCAGTGACTTTATACTCATAAGAACTGTACTTTGTAAAATATCTGCTCAATCTCTTGACTCTTCGGCAGACTCAAAAAGTTCTTTGGAGTAAAAGGAAGCATTATTAAAGCAAACCCTATAGAACAAGCCCTTTACAGAATCACAGAATCACAGAATATCAGGGATTGGAAGAGATTGAAAGATCATCTAGCCCAATTCCCCTGCTGGAGCAGGAATACCTAGATCAGGTCACACAAGAATGCATCCAGGCGGGTTTTGAACGTCTCCAGAGAAGGAGAAGGAATTGTCTCCAGACTGCCCAAAACCTCTCTGGGCAGTCTGTTCCAGGGTTCTGTCACCCTCACTATAAAGAAGTTTTTTCTCATATTTATGTGGAACCTCCTGTGTTCCACCTTGCAGCCACTGCCCCTTTTCCTATCATTGGATGTCACTGAGAAGAGCCTGGCTCCATCCTCTTGACACTCACCCTTTACATATTTATAAGCATTCATAAGGTCACCCTTCAGTCTCCTCTTCTCCAAACTAAAGACACCCAGCTGCCCCAGCCTCACCTCGTAAGGGAGATGCTCTACTCCTTTAATCACTTTTGTGGCTCTGTGGTGGACTCTCTCAAGCAGTTCCTTGCCCTTCTTGAACTGAGGGGCCAAGAAATGGACATCACACCAGATGTAGTCTCACCAGGGCAGAGTAGAGAGGCAAGAACCTCTCTTGACCTACTAACCACACCCCTTCTAATACACCCCAGGATGCCATTGGCCTCTTGGTCACAAGGGCACAGTGCTGGCTCATGATCATCCTGTGTCTACCAGGAGACCCACAGGTTCCTTTCCCATAATCTGCTCTCCAACAGGTCAGTTTCCAACCTACGCTGGTACCTGGGGTTGTTCTTGCCCAGATGCAAGACTCTACGCTTGCCCTTGTTGTATTTCATTAAATTTTTCCATGCTCAACTCCCTAGGGCTTGCTGGATATCTCCTCCTATTTCTGTTACTCGCTTCCCCTAACTGGGTGGGAATAAATTTTCAATATTTCTGGAGTGCTAAGAAATAGGTTATATTCACATTTCTCAGCATGTCCACAAAAGCAACTACATGACTTTAGCTAGCTGTAAGTTTAATTTTTCATATCTTATGTCCCTTTCTCTCTTTTCATTGCATCAGGAAATGTTGGGCTTGACTTTTCCTACTAGGAATATTTATGGCTAAGTGATGGTTAGGACAATGGAGAGCACAAACTTCACTTTTCACTCCTCACCTTCTACAAGAAGGTGGAAGTATTTTTGCATATGGAACTCCTACAGAGCAAGTAATGCAAGATACTTCTTATAATCAGGACTGAAAATCCTCTCAACTCTTTTAGTCCAAAAAAACTCTACATGTCATTGCAGAGATTGATTACTGAAGTCACTATAAAGATTAAGAAATGAGTTATGTCCAGTAGTTAACAGACAAGACTCTCTATTAATTCAGATTAATGATCTAATATACAATTTGTTGACAGAAATAATTGACCAATTGTGAGAAAATTTGCTGTATGCAATGAATAATGTCAGGAAGGTGATATGCCCAGAAATCTGATAGCATTGCTATTCATATCTCTGCAATCTGTGGTAATAGATAAGTGGTACATGGTTGCTTCTGATGGTGAATTAGTGTTAATGTCTTTTACCCCAGGTAGCAACAGAGAAGGACACTATAAATAAAAACAGCATCTCAAAGTAAAACAGATGTTCTTTTTATAACAACCTAGCCCTTTATTCTCCAGGGGCTAGAAGTCTAATATATTGATCTCCACTGCCTAGGAAATTTGCTACCTTGATAGAAGAGCTAGCATTTTCACACAGATGAGCAATCCCTACATACTAATGTAGAACAGAAACAAGGCCTTTGGGGTTGAGTTCTGTTTTGCTGAATGTCCACAAAGGTTGAAACACAATATGAACTCCTAAACTATAAGTGGGTTAACACACAAGTATTTGTGTGAATAATTCCCCAATCATTCTCATATGCTTAAAAGAAAATTTCCTTCTCAACTTGCCACCAAAAAGTAAAAAAAAAGTACTCCAACAGAATTTGAGCTTCTACCCCTTTCCCATATTTCTGTTGTACTGCTATTTGAAACTGAATTTGACTGATGAAATAATGTTCAAATTTTCTTTTGTTGCTTTCTTATCACTTCTCTATACTCCTTTATGACAATGCAGCTTTTCACAGGTTGAAGTCTTGAAATGCTGCTCAGAAGGAAAAAAAGGAATAAACCAAAAAGAAATGATTCTTTTGGTTTTTTTCCACTAGCAAGAAGTAGAAGAAAGTGACAACAAGGAAGAAGATGAAATAGTTGAATGTCACTAATACAACATCTCTAGTTTTAAAACTAAATGAAAGGCAAGGATAGGAGAAAGATTACAAATGTTTGAGGAAAACTTTGCAAGTATACATGAAAGACTAATCTCAACCATTGATATTACAGAGACAGCAGGTATGCTGGCTACTACTGAAAACAAAATAGGATTCAAAAAAGGGGAAAATATGTAGCACTGGCAGTAGCAAATGAAGGCAAAGGCCTTCATAATTTAAAAATGTTACCATGTTTACCTAAACGTATAACCATACTTTTCGATATTAAAAAAAAAACAAGTTTAGTATGATTCCCATTGTTACAGTAGGAATTAATCTCTCTATGGTACAGTATGAATTATTGTTCCATATTTTTAATGAAATTTGATTATAAAAATCAACTTGAGTTTGTTTGTTTGTTTTACCTTATTGTTTGCAAACAGTCTGGAAACATAATTAGTCTTTCATAGACATTCATTTGATTGCAGGAAAGAATTTGATATTTCTTTTAGAGCATGCTTACCAATAAATGTATAATGGTATGGTAATGGAAATATGTTAGAGACAGTCAAATTCATATACAAAACCTACTCAACATAATTAAACCCTAAAAATAAACAAAGCAAAGATTCCAATTTGAGTTCTAAAAAGTATCAGTTTTAAACTAATTAATTTTGGAGACCTTGCTAATAAATCTTAGTATTTCTCAAGAAAGAACAAATAGTTTGTAATTTTGTTTTATTAAGCTGTTGCCAAGTTCTGTGCTAATTAAATCCAGGCATCAATAGTAATTCCTTCAAAGATCTGAAAACGTAAACAATGCAATAAAATAAGTAACTCTGTGTTACCATGAAACAAGATGAGCCAGAAGCAAGGAGAGAGAACTGAGGAATTGAGAAATATAAGAAATTCTCTACAACTGCCTCTCATACAGATTTGTTCAATGTTTTACAATGCTTGTTGCATTTTGCATGTATTTCACACCAACAAATCTCTTGTTGGTGAGGAGGGTTAGGGGCTGGCAGCTGAGTTGCCTTCCCAGTAGACTGATAATGTTATAAACAAATGTAAGGAGGAAAAGTCCTTAGAATCTTCCTCTGCTTTCCCTGCAACATATTAATATCTTCCTGCATCCATTGTATTAAGTATTTATAGTAAGAGAATCCTAGATCTCATAGTTTAATAATACAAGGTTGGCCCAAAGTAAAGAAAAATTGTTTATTATGCTTGAAACAAAGACTTCAGAAAGATTTTTTTTTTAAAATATGCTGTCTTTCTTTTTCTTTGTAAAAGAACCACCTTAGAAAGTCTGTGTATTTCTTATCATAACTCAATACAGCAGCAGCAAATGTAGGCCAAGGACATCAACAACACTGCAAAAGACCAGCCTTGTATCAGAATGAGAAGAAAAACATCTCTCAGAGAGACAGAGCAAAGCAAAGGACAGAAAACAGGCCAAAGGAATATGTTCTATTTATATGTATAGAAGTGACTGCAAATAACTAGCCTCAGAACAGGAGTGTTATTTCTTAACACAAAAAAAAGGTTAAGACTTGGAACCAACAGCCACCTACAGGCTGCAGTATCCCACAAATTCCTGTGACGCAGACATAGAAGGCAATTGCAAGACGACCCTTGCTTCTATGCTCCAAAGCAGCATGATGCATTATGCCTGTTCAGCCTCTATAATTAACTAGATATCCAAGAAGAGTAGCAAGATGATCTTGAAGATCAAACAGCTTAGAGTCTTGTATTGGTTCATTACAAATTCCAACCATCCAACCACCTCATGTACTTCTGTCATTTAATTCTAGGCTTTAAGTTCTTCTCATGTTATTACTCAGCTTAAAACTCTGGTGCTAGATAGATCTCTTCTAATCAGTCAGCGAAAGTGCACAGGCCTCTGCATATTATGGAATGGACTGCAGTGAAAACCTATATATTTAAAGAAAATAATGCAATTGTACACTTAAAATAGGTGAAAGACTTCAGCAGGAAATATTGCCTCCCATACATTACCAGCTCTAAGCATTTCAAGAAAATTCAGATTCTCATATTAACAAAACTTAGTGCCTAGCATAGGAACGGAGTCCTGCTTTTCAGAAGTATCTGGTGGTTTTAGTTTGCTTTCTAACTTTTAACTACAGATTTCCTTGGTCTTCCATTTTTAAAATAAACTCTGAGAGCTTCAGCAATATTCTGTGTTTGAACTGAACTGTATTTTGCTTTGTTCTGAATGCCAATGCATTTCTAAGCATTAAACCTGCCACTTCATTCTATGCACATTTGTTCATTCAGTTGGCATGGTGTATAATGAGGCTGTTGGAGTTGAGGTTTTCGGGTGGTTTTTTTGTTAGCATCATTAGGTTTTATGACTTCTAAAAGTTCCACATAGCAAAACATTCACTTTGATACTAAAATGCAAAAAAAAAAAAAAAAAAAAAAAAAAAAAAAAAAAAAAAAAAA